>NC_137923.1:28343591-28448591 GCF_963457725.1 Sprattus sprattus | reverse complement strand
TTTAGCTGGTTTTGACGCCAAAGAAAGAAAATTTTGTTAAAAACAGTAATTTGGCTGAAGTAACATTTGTGAAATTTACACAGTGTTTTCCCTAAATAATATCCTTGTGATTTCAAATAAATGTAGGTTTCTATGCTTAAATACAAAGGCCTGATAAAAAATGGCCTTTTTCTCAAAAAGTGGTCAAGTGGAGTTAGGGGGTTTTGCATCTGAACTCTTCAGATACATTTATGTTTGTCTGTGCGTGCACACATTATTGTCTGTCACTGAAACACACACGCTCTCTCTCTCTCTCTCTCTCTCTCTCTCTCTCTCTCTCTCTCTCACGCACATACACACACACACACACACACACACACACACACACACACACACACACACACACACACACGCTTGCAACTTAAACTAAAACTCTCCCTCATTCATCCATCTACTGATCTAGTATACATCAGCTTGACAGAGATAATTTAGAACACCAACACACACACGATCAAATGCTTATGGCTGCAGGTGAAATAGCACAGCAGAGATTTCCAGAAGTTGCTCATTGCAGCGTGTGTGTGTGTGTATGTGCGTGAGAGAAAGAGCGAGAGAGAGAGAGAGAGAGAGAGAGAGAGAGAGAGTGTGTGTGTTTCAGTGACAGACAATAATGTGTGCACGCACATATACACAAACACACTCACACACACACACACACACAAACTGGCAGACTTACTCCAGTTTCTCCAGTCTACAGTTTGGATGCTCCAGACCAGTAGAAAGCAGCTCCACTCCTGAATCTTCTACATTATTGTAACTTAGGTCCAGCTGTCTCAGACTGGACGAGTTTGAGCTGAGAGCTGAAGATAAAGCTGCACAGCTCTTCTCTGTGAGTTTACAAAAACTCAGTCTGTAGAAACACACACATTAAAATGAAGGCATACAGATGAGAATCACATTAATAAAGAGACAGACAACACAGTCTCAGAATACACACCATACAACTGAGACTACAATAACTCAGCCTGTAGACACACACACATTCAATTAAGGCATATACAGTCATGGACAAAAATATTGGCACCCCTGCACTTCTGTCAGATAATGCGCCACTACTCCCAGAAAATTGTTGCAATTTCAAATGCTTTTGTATTCACATGTTTATTTATTTAGTTTGCATTGGAAAAACGCCAAAAATCTGAGAAATAATGTAAAATCTGACTTTATTTCACACAAAACTAAAAAAATGGACCGGACAAAATTATTGGCACCCTCAACTTAATAATGGTTAGAACACCCTTAAAAATAAAGAAATAAAAATATCTGAAATCAATTGCTTCCGGTAGCCATAAATTAGGTGTCTTACACTTCTCTACTGGAATTTTGGACCACTCTTCTTTTGCCAACTGCTCCAGGTCTCTCACATTTGAAGGGTGCATTCTCCCAACTACTGATTTGAGATCATGCCACAGTTGTGCCATGGGATTAAGATCTGGACTCATCTCGGACACTTCAAAACTTTCCAGTGCTTTGTCTTAACCATTTCTGGGTGCTTTTTGAAGTGTTCTATGGGTCATTGTCCTGCTGGAAGACCCATGTCCTCTGACGGAGACCCAGCTTTCTGTCACTGGGCCCTACATTGCGCCCAAAAATGATTTGGTAGTCCTCAGATTTCCTGATGCCATGCATACAGTCAAGGCACTGGGTTCCAGAAGCAGCAAAGCAACCCCAAAACATCAGTCCAGCTCCACCATATTTGCCTGTAGGGACCGTGTTCTTTTAGTTGAAGGCCCTATTTCATTGTCTGTAAACTGCTTTACCAAAAAGCTCTACTTTAGTCTCATCTGTCCATATAACGCTCTCCCAGAATGAGTTTGGCTTCCTCAGGAAGGTTTAGGCAAACTCCAGTCTGGCCTTTTATGTCTCTGTGTCAGCAGTGGGGACCTCCTGGATCTCCTACCATAACATCTCATTTCTTTCAAAAGGAAACGGATAGTGTGAGCTGACACCGTTGTACTCTGTGTCTGCAGGATAGCTTGAATTTATTTGGAAGGTTTTTTTATCCACCATTCAAACAATCTTTTGTTGCATTCTGTCATACATTTTTCTCTTCCTTCCTCATCCAGGGAGGTTAGTGACAATGCCATGGGCTGTAAACTTATTGATGACACTACTCACAGTGGACACATGAGCATTAAAATCTCTGGAAATGGACCTGTAGCCTTGAGATTGTTCATGCTTTCCTACAATTTTGGTTCTCAAATCCTCCGACAATTCTTTGCTCTTCTTTCTTTTCTCCATGCTCAGTGCGGTATACACAGACACACAAAACAAAGGTTGAGTCAACTTTGCTCCATTTAAACTGGTTGCAAATGTAATATCTATATTACCAGCATCTGTAGCTTGCCACAGGTGTTTTTAAATAAAGATTAAAGGAGCATTACATGCATAGGCGGAGATCCCGGGGGGGACGGGGGGGACACGTCCCCCCCTCGCATAAAGTTGTCCCCCACTCAACAAAATTAAAAAAAAAGTAATATGAAACAAACGCACGACTACACAAGCGCTGCTTATTATAAACGTAAAATAATGTGCTTTTTAAGTGTTGAAAAATCATGATCCCCCTATTCCTCAAAGTGGTTCGGGTATGCTGTTTCCAAAGGGCGGGGCGAGCACCGTGTTTTAGTCAATCTGCCCACACGGTCAGGTTGTGAGATTGTTTCTTCCTCTCTCCCCCTCCCGCTATGATACACGATATGTAAAGATATTTACCTCATTCTCGAACGAAGTAACAACATGTAAGAAGAAGTTTTTCTAAACGCCATTTACGAAGTTCCAATCGATAATCACAAGTATTAATACGTTTATTAATGGATTGACATGACAACGTGAACGTTTGCCATAACACACGCAGGTAATTAACACCCTTACGATAGCTAGCTAGACAGTTAGGACACGGTCCTGTCAGGGGCAGGTTAATGCTTGTTAATAAACGTAGGTCTACATGTCAGTGCCTCTCCAGATTAGTTAAATTAACTGAAAGTAAATTAATGTCATTTTTTCGTGGGGTCAATAAATAATACTGGTATTTTCAGCATCGGGTGAGAGTGGTACAGTGGATAGAGGGGTCGTGAGTTACTGAGAAGGTTGCTAGTTCAATTCCCAGTCGAAACGTCCTTAAGCCTTTTGAGAACTTACTTTGAGCATCAAGTTCTCTTGAACTTTGGACATTATTTGTCTGTGAGTAGATATTTCGCGTTAGTTCATTTAATGCCGTTTAGATCATTCAAAAATCACTTAGAATTTCTGTTTGTAAATGTGATACAATAATTTGGTATTTAGCAGTTTATGCTAGCTCTCGTGAAAGCATTTTTTTCATGTCCCCCCCCCCCGGAATTACTCTCTGAAATGTTACCATGTATTGTCCCCCCCTACAATGAAATGGGATCTCCGCCCCTGATTACATGATAGAAATACAGTTATTTCTTACAATTTTGAAAGGGTGCCAATAATTTTGTCGGGTCAGATTTGACAATATTTCTCAGAATTTTTGTGTTTTTCCAATGCAAACTAAATAAATAAACATGTGAATACAAAAGCATTTGTAATCCGATTTTTTTTTCTGGGAAAATTGGTACATTATCTGACAGAAGTGCAAGGGTGCCAATATTTTTGTCTATGCCTGTAGATGAGAATCACAGCATTACAGTTTTTATTTTACAATCGCTAACATCCTTTTGTTTAATCTGTAGTCGCATTTTCAAAAATCAAAACACAATTAGCACAACATCTGTCTGTTGAAGACCCCACAATTAACACAATTCATGTTGTTTTCAAACAATATGCAGCCAATTCAGACATTTCTAAACTACTTAAATTCTTATTTGCAGGCTGACCCAATTATGGATCTTACTCAAAAATTCGTACACACAGTAAGCCAGAAATGAATGCCTAATGTTCACTTCATTAAATGTAGTATGAAGCCTCTACTTCTGCAACAACACCAGCTCAAAAGCTGAACTAAAACAGCTGATTAGCATTTTTGAATTAAGCGATCATTAGAACATTGAAAAATGATGGTGGAGTTGAAAACACAAACACAGCCCTGCAGTGTAGCCCTGAAATCCAGATACAGCATACAAACACAAAAGCTTGCAGCTGTGAAGTGCAGAACAGAAAACAAAAGGAAAATATAGCTGCAAGCAGCGATGGCGGTTTCCTCCTCCAGACATTGCGAACCAGGGAAAAATGTATTTTTGTGACAATTTGTCACTGTATAGAAAAATCCATGCTGCAGACTTGCCAATGGGATATTACATTTCAAATGCATTACTTTGAAGATCCTCAAGGGCCATGGCTTCAAGCTAAGAGTGAGAAGGGGTGTGGTCATCCCTAAATCTCCTTAAACGTTGTGTGTGTGTGCTTGCGCGTGTCAAAGGAGCCTGTCCCTGTCCCTGTGTGTGTGTGTGTGTGTGTGTGTGAGAGAGAGAATCTGGAGCGCACACGCGCGCAAGAACAGAGGGGCAGGAGCAGAGAGGCAGACTTGAGAAACACCCTAGCAATTAGCCAAGCATGCGTATTTCAAATATTCACCAAAAATCTACTTTTCATTTTACAGTCAATTTTTTTTCAGATTTTTGTTCTAAACACTCTCAAGTGTCTTCACATGAACTTATGATTGAATCAGAGTATAACTTTTTGACCTGTTGATGTGTAAAGCATTATTTTAGCGTTAACAATGTATCTAATTTGCTTTATATCAATCATTTTTTAAGATATGAAGTTGCCTTTGCACATGGGAACATGTTGTAGTGTCTTCCAGTGACATATAAAGTTTGGTGTTGATTTCACAAAGATTTGCCAAGATATGACTTCACTTCCTGTTTGGCGACTTTTCAGTTGAATTTGAGTGGCTGTACCGGACAAACGGTTGTGAGGATCAAAATTCCTTCCATAACTTTTGTGAGGCTAGGTCGGAAGATCATCCCTGGTGATTTTGAAGAAGATTTGCCAAAAATTGTAGGAGGAGAAGGCTTTCAAAGGTTTTTGATAAAACCGGAAATAGCGGAAAATCTATATAACCGGAAATTGACGCCATAGGGTGTGTTGAATTCGTCTTGATCCTGGGAATCCAATGGTACCTCATTTTTGAAAATCGGTCATACGGTTCAAAAGTTGTGTGTGTTACAAAAGTCCAACTTTGACCTATTGGTGGCGCTAGAGTGGTCTAATGAGAGCCATGAAAATTGGTGTGAATGAAGAAGGGACTGTCCTTAATGAGTGTGCCAAATTTCACAAAAAGTTACCATATGGTTCTAGGGGCTGCCATTGACTCCCATTGCAGCAACATAATAATAAGAAAGCCTACAATAACAATAGGTTACCTCCTACCGGAGGAAACCTAAAAACTAAAGCAACATAAAATGTATATTATTTTACTGCATTTGCACCAGCGTCAGTGTTCACAACTGAAAACCAAAAACTTCCTGTGGTGCAAATGCAGCAACAAAAGGCATGTCAATGATGGAGGTAGGCCAATCAGGCAATCTTGCACAAGATGCCTGACTCTCCCACATCCAAAGCATTTCATCGTAGTGTCTGAAGTTGCACGTGTCAGAGTTCAGTGAAAATGGCCATATCCACTAACCAAAATGTTTGTAGTGATCATGGATTTACAACTAAACTTTCTAAGCAAACCACTCAGTAGAACTAACACTCTGGCATATTCAGAAAATAACTGAAACACAGAGTCTCCAGAGTGACAATAACGACATTCCTGTGAGACATCCCCATTGAGCTCAGCCACCACCAGTCAGTGGCTACTACTGTAGATCTCCTCTTCTGTTTAAGAGCTGATTAAAGAAAACTGACTTGACACACATACGATACAGGACAGTGTCATGTGTTGTGTTTGTAAGTATGATTCACTGGACTGTCACCATCTCCATATCTACCTGTGTTATTCCATTTTGTGCTTTTTGTGTTTTACTGTATTTGTGTGTTTTATTTTTACACAAAGGCCATGCATGTTGGGTATTTTGTTGATCACTAGCAGCATTTTCATGCTAATAAGAAGGGTACTCGGAGAGCGCAGACCTCCACCAAGTACAATATCACACAACGTTAGCAAAAGTAAAACTAAATACGTGGATCCATCCAGTGATTCAGAGTCATTCCAAACTTTGAAAGGTTGTGTTGATCACTAGCCACATTTTCATGCTAATTAGAAGCATAATCTTGTTTACAGACAAACACTGGAAACATAACTTCCTTGACAATAAAGCTTTTACTGCAGCATTACTGTCACCTTTTATGTCTACAGCAAATTCCATGAAGTTAAGATGGCTCACTCACTTTAAGTGGTTTAAAAGGAAAGAAAACTGAATAAAAAAACACAATGGATTTCATATTGTCTTTTTTATGCAGGTACCTGTAGAACTGAAATATGAAAAGTAATGCAGTTTTTGTAATGTCATCATCTGTAAGTATTTTGAAAGTCATTGTGCTATGATTGTGACATATTCCTCGATGATAGAAAAAGTGGGCTAGCGTTTTGGAAGAATGATTTGATATTGAGTCTGGTATGCTATGTTCTTTAGTAGAGTTAGTATTTAATTAACAAAATGTGGTATTGAGCAGAAAATGCACAATTTGGCCAATTGTGTAATGTAGGTGTGTTGAGTTTTAAAGTGTATCATAAGTATAAGTTAATGTTTGTTAGCAATTGTAAAAGAAAATTGACTGCATATTCTCTGAACACAACAGTTATTCAATTCATGGTATGGTCCACAAAAGACAGATGTTGTGTTGATTGTCTGAGTTTTGAAAATGTGACTACAGATTGGACTAAAGGATGCTAGCGATTGTAAAAAAAATGAAATTTCAAAGTCACCAGAAAAAAAAGCAGAATTTGTCATTCGGTATCAAAATGATTCTGAGCCGTAACTGTCTGTGAGGTGGTCGCTAACATGTAGGTGTTTTTCTGTGGAATGATCTCTGCTTGAGGCAGCATCCATTAGGAATTAGAGTGAAGCCATGAAGTATTCCCAGCATTTCGTAGTGCTGTCAGGTGACTATGGACTTCATCTAGATAGCAGACAATTAAAATGCATCATTCAATTGTGTGTATTAATATCTGCATCAGTTGCTACACTGGTGATCAGATGCTATATTGATACATATTTAATCCCTTCCAATACTGTCAGTCATACTACAGTGACTCTAACTCTTAACAATAAATCCATTACAATATAGAATATAACCTCAGTAACCATCTTCACACTCACTCAAGACTCCAATACTCACTTCACTCTTCTTGATGCTTCGACCACGGGCAGCATCCTCAGCAGACCTGCATCTGATCTGGCAGGTGACCTCCCTCTCCCATAATCCTCCAGGTAGGCCGTAAGGTGAACACGGTTTTCGTTTCAGCCCGTTCCACTCACTGGCATCTACACAATCTTTAGCTTATAAAAAAGAACGAGTCGTGGTTAGTTACCAAAAAAAAGTTCGTCGCTGATTTTCCAGTCGATTGTCTATATGGCTTTGTTTCATGCAGAACTAGAGACTTCAGAGCGTAATAAGATTTTTGTCGGGAGCCGTGCCACGGTTCGACACGTGATCATGCTACACCAATGAGAAGGCTGCATTTGTCAACAGAATGGAAAAATGGCGGCTCCCGTGTGGTTAGAAACATCGTTAAAGATAGAGGAAAACATCCGAACATCCTCAAAAGTGGGCTAAATTAATTCTAATTAGTGCTGTATAGATAGCCGCGTCCAAGAATAACAATGAGGCAAATATACGATAATGTTATTTTTATGTTAAGTCATTGACATCAAGTTTAACATACATGGGAATACCCATTACTGTGGATCTTACATGGACTGTGAACACCCACCGAAGAAATCAAGGCAAAGACTGTACTTCCTACATCAGCTGAGGAAGTTCAGCACCATCAGCTGTGTGTCCTGACAGCATCACTTGGTATGGGAACTGTACAGCCTGTGACTGCAGCACCGAATCATCAGAGCATCTCTCCATATTCTGCAGGAGACCTACAAGAAAAGACCTACCTACCAGCGCCCAAGGTATTGTAAAGGATTCCTAACATCCTGACCATGGACTTTTCAAAACACTGAGGTCAGGCAAACGTCTCTGCTGCTACAAGACCAGAACAGAGAGACTGAGGAGGAGCTTCTTTCCTCAAGCATTCCTTATCCTGAACACACACAATGACTATAAAACATCAATTACACCTTTTTTCACACATGTTCTTTAAACTCCCTCTTGCTATTTATGAAAAATATTTCTTGATCTTTCTTTCTTCACACTCGCACAGAAAAAACAGTAGTATTTTTATGTATGTGACAAATAAACCTCCATGTATCAATAAAAGGCAGTAATTGTAAATACCAATGACCATCTGTTTGTTCATTCATTCATTCATTCTTCCACAAATGAAAACAACACTAATGAACCATAAAAACACTCTTTATGAAACATGAAATATGATATATAAAACTGTACAAAACTGAATAAGAAATAACAGATTAGGGACACTCAGTCCTCACTGTTAGTGTCAGTGTCAGGACAGTTATCTTCCAGTTCCTACAGCAACGACATAGGTCAACTATGCAACACAATCCTGCAGAAAAACATCTGTCTGTCTCACAGGCACCTTTGCAGCCACAGTGTATCACATGCAAAACACTGTCAGGGGCCGGATTTCTAGTCATCCAGGTGACGTGCAAGTTCCCATTCTCTATTTGCCAACCATATCCAGCAGGTGATGGAGCACTTATATTATGTTTGAGACAGGACCTCATTATTGCAGCCTGGTAGTTTGCCCTTTTGCAGTGCTGATGGAGGGCATCAGTGGTAGGGGGAATGGATAATTCTGGCAAGGCTGATGATGTCATACAGAAAGCCTTGAACCTAGCTTTATTTACATTATCAGCTGCCGACTGATCATATAAGTGGCATACATACTGGCAAAGAAATGCAAATGTTGACTGCTCCAAGTTTAAGTTAGTACCTAAACTTTTAAAAGCCTTTAGGTACTCATCTTTCTCACATGCAACAGAAAATGTCTTTTTTTTCTCCTTTGCCATTAAAGGCACTTGTGGAGTCACACCCAGAAAATGTTTGAATTCCGATCAAGGCTGAAAACACACTGGTTCCAAGAGCTGATGACACCTTGGTAATGTCAATGATACATGTCCTGTTGCCAGTCCCTGTAAAAAAAAAACATATAAAGTGCATGGCAAATCTGTCTGCACACTTACAGCAATGACTGCCACATCTGTATATGCCAGACAGTGTAGCGGGATGAAACGGAAACAGGGTTCACCTTACAGCCTATATGAGGATGTGCATGTGTGTGAGTGTGAGTGTGCACACACTGGGCACCTTCACGAGGCTTCTCTCCAGTCTTCTCTTCCACACACACACACACACACACAGAGTTGAAGACCTTGTAAATGTTTTCCCACATAGTATGTTTTTGCATATGAAAATGCCAGTGAAAATGCCTTTACATATTGTAAACATATAAAAGGTCAGGCACATTTATGTGGACCTTCCCTGCCATGTACTATCAGGTGATGTTTTAAAGACCCAGCTTGTTTAGAAGTTTTTCCACATTGGCATGAGTATCAACATATGCATTTGAGAAGGGCAAACTTCAAACTTCAGAATTCAAGCATTTACATGGCTTTTCTTCACTGTGCAACCGCTGATGGCATTTCAGACTTGATGTCCTAGTGTAGTGTTTCTCAACCACTGGGCCGTTGCACTTATCCTTATTACTACTGTATTTTGTGCTGTGTCTTACTGATATAATGTATTTAACCCTTATTTAATGTTAATCACAATTACAAACGAGGGTCTGACAGGGCTTACAATTAGGTGTGAGTGCTCCAGATCAATGAGGAAAAGTCAACCCCCTCCCTGGATTTCTAAAGTTGGGATGATTATTGTATTTCTGTGATGACTTCTTACAATGTTGCATGGAATTGTTTGTGTATCATCTAAGCCTATGATTTCTCATAGTTAAGATCACCTTAGCTGACGTAGGAAGTACAGTCTTTGCCTTGATTTCTTCGGTGTGCTGGGTGTTCACAGTCCATGTAAGATCGTCAGTAATGTGTATGCCCATGTATGTCAAACTTGATCTAAATGACTTAACATAAAAATAACATTATCGTATATTTGCCTCATTGTTCTTCTTGGACGCGGCTATGTATACAGCACTAATTAGAATTCATTTAGCCCAATTTTGAGGATGTTCAAGTGTTTTCCTCTATCTTTAACGATGTTTCTAACCGCACGGGAGCCGCCATTTTTCCATTCTGTTGTCAAAAAGCAGCCTTCTCATTGGTGTAGCATGATCACGTGTCGAACCGTGGCACGGCTCCCGACAAAAATCTTATTACGCTCTGAAGTCTCTAGTTCTGCATAAAACAAAGCCATATAGACAATCGACTGGAAAATCAGCGACGAACTTTTTTTTGGTAACTAACCACGACTCGTTCTTTTTTATAAGCTAAAGATTGTGTAGATGCCAGTGAGTGGAACGGGATTCATTTTCTAAAGCACTTTTCGTGCTTCACCTTGCGGCCTAAGGTTAAACTCCTCCAGTTCCTGGTCTGACATCAGCAGCACAAAGGCCACTGCTGACAGCTGGGAAAGAGAGAGATCCATTCTAATGTATTTTCCCTCCCTCAAGTAGCCCTTGACCTCCTCCACCAGAGAGTGGTCATTCAGTTCATTCAGACAGTGGAATAGGTTGATGCATCTCTCTGGGTTGGGGGCTTCTCTGATCTTCTGCTTGATGTGCTTGACTATTTCCTCTGTGTTCAGTGAGCTGCTTCCTGTCTGTGGCAGCAGGTCGTGTAAGAGTTTCTGATTGGACTCCAGTGAGAGGCCCAGAAGAAACCTCAGGAAAAGGTCCAGGTGTCCATTCTCATTCCTTAAGGCCAGGTCCACTGCAGTCTGGTGTAGGGCATGAAGTGTGTTAGCACTGAGCAGTGAAATAAGCTGAGAGGTGTGATGTTGGTCAGGCATATTGCTGTCTCTCTTGCTAAAGTGCAAAAACACATATAAAGCTGCTAGAAACTCCTGAATACTCAGATGAACAAAGCAGAACACCTTCCCCTGGTACAGTACAGCCTCCTCTCTGAAGATCTGGGTACACATCCCTGAGTACACTGATGCGTCTGTGACCTCAATGCCACACTCCCTCAGGTCCTCCTCATAGAAGATCAGATTGCCCTTCTCCAGCTGCTGAAAAGCCAGTTTGCCCAGGGACAGAATGGTCTTCAGGTTCCAGAGTGCATCTGCATCACGGTTTCCATACTTCTGACTCCTGTGTTTGGTTTGTATGATCAGGAAGTGTGTGTACATTTGAGTCAAAGACGTTGGAATCTCTCCACTCTCTGCTTCAGTCAGGATGAACTCCAGAACAGTGGCTGCCATCCAACAGAAGACTGGAATGTGACACATGATGTATAGGCACCTGTAAGACTTCAGGTGTGTGATGATTCTGCTGGCCAGTTCCTCTTTTGTGATTCTCTTCATGAAGTACTCCTCCTTCTGTGGGTCATTGAAACCACGGACTTCTGTCACCTGGTCAACACACTCAGGAGGGATTTGGTGGACTGATCCTGGTCGGGAGGTGATCCACAGAAGAGCAGAGGGAAGCAGATTCCCCTTGATGAGGTTTGTGAGAAGGACATCCACTGAGGCAGGTTCTGATACATTGTAGATGCATTCATTGTGCTGGAAATCCAGAGGAAGTCTGCTTTCATCCAGACCATCAAAAATGAAAGCAATGTTGTATCTGTCCTGGTTGGAGAAGGCAAAGTCCCTTGTTTCAGAGAAAAAGTGATGGATGATGTCCTGAAGGGTGTATTTCTTGTCTTTAATCAAGTTCAGCTCCCGAAAAGGAAGAGGAAATATGAAGTGAATATTCTCATTGGCTTTGCCTATAGCCCAGTCCAGAATGAATTTCTGCACAGAGACTGTTTTTCCAATGCCAGCAACTCCCTTTGTCAGCACAGTTCTGATGGGTTTGTCTTTTCCAGGCAAGGGCTTGAAGATGTCAGTACATTTGATTGGTGTTTCCCTCTTTGTTATTTGCCTCTTGGATGCCATCTCAATCTGGCTGACCTCATGTTCAGTATTGAGATCTACACTTTCCCCTTCTGTGATGTAGATCTCGGTGTAGATCTTTTCCAGAAAAGTATGGTTTCCTTGCTTAGGCACACCTTCAAATACACTCTGAAACTTCTCTGTTAGCATATGTTTGAGCTTTTGTTGACATCTAGGAAACAGTCCATCTAGAGATAAATACATTGGATTTAGTCAATCTGACAGCATATGTAAGTGTGTGAAGTGAGCACTTTAAGCCTTTGTCATGAGAGTTATTAACAATTTAATACAGACATCATATCCTGTCAGTATTCATCATGTAAGGGATAATGTATAGAACGCCGGTCATTATCGGTAAAATAAGCCCCGTCAGGGCGAACAGCACCCCGACGCGAAGCGGAGGGGGGTTGCTTCACCCTGAAGGGGCTTATTTACCCGATAATGACCGGCGTTCTATACATTATCCCGCTTATAACACGGCTACTTGCCAAAACGAAAATAACTTAAAACAGTGTGTCTTTTTACAATGTATTTGTTACTATTCGTAGTGTTAAAAAGCAAAGAAATAGTTTGCTTAAGACGTTGAATTTCAAAGACGTTGAACATTCTTTAGAACACAGCTGCTCAACCGTCCGCTAAAACTCTGAAATAAGTAACCGGACTACTTGCAGAGTTTACGAAAGAGGTGAATCAGAGGCAAAAAGGCCACTTTCCTTGACAGCGGTCATTAATGCATAGCAACGGTCAAATATCGGTTAATTATTGACCGCAGAACGTTGGTAAGCCCCATTCAAGTAAATGAAGCATTCTACAGCATTAAGAAGAGCCGTGTAATAATACAGTATATTTTGAATCAAGTTGCAATAACAATGTATAATTAAGCAATAAGCCCCAAGAGGCCGTGCTTTGCGCTGATTTTAGAACAGGTAAGGGAGTTGTTAGGCACGACGCGAAGCGGAGTTGTTGAGTAAATATCTCACATTTCCCCAGCTGCTGAGCAATGGTCCCCTGGTTCATGTTCTTCAGGATGTGCACTGCAATCTTCAGAGCTCCATCTCTGGCTTCTCTTTGGTCCTCTTCCTCATCCTCCTCCTCCTCACTGTGAGGGGATTCTGGGTAATCATTGGTCAGGAGCTTCTTGAGTCTCTTTAGTTCATTCGTCATGAAAGTGATGGCTTTGTGTTCAAGTTCCTGATAGCAAATCAAATCATTCCATCAGTGATGAAAAGAACAAAATGAAATATTTGCATAACAACTCTTCTATAGCTCTGATCAGTTGTTTATATGCATTTACATTTTACATTTAGTCATTTAGCTGACACTTTTATCCAAAGCGACTTACAAGGATGTATACACATTTAACATTTACACTGATGGCACACTGCACATCAGGAGCACTCAGGGGTTCAGTGTCTTGCTCAAGGACGCTTCGACAGGGAATCAAACTAGCAACCTTGTGATTACTAAACGACTTCTCTACCTCCTGTACCACTGCCATTTAAACATTCCCTTTGCTTAAAAACTAAGTCTCATTTTTGAAATGCTACACACAATTCACAAAACTGCAAACATCACAAATCTCTGAAACACAACTTTTCATATGGTTATCAATCAATAACTTTACAATAGTGTGACAAATCTCAAAAACACTACTGTTTTTGGTAGGCTTAAGCGTTTTGCAGATAGTGTTACAACAGCACTTCATAGAGAATTCCGATCAAAATCTCACATTTTTTAGTACCTTTTCAAGTTTTCCAAAACACTATGTAGAAGAACACAGAGATTGCTAGAATGAACAAAGTGAACAAAAATGCAAAAAGCTTGCTTGAAGAAAAAGTTCATTACAGCAAACTGAAATATTTCAGTCAAGTCAACATATAAATGCTAAGCCATTTATGGTGCAGAGGGCTGTAAAAGTACTGTAACAAAGATGTTTTTACAGTCCAGTGCATTACCAAAAAAAATATATATAAATATAATGACAAAACACTGTGTGGCTGTACCCAGCCTGTAGTTGGGGTTGTGTTCAATGTCTTACCACTGGTTAAACTGTGTGAATAATGTTTGTCAAAAAAGAAATTCAAAACTGAGTCAAAGGCTGAAAATTTGCGCATGGTTTTGCAGATTTGGGGTGGGATTTTGGTCTTTGAGTTCCAGGTACCTCAAAAGTCATGTTGCACGTACAAATCATTACTTAACTTATAGCAGACCTTAGTTCAGCAGGACACACTCACACACACACATCAGACACACACCTTGAATACAGTAGACAATTCATTTTGGTTGGTTTTGCTGAAGGATGGATGAATAGTTTTTTCTTCCTGTTGGAGACTGAAGAAAATACAAGGACAGCAGTTTTTGGTCAACAAAGCATTCGCAGGTCAATATCTATACACCAAACAGCAACACTAAGCACAGAAGTAATATGTGAGGCATGAGATAAACATTTAATTTCCTTATTTTAATGATGCCTCCTTTCTCCATGTTTTCACTCAACATCCAGGTAAAAGTGATGAGGAGTCATGTGCTGTTACAAAACGGTAAAATATTCTGCTGCAAACATTCTGTACTGCAATGGAATTTAAATTGTTATGGTGAGAATAACTGTATGAGTGGTTGGGAGAGACTGCTGTAGAAGAGATGAACCCAAATGCAGGAAACGTAGACAAACTTTGAAACACAAGAGGGACTCTTTACTGACACACAGGCAGGTACAAACAGGAAAGGTGCAGTGAGACTGCGTGAAACAAAACATGAACAACGTGTAACCATGAACACTGACAGCAAAGGAGTACATGACCAACCAAGAAAGCAAACACAAGGAACAGAAACACAACACAGGGCAAAACAAAGGGAACACATGGACCAGGATCAGGGGCCGGTATTTCAAAATGATCCAACAGGATTAATCCTACTGGATTGGATTAAATCCTGATCAGATCCTAAAAACGGGTATTTCAAAGCAAATCTGATCCTGAAGATTCAGATTCAGATTTGGGAATCCAATCCTGCCTTTGATCTGGATTAAACACTGCTGTTGAGTATTTCAAAATTTAAGTGGGAAATCTGGATCAGTTTGATCCTAAAAATCAGGATCACCCTGATCCCACCTCAGAGGTGGATTTGAGGGAGATTACATGTAAAGGTTTGAACAGTTTAGGTGTACCTGCTCCAAAAGTTATTTGTTTGATACAGTAATTCACTGATGTTTGATCAATGTTTATTTTCGTTGCACTTTCCTTTCTTTTTCAGAAAACACAGTGAAAGTTTGAATATGAATGCCTTATTTAAGTAACAGTTTTTTGTTAAGTTATACCCACTGATAAAAGCCTCCACTGAAAATCAGTCAAATTAATTTATTAACATGCATTCAGCACACACAATTAATTTTCATAGCCAAAGCTCAAAAGGTTATGCCATTTGGAGCAGGTCTATGTTAACTGCCTGTCTTCTCTTTCCACAAACATCTGTAAAGAAAACCAAATATTAAGGTTTTAGGGCTGTCCCTTTTGTTGACAACTGTTTCCTAAAAAGATATGTAGCCTACAACACATTTTGAAATCTACACACAATGCCTTGCGAGTGAATGCATTCAAATGGACTGTGGACCGCGACATACAGACGCTAGCCTATTTACTAGCTTGTTAGCTTCTTAACACAGGAGTCAATGGAGCAGCGTTAGCTCGCATTAGCGCAAACTCTGCTTAATTAGAGATCGCCGAGCTCTTCTTTCAACTTTGTGCTGATTTAAGTAATTGGTTAACTCAATATAATGATTGCCCTTCATCTAGTCTAAGGACGCATCAACACTGGCCAAGATTATACTTTAATTTAGAGACAAAAGTTGAGCTAGCTTCTCCTTTTCCTGGTAAAAAGTTAGCTCCCTTTCCTGTTTCCTGTCTGTGATCCAGGGGGCGGGACGGATTTGGACATCCCAATCTGCCGGTATCAGGATCACTCTGATCCAATCTGGCAAAGTTTTGAAATACCGGGATAGATCAGGTTGATCCGTGGATGAGAACAGGGGGATTTGGTTATCCGGATCATTCTGATCTGGATTACAAGTTTTGAAATACCGGCCCCTGATACCAGCAGATTGGGATGTCCAAATCCGTCCCGCCCCCTGGATCAGGAAACAGGAGAGCTAACACAACTATTGTCTCTAAATTAAAGTATAATCTTGGTCAGTGTTGATGCGTCCTTAGACTAAATGAAGGGCAATCATTATATTGAGTTAACAAATTACGTAAATCATCACAAAGTTGAAAGAAGAGCTCGGTGATCTCTAATTAAGCAGAGTTCGCGCTAATGCGAGCTAACGCTGCTCCATTGACTCCTGTGTTAAGGAGCTAACAAGCTAGTAAATAGGCTAGCGTCTGTATGTCGCGGTCCACAGACCAGATTTGAATGCATCCACTCGCAAGGCATTGCGTGTAGATTTTAAATGTGTTGTACATATCTTTTTATGAAACAGTTGTCAACAAAAGGGACAGCCCTAAAACCTTAATATCAGTTTTTCTTTTCAGATGTCTGTGGGAAGAGAAGACATTAACACAGACCTGCTCCAATTGGCATAACCTTTTGAGTTTTGGCTATGAAAATGAAGTGTGTGTGCTGAATGCATGTTAACCCTCTATACCCCAACGGAATTCTAGAACACTGCAGCAAAATCCCACGAAAAACAGAGAATTCCTTCATTTTTTGTTATTCTGTAAACAAACAGTTACAGTTAGAAAACAAAAGAAAAATTACAATTACAAGTTTGTTTTGTTTGAAAGGGCATAAATTCTTTGTTAATATGATATCAAATATGTATTATTGACTTCTACAAATATTAAAATACAAATCATTACACACACCCTAAAGTTCAAATTCATAAGTTTTGATCCGTACAGCAGATGTAGTTATTATATTTAATATATTCTTAATGTTTTTTATTAGTATTTGTTATATATTTTGTAAATAAATGAATAGATATTAAAATTAATATTAAAATATTAACACTACTTAACCATACAGATTACCAACATTTTTGCGAATTTGGTGGAAAACACCTAACTCTATGCCTCTTCAAAAGCATCCTGGTGCAATACATTTGTGGAGGAGGTGAAGGTGTTTGTGAGGATAAACATCCACCTGGGTATCCATCATATACCCTCTTTTCTTGACTACTGTTCATCTGATCCAGCCTTACAAGTGTCCTATGTGGCAGACACCAATGCCATGAAATAAGTATGAGGAGTTATTCAGATACCTAGCCTGTTCAAACCCAGGGATAGCAGACAAGCTTCCGAAAGTGAGACCATTACAGTTTTTTCCAATCATTTTCACACTTGGTTCAATACCATGTACTCTTTCTCAAAACACTTAACACATCCAGCAGTAGACCAACTAAATGGGATACTTTTCCAATGCTTAGATCCAAAATGCAGTCAATGTTCACCACCAGCAAAATGCTGTGCAACTACAGCATTTTTTTTTTTTTTTAAGATATTTAGATACTCTGTTCAAAACAGTTAACTTTAGTTTTTTAACCAGACACAATTTGGATCACTGTAGAAAGATGCTGTATTTTCAGACAAATTAAATTATACACTTGACATAAGACAGATTTAGTTTTTAGCCTACATAAATGTATATAGTTTACATCTTGATTGGAATTTAGTTTACATCTTTGTTTTGTTTGTTTTGCAGCCTTGCTACCAACTACCGCTGTACAGCATTTGCGTTGAAATGTACATACATGTAAAATATAGATGTACTGTAGGTGTCAATGAAGACATTTTCCCACTATTACTGCTGCTTATGAAAGTCATGGGCCATCAATGAGACAAAGTGACCCAAAAAGGGAACTAAAACAAACATGTCTATCCAAAGTGATTTACACTATCATCTTTCATTGGCCAGGAATTGAACCAAGGTCAGATAGCCTACTTGTTAGCCAACAACACTAACCACTGTACCACTTATCACACCTGGCATTCTTGCCACACAAAACTTGTATGTACAAACCAACGGAAAAGTTTGTTTTTACAGTTTTTTCCAATCATTTTCACTCGTCTCAAATACCATGAACACATTCCCAGAACACTTAACCCATCGAGCATACCAGTACACTATGTGAGGGTAGTAATAGATCTAATGTCAGACTACTATAGACTACAGACTGTAATGTCAGACTACCTATACAAACACCACCACTTGTAAGCTGACAACTTTCCATCTTCAATTCCGTCAGTGAGAAACCTACTATGTCCTACTGAAGCTTCCTTACGCTCATCAGGCCTCTCGCTGTTCCTCTCCCCCCATGTCCTCACTTCTCTTTGCTGCCACAGCACCCTCACTCACTTCTCTACCCTCAGATGAGGTGGAACAACTGACATCCTGACACATAAAAGAAAAAGAAAAAACTATCCTATGATTGTAAGCCATCACAGTGGAAGTCATTATTGTTTCATCCATTTTTATGTCAATTGTTTTATGCCACAACATCAGCTCAATATCCCAGTGTGTACTACATACAGACAAGCTATATCACATCTACTATAGATTTTTGTAGTAGTGATGTCCTATACCTTGGTCCTGATTTAATTGTGATTAGCTTTTCCACAGCATAAAAGCTGTACAAGCTTAAAATTTAACATCATAACATATTACTAGTTGGCTGTCGAATAATCTGCTGAATACCATTTCAATATGAGGTTTTCAATATTCAATGATGACCTTGCTATTGATTGTAGCTACTGTTGTTACCATAAGCTTACAGCTCAAAACAAATGAGGGATTTGAAATACTAGTAGAGATGAAGTTTTTTTTTACTATACATGTTATTTATCTTAAACTGATCAGTTTAGTAAGTGATGAGGCTGAGTCAATAGCTGGCTATCAACCAACTCCAGACGAACTCCTCAGACTAACGTTACCTCAGTCAATGTAGATAGCTAGCAAGTAAGCTGGCAAACTGGTCATGGAAATTGAGATGACGATACAAATTGTAAGACATTTCTTCTGAAAACCAGAAAACACAGCCGATTACCCACGTCGTTTATTTGTGCAAATAATAGCTCTCACCCACAGACGCGGGTGCTTCCTTCGTAGGTTGCTAAAGTCACGAATTGACCGCCATTTCCACAAGTGAGGTAACGTGAAAATTAGCTTTACTGAACGTCCCTCAAAGACCAATTATTAAATGTTACATATCTCTGCTAATAAAAGTGTCATGGCTTTACAATCTATTCGAACATCACTGATCTAGCTATGACTTTTGTCTATGTATACGATGAGGCTGGTGCTATTTGTAAACCAACACTTCTCAGTTACTGCCATACGAAGACGTTACTGGCGAGTTAGCTAGTCAGAAATAATTTGAATACGGTTTTTTATTTCTGACTTCTCAAACAGGATCGTTACTGTCATACAAACGTGATTAGTCGTCGTCATTGGTGCACAAAAATACGGTATCATCCAGTGAGAACAGATGTAGACGTCTCTGATTTCTAGCCTTTATTCCAACAGACACTGTAATCTTCAGGCGATCTGTCAGTAGCCAGGTTAAATTAGCAAATACTTAAAAAAAGCCAATGACAGCATATCCCGTTTCCGGTTTCAAAATAAAAGTAAGAAGTTAATCTATCCATTAGCGGTGTATTTTATCATATATCAATGTTGTAGTATTAACACCGTGTCTTTAAAAGTTACGGCCGTCGACGGCCGCTATGGGATTCTACAAGAAGGCCGTCCACGGCCGCTATGGGATCTAGAGGGTTAATAAATACATTTGACTGATTTCAGTGGATTCTTTTATCAGTAGGTATAACTTAACAAAAAACTGTTACTTAAATAAGGCATTCATATTCAAACTTTCGCTGTGTTTTCTGAAAAAGAAAGGAAAGTGCAACGAAAATAAACATTGATCAAACATCAGTGAATTACTGTATCAAACAAATAACTTTTGGAGCAGTTATACCTAAACTGTTCAAACCTTTACATGTAATCTCCCTCAAATCCACCTCTGAAATGGGATCAGGGTGATCCTGATTTTAAGGATCAAACTGATCCAGATTTCCCACTTAAATTTTGAAATACTCAACAGCAGTGTTTAATCCAGATCAAAGGCAGGATTGGATTCCCAAATCTGAATCTGAATCTTCAGGATCAGATTTGCTTTGAAATACTCGTTTTTAGGATCTGATCAGGATTTAATCCAATCCAGGAGGATTAATCCTGTTGGATCATTTTGAAATACCGGCCCCAGGGGCTTCAAAACTTATAATCCAGATCAGAATGATCCGGATAACCAAATCCCCCTGTCCTCAGCCACGGATCAACCTGATCTCTCCCGGTATTTCAAAACTTTGCTGGATTGGATCAGAGTGATCCTGATACCGGCAGATTGGGATGTCCAAATCCGTCCTGCCCCCTGGATCGCAGACAGGAAACAGGAAATGGAGCGACCTTTTTACTAGAAAAAGGAAAAGCTAACACAACTTTTGTCACTAAATTAAAGTATAATCTTGGTCAGTGTTGATGCGTCCTTAGACTAGATGAAATGCAATCATTATATTGAGTTTACCGATTACGTAAATCAGCACAAAGTTGAAAGAAGAGCTCGGCGATCTCTAATTAAGCAGAGTTCGCGCTAATACGAGCTAACGCTGCTCCATTGACTTCTGTGTTAAGGAGCTAAACAGTTGGTAAATAGGCTAGCGTCTGTATGTCGCGGTCCACAGACCACATTCTAATGCATCAATGCATTGTGTGTAGATTTTAAAATGTGTTGTAGCCTACATATATTTTTAGGAAACAGTTGTCAACAAAAGGGACAGCCTTAAAACCTTAATATTTGCTTTACTTTACAGATGTTTGTGGAAAGAGAAGTCAGGCAGTTAACACAGACCTGCTGTAAATGGCATAACCTTTTGAGCTTTGGCTATGAAATGTAATTGTGTGTGCTGAATGCATGTTAATAAATACATTTTACTGATTTTCAGTGGAGGCTTTTATCAGTAGGTATAACTTAACAAAAAACTGTTACTTAAATAAGGCATTCATATTCAAACTTTCGCTGTGTTTTCTGAAAAAGAAAGGAAAGTGCAACGAAAAAAAACATTGATCAAACATCAGTGAATTACTGTATCAAACAAATAACTTTCGGAGCAGTTACACCTAAACTGTTCAAACCTTTATATGTAATCTCCCTCAAATCCACCTCTGAGGTGGGATCAGGGTGATCCTGATTTTAAGGATCAAACTGATCCAGATTTCCCACTTAAATTTTGAAATACTCAACAGCAGTGTTTAATCCAGATCAAAGGCAGGATTGGATTCCTAAATCTGAATCTGAATCTTCAGGATCAGATTTGCTTTGAAATACCCGTTTTTAGGATCTGATCAGGATTTAATCCAATCCAGGAGGATTAATCCTGTTGGATCATTTTGAAATACCGGCCCCAGGAGATCATGGGCAGGATCATGACAAGTTGGATATGCACAAGTTGGACACGACTCTGCTCAAGATTTCTTCCTCTTAACCGGGAGTTTTTCCTTGCCCCTGTAACCCCTGTGCTTGCTCTAGGGGGGGGGGGGGGGGGGGGGGGGGTCAGGCCATGGGCTCTTTAAAGCCCCTTGAGACAATTTCATTGGATTGATTTGAATTGAAAGGTGAATGTACAAAAGAAGACTTACTCTGTTTCTAGATTGAAACCTGTCCTTACCTGGGATCAGGATGACTGTGTCCCTCACTAAAGTGTATGATCTGATCCTTTGACTGATCACTCTTCATGGACACACAGCTGGGTGAAGGAGAGGCTGGCCTCTCATCCACTGGGCTTCAGAGAACGAAACACATCATACAGTAGAAACTCATTAAAGACAGTGTTCTACTTGAGGATATGTGATGTCACGATCATTAGGTCACTGGCTCATTATTTGATTCCTCTGTGAGCTATGACATGTTTTGTCTTTATGTTAATGGTTCAACTCAATATAATCACTTGTTTAATCAAACAATCCTGTTTTTCTGTGTGTGATAATGGATATCTTGTAGCTCACTCCTTCAGTTAGCTTTTCATTGAGCTGTGTTACAGTAATAGTGTTCAGTAGCAGAGTAGTAATATTTTCAGCTCAACTACCCAGGTTTCTCTATGAAGATGTTTTCAGATCACTTGCGCTTTGTAACAGTATTTAAAATACCCTATCTTGGTAATCTTAATCAATTAGAATTTTGAAGTGTACGGAACCATTTTCCAGACCAAGGACAGAAATGGGAGGGGGCATTCATATTTCTATGCTTTGCTGAAATACAAGACTTTATTAAAGGGCCCTATCTTGTTAATCTATCTGACTCAATTTAGGAACTCAGCCTCTGTTCTTTTAATGTTATATTGTTACCCGTCAGGAGGGGTTTGTCACCTCCTCAGGGGTGTTATCTGCATACCAGAACTCCCATGTTTCAGAGATCTATGTTAAAACTGATCTATTCCACTCAAGGGCGTAGGTTTGCATAGGGTCGAAAGGTACTAGTCACGACCAAAGTTTGGGAAAGACACAATTGTCCCTGCCAATATTTTGTTAATTTGAGAAAAAAATATTTTGCACAATATATTTGCGAATTCGTATTATTATCAATACTATGTTCGTCGCCCAGAAGAGCTATAATACATTTCCAAATTTTCCAATGCACCCTCGAGCCTGCGAGACAAGATGCTGTCATTTAATTGGCTGAAGTGGCAGAGTCAGAAATACTTCGTGAATCGTGACTTGCACAGACATCCCAAGTCTCCCAGAAGTTCAGGAAGTCTCCCGCATATTGATAACGACTCCCTGATGCCCGCAAATGACTTAAAATCTCCCGGAATTAGAGCGAGTGAGCAAGACCGCGCACAGGAGACAGACGTGCTCCAAACTGCGTTAGCATCTGTGTAGCGAGCGCACAACAGAGAGGGAGAGGGATCTAGAGACTGTGCGTGAGGCAGTGTGCGTGTGTGCCTCAGGAGCATCCTGATTGGCCTGTTTCGGTATGTCAACCAATCAATTTTCAGTGTGGGCGGGCTTTTATCTCTTCTCCCGAAACCGAATTAATCAGTTTAGTGTATCTGAGAGTGCCCCCAAGAAAGGAAATATAAGACCTTTTACAACAGACTATACAAAGGTGTACCCATGTCTTATAAAAGTAAATCAGAATAACAGTCTTGCACGCTGTACTATCTGTAACAGTGATTTCAGCATTGCCCATGGTGGGTTAAATTACTGTAAAATACATGTTGAGGTGAGTTCAACAAGTTTAATTTCATGTGCGTATTATTCATGTCGGCAAGTTTCCAGGGCTACATGAAAACAACAAGCTCCTTAGACTTGTTTAAAGTTGCAATGGAATACACATAAAAGCAGTTAACATAAATAGGATAGTATGAGCAGCATATAATAAATAGTAAAAGTAATCTACATATTTAAACATAATTAACAAAGAATTGCATAGGGCTATAGCCTATAGAATGATATTATGCTTTTATAACTTTTAGGGTCCCACAACAGAAATACGTAGGCCTCCCTGAAATGGAATACCTTTCTGAAATGACTTTTTGCAAGTTGGGATGTCTGCTTGCAGAAAGAGAGCTGGAAGTATTCTGACAAGGTTAGCTACTAAATACGCCAGGAATTAAAAAAGCTTCATATTAGAAATTCGTTTGGTCTCAGCATTGATATTTCTGACCCTTTTATGCTTTGTAAGTAGGAAAATGCTACCCAAAAATATATTTTTTTCACCACCCAGAGAGTGAGTAGCTGTATCTATCAAAAAGCCCAGGTCGTTGTTAGTTTGCTAGTAGGAAACTACCCACACAGTGCAAACCTGGCTTTACATCACCACCCATTCTACAATGGAAACATGTTTCGACCAGTGTGTTAGCAGCAGCTGGTCTTGAAGAAAGATTAAGCGAACCTAACCACATAAAGTTACCATGCTAGTTTAGCCTAGTACCAGGAGGCTAGCAACTCAAAAGTGATATTAACTGATAATAATAGGTAGGCCTATATGATCCATTGGATAGTAATAAGGCTATCTCCGTTCCCTGTAATCTCTCGACGAATGTCAGCAGTCAACTAAGCATGGTTAGTGTCTGTATTAAATTGATGAATTGGTGTGCAGGAAAAACAGCAGCCTGAAGCTACAGATGTAGAGCAGGTTGATGATGAATCAGCACCAGGGGTCAGGTGAGACGTTGAATGGTCCACTTTGGAAAAGATTGCATTAAAATGCAGTTTTTAAAGGGATTTTTAGACAATTTTACCCATGAATATTATCATTCACCCTGGCTATTTTGAGAATAAATGTTATACTTGTTGGGTGCAATAAATTGGGATGCCAAAATGAATGCATCATATCATTCAATAATATATTATTTAATTGCACAGAAATCCAGTACAGATGATTTAGGCCTAGTACAGCTCCATAAAACCTGAACCAATTATCTACCTATTAAAAATGAATTTCAGAACAAACAAATAGATTGCATGTACTTCTCATTAGGTCATTTTGTTCATTAAGGCATTATTTTGAAATGCATTCAGGAAACTTAGAAATCCAGTGCAGATGTAGTGCAGGTTGAGGAAGCAGCAGCTGGACCATCAGGGCTTCAGGTGAGGTCTCACTCATGTTTGGGATATCCAAAAAAGGACAACAAAAATAAGTGATGTCAAAACATTTGGAGAATGTTTTTTTTTTTTTAAATAAGTTTTTATTATTAGTTAGTACACAAATGTTTGCCGGTTCAATATAACATCAACTAAGTTTATTTATTATTTTAGGGGGGCTGCCTACCAATGCTGAGACCAAACCTACGCCCTTGATTCCACTGCAGGACTGAGTCCACTGTAATCCAAACATGCCAAAGAAATAATTTTACAATGCAATACAACACTTGGAACTAACCCTTGTGTGGAAAGTACCACAGAGAGAACCAGAGACAGAGGGTAGAGATAAGAACATTAGCAGGGGTGTAAGAACCAGGATTAAAGATTTAGAGTTAATAAGTATATGCCATAGCCAGTGTATCTCATTCCTAGTGGTAATGGTTAGTGTTATTTGGAGATGTTTGAAATGTAAAACTTCTCATGTGTATTGTGGACCTGGCCTACATGAGGTGTGAGATAGCTCCCCACTTCCTGGTAATGAACACTTACACAAACACACAAATGCACACATGCAAACGCACACGCACACGCACACATGCACCGCACACGCTCAGACACAAACACACAAACGCACACACACACACACACACACACACACACACACACACACACACACACACACACACACACACACACACACACACACACACACAAACACAGACACACACTCCTCACCTTGTATGTCCATATCCACCAGCAGAGCCTCCGTGTTGACTCATTTTGGACCTGAAGCTTTGGTCACTTCCTGTTTAAGACAGAGACTTATATATTTGTAACAGTTCTGGAACTGTTAGACATTTGGAAAGCTGTATTATTAAAATAAATGAGTTATTTTGGTTATTGATATTACATATATGGTAAATAAGTGAAATATTCTCCAATAGCACTAAATTGGGAGTTTTTTGGATTCGATGACCTTTTAGAGTCTCTTTGAAATAAAACATTTTCAATGTCAATCAATGTCTTTTTAGCTCTTAAAAACACACATGGCATAATATGGTATATTAGCGATGCATGAAGGCCCAGCAAGTGACATCTGGGCCCTATTCGTCGTAGCTCGCTAAGTGCGTTAGCAAGCTCATTTTCAGGCTAAGATAAAAAAAACATCCCTTTTTTTGGTTCGAGGAAGCAACTTTCGATAAATCGCCATAGCAACATATCAATTAGCTCTAACCTGCTCCAGCACAGGCTAACTTAAGTGTAGTTGGATAAGCTTGCCACACCCCCGGAAAAAGGAGGGATCCCATTTATGGAATCAGATAAATGCCAAATAGATTTTGTATCTGTAATATAGATTTTGTATCTGTGAAACCATCTACACTTTCAAAACCTATCTACAGATACGGATTTCAAATACGAAATGTATCTACACTTTCAAAAACTATCTTCACTTTCAAAATCTATTTACAGATACGGATTTCAAATACAAAATGTATCTACACTTTCAAAAACTATCTTCACTTTCAAAATCTATCTGCAGATACGGATGCATTACGGATACTGATACGGATTTCAAATACGCATTACGGATTCCAGTTACGAATTACAAATTTACTTTTGGCACTGTTTTTACGTCCTTTCTAAAGAGCCAATCAGCACTTTTGGCAGATTTTCTAAAGCGCCAATCAACACATTGTATCCTGTACTGACTAGCCAATCAGCGCTAGCTTGCTGGCAACTGCTGGTCCGCTCATTATTCAATAGTTCTGCCTAGGGAGAGTTCTGGGGTTAGCCCCGCATGGTTTGAATACAATTTGGTGTACGAACGCCGTGGGGAAAGTTAAACAAGCATGCCTTATGTCTGGCTCAAAGGGGCAGTGGTTATGACACTCATGTGGGAATGCGGTGCTTGGGTGGAATACTTTTACTGTGCTTGACATGAGCTCTGCATGCAAGCAACGAGTTGTTTTCCTCGGCACAAAACTCGTAACTCTCCGCAGACTCTGGAGATCGTCAGCCTACAGAGTTATTTTTAAATCTCCAAACCAACGTTTAGGGCTCTGTCCACTGCCTTCTACCACGTAAGAGCTGATGGACACCTGTTATTTCAGCAACTTGTCTCACCTTCCATCAAGCCGCCGCGCAAGCCAGGCAAGGGGGATTTCTGACGCACGTTCAATAAATAATAAACTAATTGCAACGAAAATAGGATCTTCTATCCTTCTAAATATGCAACTGAAATATCTATATGAAAAACGATGTATGCGTGTATCAATGTAAATGCAAAACAAAGAAAGTTCCAATCTTAACGTGTGTTCTAATAAATGTGTGTTCGAAGAAGTGTTCTAAATATGTCTGTTTGTTCCAATAAAGTGTTCTATATGTGTGTGTGTGTGTGTGTGTGTGTGTATGTGGTCAAAAAACTATTTCACTCCCTACTCTGACAAGCGTTTCCATTCGAATACTCTCACCTCTCAGGCCTCACTTCCTGTCTACCTAAAAACTGTTCCTGGAGGGGTCACGAGTCAAAGTAAAAGTGCCAGCAGGTGGAGGTAATTTCAGTAAAATAAAATAGAGTAAATTGGCCCTAACACCTGTACTATTTAGTTAAATTTAGGCTCTGGCGATTCAGAGATCGCTTGGCTGCAGAACGCATTGTAACTAAGAAATTGGTCTCAGCCACATCTAACAAATAGAATCTAATGAAAGTGTGGCGAGAACTCCAGCTTGCTGCCTCATATATCTCTTCCACTGAGACGCTATAAAACTCGCTTCAACACAAAATACACAATAAAGCGTTTTCAAGGACTTCAGAAAATGGTTTCAAATAGGCTACCCCAAAGTGCCATGAAAAGAAACGAAAATGACATTGCAAGGTGGTTTTGAAATCAGGCTGGTCATTATCCAGTTGTTGAGGATGCATATGCACTTAACGGTATACGCCAACCACCACTTTGCATGTGTCTGGAGAACAAGACAATAGCAGCCTGTCTGCTAAATGTTCTCATCGTGATAATGGGTCATATGAATACTGTTCATGGCTAACTTAATTAAATGTGAATAGGAGACCTGTCACGAAAATGCTAACGTTAGCTTTCGTTAGCTACCAAAGCAGATCCTAATACAGTGGGTACGGAAAGTATTCAGACCCCTTTACATTTTTCACTCTTTGTTTCATTACAGCCATTTGTTAAATTTGAAAAAGTAATTTTTTTTCCCGCATTAATGTACACTCAGCAACCCATCTTGACAGAAAAAAAACAGAAATATAGACATTTTTGCAAATTTATAAAAAAAGAAAAACTGAAATATCACATGGTCTTAAGTATTCAGACCCTTTGGTCAGTATTGAGTAGAAGCACCCTTTTGAGCTAGTACAGCCATGAGTCTTCTTGGGAATGATCCAACAAGTTTATCACACCTGGATTTGGGGATCCTCTGCCATTCTTCCTTGCAGATCCTCTCCAGTTCTGTCAGGTTGCATGGTGAACGTTGGTGGACAGCCATTTTCAGGTCTCTCCAGAGATGCTCAATTGGGTTTAGGTCAGGGCTCTTGCTGGGCCAGTCAAGAATGGTCACAGACTTGTTCCAAAGCCACTCCTTTGTTATTTTAGCTGTGTGCTTCGGGTCATTGTCTTGTTGGAAGGTGAACCTTCGGCCCAGTCTGAGGTCCGGAGTACTCTGGTGGAGGTTTTCTTCCAGGATATCTCTGTACTTGGCTGCATTCATCTTTCCTTCAATTGCAACCAGTCGTCCTGTCCCTGCATCTGAAAAACAGCCCCATAGCATGATGCTGCCACCACCATGTTTCACTGTTGGGATTGTATTAGTCAGGTGATGAGCAGTGCCTGGTTTTCTCCACACACACTGCTTAGAATTAACGCCAAAAAGTTAAATCTTGGTCTCATCAGACCAGAGAATCTTATTTCTCAGTTTGGGAGTCCTCCATGTGTTTTTTGGCAAACTCTATGCAGGCTTTCATATGTCTTGCACTGAGGAGAGGCTTCCGTCAGGCCACTCTGCCATAAAGCCCTGACTGCTGGAGGGCTGCAGTGATAGTTGACTTTGTGGAACTTTCTCCCATCTCCCTACTGCATCTCTGGAGCTCAGCCACAGTGATATTTGGGTTCTTCTTTACCTCTCTCACCAAGGCTCTTCTCCCACGATTGCTCAGTTTGGCTGGACGGCCAGGTCTAGGAAGAGTTCTGGTCATGCCATACTTCTTCCATTCAAGGGTTATGGAGGCCACTGAGCTCTTAGGAACCTTGAGTGCTGCAGAAATTATTTTGTAACCTTGGCCAGATCTGTGCCTTGCCACTATTCTGTCTCTGAGCTCCTTGGGCAGTTCCTTCGACCCTCATGATTCTCATTTGTTCTGACATGCACTGTGAGCTGTAAGGTCTTATATAGACAGGTGTGTGCCTTTCCTAATAAAGTCCAATCAGTTTAATTATACACAGCTGGACTCCAATGAAGGAGTAGAACCATCTCAAGGAGGATCAGAAGAAATGGACAGCATGTGAGTTAAATATGAGTGTCACAGCAAAGGGTCTGAATACTTATGACCATGTGATATTTCAGTTTTTCTTTTTTTATAAATTTGCAAAAATGTCTACATTTCTGTTTTTTTCTGTCAAGATGGGTTGCTGAGTGTACATTAATGCAGAAAAAAATTAACCTTTTCGATTTTAGCAAATGGCTGTAATGAAACAAAGAGTGAAAAATGTAAAGGGGTCTGAATACTTTCCGTACCCACTGTATCTTCCATACAACAAGGATCTTTGAAACAGGTGGAACGAAGTGTGGAGTGAAAACCACTGACTGTGATTGTGCGTTTTACAATTACCTTATTAACAACTCCAAATATAGGACTTCTTACTTGTGCCATTTCTAGGTCTCTGATCCATGACTGCTGCATACCGTTGAACTCCCAGGCCAGCAGTTGCCAGCAAGCTAGCGCTGATTGGCTAGTCAGTACAGGATACAATGTGTTGATTGGCGCTTTAGAAAATCTGCCAAAAGCGCTGATTGGCTCTTTAGAAAGGCCGTAAAAACAGTGCCAAAAGTAAATTCGTAATTCGTAAGTGGAATCCGTAATGCGTATTTGAAATCCATATCCGTATCCGTATCCGTAATGCGTAACTGAAATCAGTATCTGCAGATAGATTTTGAAAGTGAAGATAGTTTTTGAAAGTGTAGATAGTTTTTGTATTTGAAATCCGTATCTGTAAATAGATTTTGAAAGTGAAGATAGTTTTTGAAAGTGTAGATACATTTCGTATTTGAAATCCGTATTTGTAGATAGGTTTTGAAAGTGCGGATTGTTTCACAGATACAAAATCTATATTACAGATACAAAATCTATTTTACAGATTAGAAAATATTTATGGCATTGAACTGATTCCATACCCATTGGCCAAGGAGCGATATTAGATAGTTAGATTAGCGTAGGGAGAGAGGTCTTTGCTATTGCCAAAATTAGTTCTTGTATGAGCGCTACCGATTCAGCCAACGGGGAATAATTAATTTACAAGACCTTCTTGAGTCATTTATTGCAAACACCACAGTCGAACATTGACTGTCTTGCACCTTTTTGCAAGTGGTACATTTTTGTAGTGTAGGCGATGTGGAGAACAAAGCACTCATAATTATATGACAGTGTTATTAGTACACTACACATAATAAGGAGAATCAAACTAGCATGGAGCATTGCCCTGCTGGAAAAAACACTTCTCAGAGTTGGGGAACATTGTCAGAGCAAAAGGAAGCAAGTTTTTCTTCCGGGACAACGTTGTACTTTGCCTGGCTGAGGTTTGTAAAAGACCATAAGGATTGAACCAAAGCGGACTGGAGGGTCTCCTAGTTCGTCTTCTCTGGTGAGTCCAATTTCACAGTAGATGCAAGACTCTGTGGCTTGTAGGCCTCTCCAGGTCTCCGTCTAACCATCAGACGACCATGTGTTGGGCAAAGCTGAAAATTGGACTCATCAGAGAAGACGAACTAGGAGACCCTCCAGTCCGCTTTGGTTCAATCCTTATGGTCTTTTACAGTAAAGGTGTGGATGGAGTATCACCAGATCAGGACCCTGTCATGGCCAGCCCAATTTCGAGACCTGAAATCTCTGAAATGTGATCAAGAGGAAGATGGATGGTCACAAGCCATGAAAAGAAGCCGAGCTGCTTGAATTCTTGTGCCAGGAGTAGCATAAAGTCACCCAACGGCAATGTGAAAGACTGGTGGAGAGCATGCCAAGACACATGAAAGTTGTGATTTTAAATCAAGGTTATTCCACCAAATATTGATATCTGAACTCTTCCTAAGTTAAAGCATTAGTATTGTGTAGTTTAAAATTGAATATGAGCTTGTTTTCTTTGCATTATTCGAGATCTGAAGACACTGCATCTTTTTTGCTATTTTGACCAATTGTCATTTTTCTGCAAATAAATTATCTAAATGACAATATTTTTATTTGAAATTTGGTAGGAATGTTGCCAGTAGGTTATAGAATAAAACTAAAATGTACATTTTACTTTAACACATACCAATAAATAGTAAAACCAGAGAAACTGATAATTTTGAAGTGGTCTCTTAATTTTTTCCGCGGCTGTAGATATGGCCCCAAAAACGGCCCCATACACAGCTTCTTGTCTTGCTCTCGCAGCGGTGGCGGTGTTGGATTTTGCCTTGATTATGGTCTTGTATTCTTCATAAGCGTTCATGATCATCTCCTGCTCGCCAGCGGAGAAAGAAAGAGTCTCCTTCATTGAATTTAATAGCCATTGTACCGACAGAAAATCATGGTTTTGGTGATCGATGCTTCTCCCTTTTGACGTAGGATGGGCACGCGCAATTGCCCTGATAAGTTTAGCCTGGTTCAAATTAGCGACATGGTTAGACCGCGGAAAAGCCGTTGACGAGCCGATATATCCTGTCTTCAATCATGTCGATAATTCTAACGGGCTAATAGGACAATTGATTAACTTAACTTAATCCCTTACGACGAATAGACCCCAGGTCTCCTTGCACACACATTGTGCTTGGTTAAATGCCCATTACACTTGAAACTGTGTCTGTCTGTCTGTCTGTCTGTCCATGGATACTAAACCTTGTTTTGATTCCTACGTTAAGATCGTCTGTTCCATGGATGCTCTACCCTGTTCTGATTCCAAGGTTGGGAGGCTTTTTCCCTTTTTGGATTTTTGTGTTTAACATTTTGTAAATAAAACCTGAACTCTAGTGCATGTGGTCTGCAAATGGGTCTCTAGCTTCTGAATCCTGACAACATCAGCTACTCTGGCCTGGCACAGTGCCACAAGCGCTGGCAAAGAAATGTAACAGGGCATGCAGCTATGGGGAATGCTATCTGATACACACACATTGTCTGTAAGTAGTTGCATTGACGTCACACTTACAAAACATGTCCAAGAAACCAAGGTTTCAGGAAGCACACATTGTTAAAATGTTCTAAAGTAGCATAGATTAGCATGGCTGGTGCGAAAATGACTTACCGTATATGTTCTCTGTAAACAAATATTTTTACTTAACATATCACATTACTGTAATTTCAAAAACCTTTAAACTCTATTAATTCTACATAACCTTTGACTAAAATATGAAGGTAAAAACTTTAACATTCTGTGAAGAAAATTAATAAATGTTCTGCATATTAACTTTTGGAGTGATCAATATCAGTTCTGTGGACAATAAGGATGAATTTATTTTTGTTACATCTCTCTGGGGTGCCTGGACTGTCTCTGATTGTGGACTGTGCAACGCTTTTTATAGGTCTACCAGGAAATACCTCACCCTTTTTACTTTTTTTTCCCTTTTCAACTCTTAAAAACTTAAAACACACATGGTATATTAGCGATGGATAAAGGCCCAGCAGTGCCATCTGATCCATCTGAATATTGTTACAGATGTTTTAAACATTCACAGAATATCAAGTTGTGGCCCAAGGCAGCCTACAGTTAGCCTTGTCTATTTCTATTTTCTATGTGGAAAATATTCAAGCTGACGTAGTGCTACAAGTAACATAAAATAGTTATTCATAATCCAAAATACGTAGAGAAAATAAATCACAAACTCACGTTTTTATTAAGTACACCTATTTTTCCCGTATTGAGAAACAGTCCTACCCAGCATGAAATCCATCGACGCAAATGTACCTGGACAAACAGGTTCAACCAGCTAGTGGAAAGTTTTCTTTCACTTTTGGAAATTCCCAAACACGCAGAAGTTTTAGTTTCCAATAGAAAGAGTTCCAACCTATGGAGAGTCAAAGTGTACATGTAATATTGTAGGATCGTTGCACTTGTTCTCCTGTGGTTTGAACGAACAGAGGCAAACACATCTGTCAGAATTAAGCCTACATTCAAGCTCATTAAATCATACTTTCCATGTAAAAATATGAGCACAACAGAATGTAGGTCTCCTTGCATTGTGCTCGGTTAAATGCTCATTACACTTGGGATTGGGTCTATCTGTCTGTCTGTCTGTCTGCCATATAAAAGCAGATAGACACAGGGCAGAGGAGCCAGAACCACACACACATCATCTACTCTGGCCTGGCACAATGCCACAAGAGCTGGAAGAGCTATTTAGCCTAGGCAAGCCGGGAATCTTTGGATTGTCTAACACAGATGGCCTTCTAGTTGCAATCACTCACTAGGTGTGGGTCAGTTGTTGTTATGCCTGTAACAACATTCCAGAACTTTATTGTTCTATTTGGTTGACTTCCCCACACCCCTGCCAGTGTTCTTATCTCTATCACCTGTCTCTGGTTTTGTCCCTGTGCTTTTTCATACAAGGGTTAAACTAAGGGCAGGACAAATTATTCAAGATACTGCATTAGAAGATGATTTCTTTGTCATGTTTGGTTCATTTGAATGGTCTCAGTTTGAGTGGTCAGTGGTCTCTGTCCTGCAGCTGAATACAGGTGCATCTCAATATATTAGAATATCATCGAAAAGTTGATTTATTTCAGTAATTCTATTAAAAAAGTGAAACTCATATTTTATATAGATTCATGTCACACAGACTGATATATTTCAAGTGATTATTTCTTTTAAATTTGATGATTATAACTGACAGCTTATGAAAACCCAAAATTCAGTATCTCAGAAAATTAGAATATTACTGTAGACCGATAGAAAAAAGGATTTTTAACACAGAAATGTTGGACTACTAAAAAGTATGAACATGTACAGCACTCAATACTTGGTTGGGGATCCTTTTGCATGAATTGCTGCAGCAATGCGGCGTGGCATGAAGGCAATCAGTCTGTGGCAGTGCTGAGGTGTTATGGAAGACCAGATTGCTCTGATAGTGGCCTTCAGCTCTTCTGTGTGTTTGGGTCTGTTGTCTCGCATCTTCCTTTTCACAATACCCTATAGAATCTCTATGGGTTTTAGGTCAGGCGAGTTTTTCTGGCCAATCAAGCACAGGGATACCATGGTCCTTAAACCAGGTACTGGTACCTTTTGAAGTGTGTGCAGGTGCCAAGTCCTGATGGAAAATGAAATCTGCATCCCCATAAAGATGGTCAGCAGAGAGAAGCACAAAGTGCTCTAGAACTTTCTGGTAGATGGCTGCGCTGACCTTGGACCACACAGTGGACTAACACCAGCAGATGACATGGCACCCCAAACCATCACTGACTGTGGACACTTTACACTGGACCTCAAGCAACTTGGATTCTGTTCCTCACCTCTCTTCCTCCAGACTCCGGGACCTTGATTTCCAAATTAAATGCAAAATGTACTTTCATCTGAAAAGAGAACTTTGGACCACTGAGCAACAGTGCAGTCCTTTTTGTCCTTAGCCCAGGTGAGACGCCTCTGACGTTGTCTCTGGTTCAAGAGTGGCTTGACACAGGAATGCGACAAATGAAGTCCATGTTCTGGATACGTCTGTGCGTGTAGGCTCTTGAAGCACTGACTCCAGCTGCAGTCCACTCCTTGTGAATCTCCCTTGAATGGGCTTTGTTTCACAATCCTCTCAAAGATGTCGTTATCCCTGTTGCTTGTGCACCTTTTTCTACCAAATTGTTTCCTTCCATTCAACTTCCCATTAATGTGCTTGGATACAGCACTCTGTGAACAGCATGCTTCTTTAGCAATGACCTTTTGTGTCTTACCCTTCTTGTGCAGGGTGTCAATGATCGTCTTCTGGACAACTGTCAAGTCAGCAGTCTTCCCCATGATTGTGTAGCCTACTGAACTAGACTGAGAGACCATTTAAAGGCTCAGGAAGCCTTTGCCATTGTTTTGAGTTAATTAGCTGATTAGAGTGTGACACCAATGGTCATCAATATGGAACTTTTTCACAATATTCTAATTTTCTGAGATACTGAATTTTGGGTTTTCATTAGCTGGCAGTTATAATAATGAAAATTAAAAGAAATAAACACTTTAAATAGATCAGTCTGTGTGTAAACAATCTATATAATATATGAGTTTCACTTTTTGAATAGAATTACTGAAATAAATCAACTTTTCGATGATATTCTAATTTTTTGAGATGCACCTGTAGATAAGCTTTAACATGGATCTCAGAAATATGAGAATTCTGGTCTCTGTTGGTTATAGGGAACCTTCCTCTTGAGCAAACCAACCCCTTCTTTAGGTGACAACTAGGGTCGGGTACCGAGAACCGGTACCTATACGGCACCGGTTCCATACAACCGATACCTACCCGGACCGAAATGCAACGCAGATTTCGGTGCTTCCTTTCGGTGCCTGAGCAGATTTTTTTTTTTTTTCTTAAAAAATGTATAATTTAACAAAACTAGCGATAGCTAACGAGAAGTAACGTTAGTGGCGTAGATCTCTCTGAGTACGATCTGTATACTTTTTTGTGTTGCTAACAGATTTCGTGGGGCACATATAAAACTGCTCCATCTCCCAATGTAGACTCTCGCCTGTGTCGCTCACGCTCATTGGTGATAATGTAGCATTCCATATGGGACTAGTGGAAACGGGATTTGTGTTGAGGAGTTGCCATGGTAATGGGTTGACTTGTGTGTGGTTTCGGTTTCAAGATAAGTGTGGTTGTTCTAAGCAGAAGTTGGATACGCTTTATTAAACGGAGAGCTACCGTCTCATCCAAAGATTTTCATTCTCAATGTGAGTTCTTAAGAGAGCACTAACTCGGACGCTACAATAACATTGCAACAGTCTAAGAGCAGGCAGCGAAGAGCAGGCAGCCTTGCACAGAGCAAGCACAAACAGAGCTAGCCATCAATATAACGGAGAAAATGTCGAAAGGTAAACTATCAAAAGTGTGGCTGTATTTCGCACAAAAAGATTCAAACAACGCGACGTGCAGCATATGCAACAACAAAATTCCGTGTAAATGGGGGAGAGAACTCAAGAGGCCCTGAAGCTAAACTCTTAAAGGGGCAGTACACATTCACGAAACCAGTGGGTTTAAATAAATGCAAACTAAATAATATTTGTTTTACTCTGAAGGCAAACATGCTCATATTTCTGCAAAAGAATTACTGAAGTGTGAAGTGTGTGTACAGAGTGTGTTATGTATTTATTTATATTTATTTAAGTATACTGTAAACAGTTGTTATAAGTTAATATATTGTTCATAGTTTGAAGTTAAAAGATTTGAAGCCAAGTGTTTTGTAGGCTATTTATTTTTATTTATAGTATACCTTAAACAGTTAATATATTGTTAAATTTGAAGAAAACTATTTGCCTTGGCAATAAATAAGCCTTAAATGTCTTTAATTAAAAAAAAAAAAAGCAACGGTTCTGGCACCGTTTAGGCACCGGTATTGTTTTAAAAGTATCGGTTATGTACCGGTATCGAAAAAACCTAAACGATACCCATCCCTAGTGACAACCCCCTTTATTTGTCTGTTTGACTGTGTGATCCTCATTATAAAATACGGGATGTTGAGTTGACTAGATCCCCAAAAGAACTGTATGACTGGTGGAGTAATGAGTGACAATCGCCACAGGTTGATATGGAATGAACAGGGTAATGAATGCTAGAATTATCCTTGTAGGGGACTTCTAACACACATGAATCCGTGTATTGACTGAAGTGAACCGTGAACCGTGTACCGTGAACCGTGAACCGTGAACCGTGGTTTCTATGGAAATAATATATAACTAGAATGCGTTTCGTGAACGAACTGCGAGAGTGTGCTTGCTCTGTTGCGGCCATGACCTTTGACGTTGCAGCCATAACATCACACAAAAGATCAGACATGGCAACCAAGCTCAACCATTATATTTTGGCTCCACTGACGTCTAGACATATGACGGTGTCTTTGTTGTTCTGTTTTTGTTTGCTTGTTTATTGTGACTAGGGTCTAGTGTGTTACATTTAGCTTGGAGAAGTCTTAAAATAGGCTCCAAGTGACATTTGTCTTATTGTGTATGTGTAATTTACCTCCAAAGGTCGTGTTAATCCATGAGTGCCCCTGAATTGTGCGGTATTTGCTGAGTTTTAATCTGCTTGTTTTAATTGTGTGTGTTGCGGCTGCAATAAATCTTGTCTGTGCTTCAAATACATTTATTGTCTCTCTATGGTGGAAATCAGATGTATGATGGAACTTGCATATTTACTATGCACAAACATTTCAGCTGTCATGGTGATAATAGTTCCAGAGTTTCGTTATACTGACTTACTGAGCTAAGTGTTGATACACTTTGTAAGAAATTATGATCTAGGTAAAAGGAAACATCTCTGCAACAATATGGAAATTAATGCGGTGGCTTGTTCATACGGACAACAGGTATGTTAACGTGATGCACTGTTCTAAATCTAGCTACAGACAGACGTGAATTACATTGAAAAATCGCTGTGGTCTACACAGCTGTTTTTAATTGATGTAGCCTAGAGGTGTATTTGGCTCAATGATGGTTGGGATTGTTAAAATTGTCGATTTTTGGCCAGATACATTGCCTACTTCTTGCAAAGGCAAACCTTTGGAATACAGGCAGCTCATGAGTATGGTTGTCTTTGGAACAGAATGTGTACAACATTTAAAATTCTTTGGTGCCGGTTGGTTTTATTGTCTGAAACGTACTGGAATGTCCCTTGCGAAAACTTGGGGTAGTGAACCGAAATCTCCAGTATGGCAGTTGAAATAATCGCACAGACATTTAATCTGTGTGCCAGTTGCATGTTAGCTCCCGCTAGCATGTATGCTAATAGCTTAGCTTAGGCTAGCTAGCTGCTTATATTGTTTTACTATGGGGCTAGGCTAGTTGCTTCGCATATTGTAGCAATGGTGTTCGCGAATGAGTTGTTGATGAAGCTGTCTTGTATACTTCCACTTGCTTTTTACATTTCCATGGCTGTGTGTGTTGTGTTAACCCCTGTCTCTAACTGTCTGTGTAAGAGGAGGTTGAAACTCTCAGCCCAGCTAGTCATTTATTTATTTTGATGCCACCACCGTGTTACAGAAATAAAGTCTAGTCCTAGCGTGGGTGACGTCACAATGGCTCAAGATTCCCCCATGTTAGTCTATGAGAGAAAATGGTGATGAAAAAGAGGAATAAAAAAGGAGTGGCAAGGAGAACCGCCACGAAAAGATATAGCAGGTTGCACCGGATCGGGTCAGACGTTTCGGTGTTTGAACGGCGTCTGTACCTCGAACGAGCGAGGCCTGATTCGATGCAAGAAAAACGGGCGGAATAAAGAACATTTATGAAGAACAATAGTGTGCTTCCCTTCGGGCAAGCACACTAACAAATATATACAAACATTAGCACTCAAATACAATAAATGAACCATTATTTACAGCATGAGTGAATATGAAATGTTTCTTGAATGAGAAGCGGTCCGACAGTGAATGCTCAATACAACAAATATTAAACAGGTATTTATCTAAACTAATATTTACAAACTTAACACTTCCAACACTAAGGCCTTTTTTGACTCTGTTAAGTGTTCTGCCATGCCTGATATTTTTGTATATTTCACCCAACTAAAAACCATGAGGCCAAAGTGGCATTTATGATTATATTCTAGAACACCTCAGCAAAAAATGAATGAAAGTAAAAGGAATGTAGTAAAACAAGTTTTTTTATTAAAATGAAATCTAAAGACACTAAAATGAAATCTAGTTTTAGAGGTGCTCAGACTTTGTACAAAAACACATTGTTAATATTTTGGAAGTTTTCTTTTTTACTCTGAACCTTGTAAACATAGGTGTTTGCTCCACATAGGTGAGTTTAGCATTCAGAAAGTGTGTGTGGTTTCTATACTAATTAGAAGTATTATAGAAAGTGACACTTTTCTTCACTTCGACCACTATGCATATTGATGAGAGAGGTGTGAACATTCTGGGACACCTTGGTCAAATGACAATGGCCATGACGTAATAGCCCTGGAATGTCTTTGTGCCCCACTACCCCCTACAGGTTTTCTTGACACATCAGGAACCAATGGTGATCACTGAATTACCATGCCCTTATCATATGAATAGTTGTCATTTGCTAATGGGAGGGTCAAAACCTCACTCAGAGGCTGAAATGTGCAAGGGATTAGTTATATCCTCCTTACAAAGTGATTATTTATACTTTAGTTTCAAACTGTATATATTTAAAAAGTAAAGGGTTCAAGGTTGCTGTGGGTGTTAGTTTTATGTTTGTAGAACAAAAACTCGCTGAGATTTTAAATTCTATTAATAAAAATACCACAAAGTGCCCCACGGGGCTCCTTCGTGCTGGAAGGGTTAATAGCTAAACATACATGTAATAACAGAACACTCACTGTCTTAAAGACGCACGGCAATGGTGAAAGCAAATGTCTCTGAACTTGATTCGTCCCACAAAATCCTTGCTGCTCCTCTCTCCAGCTTCTTGACCAACAAAATGGCCAGAGGAAGGTTGGGCTTATATAGGGGGGAGAGGGGCTGAGAGGCATGTTCAGGCATGCCTCAGGGGGAGACTCGAAACTGTCCACAGATTTATTGGGGCTGCCTAGAAACTGTCTCGGGGGTGGCCAAATGGACAGTGACATTCCACTGTTTTACGACCCCACTGAACCTAGGGGTGATCTGATTGGCTGACCTTGTTATCACCCCGGGTCCTGTGAGTGGCCCAAACAGCAGGGTGCCAAGCTGATGCATCTGGGGGAGGGAGTCGTTTTTACAGCCGCCCCAACTTTGTGCAGCAAAGTTAGACAGTGGTATCTCGTGGGAGTGATGGGAGTCTGATGAGTCTGGCAACAGGCCATGTGTACGTCCGGTCCTTGACCTGGACCTGCGCTGTCCGTATTCTGCCATCAACTCCTGGAATGACGGCCATGACTTTACCAACAGGCCACAGGGCCCGTGGCAGCTGCTGGTCAACAATCATGACGATGCTGTCAACTGTGAGGGCGTCCTTTTCCTGTTGCCTCTTGGACCGGGTCTGCAGTGATGGCATGTAGTTCCTGATGTACTTGACCCAAAACTGGTTCGCCAGGGCCTGGCACTGCTTCCACCTGCGACAGCTGAGGAGCTCTGTTTCAGAGTAGATGACCTGGGGAGTTGATGGATCGCTCCGCCCCATCAGGAGCATGTTGGGTGTGATGGGATCTGGATCCGCGATATCTGATGACGTGTAACCCAGTGGCTTGGAGTTGATGATGCCTTCCACTTCGATCAACACCGTCATCAAAACGTCCTCCGCAACAGACTGGGCTCCCATGGTGGTGTGTAGGGCAGATTTGATGAACCGGATTTCTCTCTCCCAGGACCCACCGTAATGTGGCGCATTCGGGGGATTGAATTTGAAACTGATCTGCTGACCAGCCAGTTGGCCCTGTAACTCTGGTGAAAGGCATCATGTAGCTCTGAGTTGCCACCTCTGAAGTTTGTGCCTTGATCTGACAGCAACTCATGGGGTTTGCCTCGTCATGCGATGAAACGGCGTAGGGCCATGAGGAATGCATCTGTGTCCATATTTGCTAACAGATCAAGATGCACTGCGTGGGTTGTCAGACACTTGAACACGATGCCCCATTGTTGCTCTGTTAGCCGTCCTATCTTGATGAGGTATGGACCGAAACAATCCATACCTGTGGAATAAAAGGCGGGTTTGGAAAGCCGCAAACTGGATGGGGGAAGGTCAGCCATTCTAGGGATGACTGGACTTCTGCGCCATTTCCGGTACTCAGCACAGCCGTGCTGGTACTTTCTGACGGCCTCTCTCCCCCTCAATATCCAGAACCGTAGCCGTAGCTCAGCAAACACCCTCTCCGGGCCGGGATGCATGAGCCGGCTGTCACCATCCTGGATAATGAGTTTAGTGATGGAATGATGAGGATCCAGCACTATGGGGTGCAAGGTGTCTGCCTCCAGGGACTCACACCTGCGGAGCCTAGTGTGTTACATTTAGCTTGGAGAAGTCTTAAAATAGGCTCCAAGTGACATTTGTCTTATTGTGTATGTGTAATTTACCTCCAAAGGTCGTGTTAATCCATGAGTGCCCCTGAATTGTGCGGTATTTGCTGAGTTTTAATCTGCTTGTTTTAATTGTGTGTGTTGCGGCTGCAATAAATCTTGTCTGTGCTTCAAATGTAAATATATTTATTGTCTCTCTATGGTGGAAATCAGATGTATGATGGAACTTGCATATTTACTATGCACAAACATTTCAGCTGTCATGGTGATAATAGTTCCAGAGTTTCGTTATACTGACTTACTGAGCTAAGTGTTGATACACTTTGTAAGAAATTATGATCTAGGTAAAAGGAAACATCTCTGCAACAATATGGAAATTAATGCGGTGGCTTGTTCATACGGAAAACAGGTATGTTAACGTGATGCACTGTTCTAAATCTTTCTGACGGCCTCTCTCCCCCTCAATATCCAGAACCGTAGCCGTAGCTCAGCAAACACCCTCTCCGGGCCGGGATGCATGAGCCGGCTGTCACCATCCTGGATAATGAGTTTAGTGATGAAATGATGAGGATCCAGCACTATGGGGTGCAAGGTGTCTGCCTCCAGGGACTCACAACTGCGGAGCCGCCCCCCCACAGGGATCAGTTGGACCCCTGAGTCGAACTCAGGAGCCAAGGTGAGCAGTCTGCTGGTTGTGGCAACAGGTTTCTCTCCTGAAAGAAGCAGATATTCCTCTGGGAAGCAGTCTCTCTGGACTTCCCGGATGAGAGCAAGCTCTGCTTGCCGGAAATCATCTGTGGGGCTGGTGGGCGTTGCCGCCCCATGACGTGCTTTGACAGAGGCCTCCAGCAGCTCTTGGTCACCGAGACGTGGCCACAGAAGTGTGACTTACGCAGTTCCACAGCCTCCTCCGTGGCTGCAAAGTGTGGTTCTGCTGGCCAGATAGTCTCGTCCTGCAGCAGGAATGATGGGCTGTTGATCCAGCGGTGATCCCGAAGAAGTTGAGACAGGGTCAGGCCTCTGGTTATGTCAGCAGGGTTGTCAGCTGATCTGACTGTCGCCAGGGACTGCCTTCTGTCAGTTCTTGGATGTCAGCTACTCTGGTCCCGACAAACACCTTGTAAGGTGCAGGACTGTGACTGCAGCCCTTGCAGAACTGTGGTGGAATCAGTCCAATGAATGATGCTGGCTATGGCCAGCGTGAGTTCCTTTTTCAGGACGGCAGCTAGCTGGGCACCAACGTGTGCAGCGCATAATGCCAGCCTGAGAATGGACTGCTGCCGTACTGGGGCTACTCTTGATCTGGCTGCCAGGAAGGCCACTTGGATGTTGCCTGCCTGGTCCACTGTCCTGAGATAGGCCACCGAACCATAAGCCTTCTCTGATGAATCAGAAAATATGTGTATGGTCTGTGTGGATGATGAAATATCATGATTGTAACACCTTGGGAGTGAGAGCGACGGAAGCTGATGGTGTTCACCCTCCGAAGCGTGCCACAGCTGGAGCAGTTCTTCTGGAAGCTAGGGGACATCCCAGTCTCTTTTCTTGCTCCAAAGACACTGCACTAGGATCTTGGCTCGTGTGGTGAATGGAATGAGCAGGCCGAGTGGGTCATACTGCCGGGCTAGGACCCGATAGATGCTCCGCATGGTGGGCTCAGTCTGCTCTGATTGCCGGAGCCGGTAGGTTGTAACACCTTAGGAGAGAGAGTGACGGAAGCTGATGGAGGACCCGATAGATGTCCGCATGGTGGGCTCAGTCTGCTCTGATTGCCGGAGCCGGGATGATTGTAACACCTTGGGAGTGAGAGTGACGGAAGCTGATGGAGTTCACCCTCCCAAGTGTGCCACAGCTGGACCAGTTCTTCTGGAAGCTGGGGGACATCCCAGTCTCTTTTCTTGCTCCAAAGACACTGCACTAGGATCTTGGCTCGTGTGGTGAATGGAATGAGCAGGCCGAGTGGGTCATACTGCCGGGCTAGGACCCGATAGATGCTCCGCATGGTGGGCTCAGTCTGCTCTGATTGCCGGAGCCGGTAGGTGAGGGTGTCTGATGCACAGTGCCACAGTAGTCCCAGTGTCCATTCTTGTGGGTCAGCTCCATCGTGTGACAGCCAGAGCTCGCAGCTCTCTGATCTTGCTTCAGATGGCAGGTACATTGGTGTAGCTCAAACCCGCCGGAGAGGAGAAGAGGCTGTAGCTTGCTGACTAGCTGCTTGGCTTCTGACTCTGATGCAAAGCTCTGCAGCAGATTGTCAACATAAAAACAGTGCTCAACTGAGTAGCGGGTGTCTTCCTCCGGGCTGCTGTCATCAAGGACATGTTTCTGTAGGGCGAAGGTGGCACAACAGGGACTGCATGTGGTACCGAATGGCAGCACCTGCCGCTCATACACATCCGGTGCTCTGCTTCGCTCCATGTCCCTCCACAGAAAGCGCAGGAAAGGTTTGTTTTGAGGCAGGAGACGAACCTGATGGAACATCCCCTTGATGTCGGAGCTCACTGCAGTGACGTACTGCCTGAAACGGAGCAGAACTCCCAGCAGTGATGAGCCGAGTGTGGGACCTGGCAGCAGTTGCTCATTCAAATTGCCACCCTGGTGGGTGAATGAACAATTATAGACTATGTGGTCCTTGCTGTTGTGTCGGACCATGTGATGTGGGATGTACCATGCTTCATTACTGGTGTGCACTGCAGCAGGAGGAGGCCCAGCTCAGACGCAGTGAAAGCCTGCTCTATCTTGAATCGCTTGTGTGGGTGGCTGGCTGATGCAACAGAGAAGTTGACTGATCTCCCTGGCACAGACCTGATATCCTGCCGGATAGTCCTGAGTGACAGATCCTCTCTCTGTCCCCGAAGGCCCAGCTTCTGAGCAGCGCTGTGTAGCAGGATGGTTCGCTCAGACCCGTCATCCAAGATGACGTACGTTTCCATCTTGGTGTCGCCGTTGTACAAGCTCACCTTCACCATCTTCAGCAGCACGCAGCTCCCTCTCCTGGTAGGATCAAGATAGTACGTTGCCTGCTGATGACTGGTGGGGGCTTGCTTCTACGGTCTGGCGTTCACGTCGTGCAGCACGTCCAGGTGGGTCCCGTTGCATTTTGGGCATCTGGCCTTCAGATAGCACTGTGCTGCTTGGTGATCCCTTCCACACCTTCAGCACCGTTTCCCATCCTTTATCCAGCTCACCTTCTGCTCTTTGTTCAGCTGCTTGAAGGCTGCACATTGTTTGAAGAAGTGTTGGATATCGTCACAGAACGGGCAGTACTTCTTCGGCTGTTCTGTGTTACGCGGTGGGGCTTGTGCTGGATAGCTTGCTTCTGCTGGGGGGTCACGTCCGACCTGGTTGATCGTGTCGTCCTGGCTTTGCTTCGCCCTGGCACCTCTCTGGCAATCTGGCCGGTCCTCCAGTGGTGCTCTGGAGTCAGTGAATGGCACCTCATCCTGCTGAACACGGACCTCGTTCTCCAGCCACTCAGCGAAGTCCAGCAGTGTGGGGATTGGTGTCCGGATGGGGTCGACGTAGCGCTTGAACTGGGTGTGCATGTCATGGGGAAGCTTGGACAGGAGCATCGATACATGTGAAACAAACTCCAGTTCTGTTCGCCCTTCTCTCCCCAGCTGGTCCAACATACCCACAAGGGCCCGCACCTTTAGTGCGAACAGGCGGAACCCCCTGCTGTCCCCGCTCTTGACTGAAGGTTCAGACAGGACCTCGTTGATGCGCTGCAGCGCCAGCCTGTGTGGCTGACCATACAGCTCTGCGAGGGAGGCCATGGTATTTGTGTATGGGTACCGGCTGTTGCTGTAAGAGTCGGCGATCAGTAACGCATCCTCCAGCTTCAGGTGGTCGACTAGGATCTGATATTTGAATTGCTCAGTCGATGTTCTCCAATGCCAGCTTCAGGCGGGCAAACTGGCGGGGGTTTTCAGATGTGAAGCACTGGATGTGAGGCTTTGGTCCTCTGTAGGTGCTCTCTCGTCGGGGAGGAGTAGGTGGCCCGTCGAAAGGACCCTGCCCCAGTGGCCTCAGTCCAGCAGCTGGGTATGCTGGGTTATGATGACCAGCTGATGATGTGCGAGGAGGCGTGAATGGTACCATGTACCATTGGTTGGTACCAGATATGGTGGTGCCTGAGTAGCCGGGCTGAGCTCTGGACGCATATGCATGCTCCGCATATGGTCAGTCAGCTCAGCCACAAGCTGTGGTGGCGGATGATATGGGCGTGCACCTGCCACGGTGATCTCTGTGTCGCCGCGCTGACCATGTGATCGTATGACACTGGCTGAGGTGGTGGTGGGAATGTGTTTGGTTGGTCCACCAGTGGAGTATGGTGAGACGCAGGCCACGGCACACCTTGCAGGTCATCCCCTTGCTGAATGAAAGGCTTCCTGGTTGTCAGCGGCGTGGATGAGAAATCCGGGTAAGGGAGCCTTCAATAGGATACCCCACTGTCCTGCTAAATTACAGTATTTCAGTTATTAATTACATTCCACACATTGAAACAGGGACATATGCAAAGCACCCAGTAGATTCAAATGACTATAATTATGATTATGACAATAATTTACTTATGACTTGGTGATTTTATACGGTATATATGAATATTAGGGCTGTGAAACGATTAAAATGTTTAATCAAATTAATCACAGGTTTCTGTGGATTAATCATGATTAATCACATATTTTTTTCGGTATATTTTTGTGAGAAAAAGATGTATGAGAAAAGACGGATATATACATTTAAAATGTTTTCTTTTTTTATTCATAAAAAAACAAAAATAATAGTGCTGCAAATGCTGCAAAGCAAAAATCTTTGCTATTCCATATTGGACATTAATACATCTAAAATGATGATCCTTATGTAATGATATGGCTTTGTATCTAATCACCGGTTATTGCTCTCAGGTTGTGCCTTATGCATACTGTTGTGTTCTGTAATACTGTTCTATATTGTGCTACCACTAGGAGGCACTGTTCTGCAATCAATCCTAGCTAATTTACGTACATAGAGCAGAAGAAGAGTTGTCTGGGAATTCCCTGCCCCTTCACTGCATTGCATTTGCTCAGTTAGTCTGGCCAACTATCATCAGCGATCCACTTCACTCACGTAATTGGACACGCCTTTAACCAATCAGACCAACGATACTACAACGATACAACGATCGGTAATAAAGCAAACACATATTTTTTCTGTATGAATTGTTCCAGGGCAAGTTTCTGTTCTGTTTTCAAAGAAAACTTGCCTTATCGAAGTTTTGCGGTGCTTCGGCGGCCACCATGTCCAATGTTTAAAAACTCTCCGTGCAGTAGATTCTGTAACGTAGCCGTGGTAAGTTTAAATCCGCCAATGGCGCGCCAGGTAGCCAAAAGCCAGTTTGTGATTGGCTCCAAGGATTGTGGAAATCTTGAAATGAACGGCTATCCAAAGTTGGCCAGACCCATTGCAGAGGCAAAATCAATTTGGCCGGAAGAAGTGGGGCGGGACTTCCCAGACTAGAAGAAGAGTGAACCAGTCACGTTATTTCATGCTGCTGACAGTTCTCATTACAGTGCATGAAATGCCCTGTATTGTTATTCCTAGGCTTCTTCTTCTTCTTCTTCTTCTTCTTCTTCTTCTTCTTCTTCTTCTTCTTATTCTTGTTACCTTTTTCTGCGATTAATTCAGCCCGAACCGCTTAACGTAGAAACTTCATTCAAACTTTGTCGCGTAGGTCTTGTAAACGACACTTATGCTATGTATTTTTCACTTTTCTAAACTTTATACTTTTTAAGATATTAAAGAAAAACGAATATAAATTTCTCCCATTGACTTACATTGGGCCATTATGACATCATAATAGGGTCTTTAAACTGGCTTGCACCTGTGCTTTACTGACACCTGTGCCAAATCCAAAGAACCTCTTCTCTCTCTGTCCCTCTCAATTTAACTGTAACTAGGAACATTAAGACACCATCCATTCTCTATTTTTTTCTCTCCATCTCTCCATCTTTCTCTCTCAGTCAACTTTCTCTCACACTCAATCTCTCTTCTTCACTCCATTTGTATCTCCTTTTTTCAATATTATATTCTTCACTCTCTCTTTATCTCTTCATCCAGAGCCACTCTTGTTCACTCTTCTCTCCTTCTTCCACGCTTCTTTCCTTTCTTATTTTCTTCTTCCATTTTTCTTTCCTTCTTCCACTCTTCTTGCCTTTCTTTTTTCCTTCATCCACTCTTCTTTCCTTCTTCCACTTTTCTTTCCTTTCTTCACTCTTCTTTCCTTCTTACACTCTTCTTTCCTTTCTTCTTTCCTTCTTTCACTCTTCTTTCTTTTCTTATTTCCTTCTTCCACTCTTCTTTCCTTTCTTCTTTCATTATTTCACTCTTCTTTCCTTCTTACACTCTTCTTTCCTTTCTTCACTCTTCTTTCTTTTCTTCTTTCATTTCTTCTTTCCTTCTTCCACTCTTCTCTCCTTTCTTCACTCTTCTTTCCTTTTGTCTTTCCTTCTTTCACTCTTCTTTCTTTTCTTCTTCCTTTCTTAACCTTTGCATTTCATGCACTGGTATTTCCTTCAGGAAATGCATTTTCTAGTTAGAGTGTTAATATCATCCTGCTTGTCGTTATTCTGAAGCTTCACTACACCAGACATACCTTTGGATACCCAGGAGAAGGTTGCCCGTTCACAAAATGCTACAAAGATTAAAATATTTTTTTTTTCATAATGGCCTTTTGGGACGTTTTGTTCAAGATTGATACGGTATATTAAGCTAGCTCGTTTGCTATCGCTAGCTAAGTGTGCACCCTTACAGACGGTAACATTATCATTTTGACAGTAACATTAACATTTTATTTTAACATTAACACATTTGTTGGAGAGACTAGTTATGTACTTGTAGTCGTTATAATACTAGTTGACATGAAGCATAACTGCTTGGGGGTGTTCTCTCAACTAGATAGTTAGCTATATGGGCCATTCTACCGAATTCGTGTAATATGCAGTCCCTCAACAATAAAAACTATTTACAAAACAATTAGGTATTTAGGCATAGATATTTAATTAGAAAATGTTATGGTCTATATAAACCCAATGCATTACATGAGATAGTGATAAGCTAAATATATACAAAATCATCATTTATAGGGTACTTTCTATTGGGAAGTAGCTGTCCCCAACCCTGACATCTAAATTTCAATGCCTTTAAATAACACTTTTCAATTTTTTTAGATTTTTTTCAATGATTTCATTTCAAAGATCTTTATGATTGGGTTGAAACAGAACTTGGAATATTTAGATTTATTGTGGGTTTAATTTTTAAATCAATTTTCTATACTCAAAAAATCATGTCCCTAGTTTTCATGTCACTACCGAAACACAAGAGTTTTAGTCCATTGGCTGAGCCTGTGTTTTAGCCACGACTCTGCATTTTTGACCATGCAGTGACACTGCATCTCTGACCCTCATGGTTGAATGGTAAGTAGCTAAATCCCATAGTTTTTATATAAATGTCTTCCAAAGTCTGAAAATCGACGTGTAACCTTAAGAATTGTCACTACCGAAACGCATGTTTTCTTCAATTAAGTAAACCTTTTGGGGTTTCATGGAAAATCTTATGTTTGTATGTGTGTTCACCTCTTCAAATATGTGTTTGCATGCCGTGTGCTTGTTAGAATTCTTTATTTATGCTTAAAGTTAGCTAGAATTGTCACTACCGAAACAGTCACTACCGAAACATATGGTAGTGACCTAATGATTTCAGTAGTGACAAAATGAAATGGTAAGTAGTTCAATCCCATCATTTTTAAATAAATGTGTTGTGTGGACTAAAGGGCGGCCCAGAGCACCTTTTGGAAGATTTTGGGAGAGAAATGAACATCCATCCAACAGTGCAGTCACTACCGAAACACTGGATGTCACTACCGAAACAGTGCAGCACTACCGAAACACAGGATGTTTTGTAAAAAATTAAGTATATTGAGTAATCAACTAAATTGTTATGATACTGATTGGATTAATGTATGTTCAATTTCATCAATGAACAACTCTGGAATCAATATGATCAGTATTTTGCATTGTACAAAGAAATATTGCACTTAGATTTTGATGAATTGTATAAATTGAACTTGAAAATTTGGTAAAAAATTCATTTTTATGGATTTCATTGTGAAAACCTTCAAGAAATATTTGTAAAAATACTCTTCAGAGAAGGGAAGGAAACACAATCTGAACAGGTCAATAATAATACTTTTTTACTATAGTAAATGTGATGTTTCGGTAGTGACAATTTTTGGAAGAGGAAAAACATTCCAACACATTCTGAAAATACAATATAAAAATTGACTGTTCTTTTACTAGATAAGTGTACTTTAGATATGGTACAATATACATAAGGACAAAGTTTTGGGAATAAAACATAAAAAAAATCAAAATATTTCAGACCTGACTTTGCACCAATTCGGTAGAATGGCCCATATAGCATAGCTAGTTCGCGAGCTGGCAAGCTCAAGAAGCTTCATTTACTTTGGAGCAGACGTGTGTTTGTTGATCTTTGATACATTGAGTTGGGAGCGGGGTCTCCCACACTGTTAAATCCACAGCGGGCTCCTTTCCTCCTTTGTTTTGGGCTTTAGAAATGCGGAAAAAAACGACGTGTCGCTCTAAAATCTCAGGGTACCTTGTGTCAGATCTACAGGTCCCGTATGAACACCGTTTCACCATGCTCATCAGACCTCAAGGTTGTCTGACCCTTTTATATGAGTAGAGGTTGCTCAGGTAGGATTGGACGAGGGCCGTTCTAGGGAGGAGTTTCGCGAACGGTCGTTTGTGGGTTTATTGGAAGCTCATTCGGCACATGCGTTAAATGAGTTAAAAAAAATTAACGGATTAATCCTGTAAATTAATCATAACGCGTTAACGCGTTATTTTTCACAGCTCTAATATACTGTATATATACTAGATTTTACTATATAGATCAATACTGGACTGCCTAACATCAGTGGTGGAGAGAAAGACCCTGAGTAGGCTGCTGAACATCTTGGACAATGACCACCACCCACTGTACAGTACTTTCATGGACAGAGGAGCATTTTCAGTGGCAGACTCCTGTCACTGTCATGCTCATAGGACAGGCTGAGGTAGTCCCTTGTCCCCAGGGCCATACAGCTTTACAATGCCACACAGAAGGGGAGGGGGAGGGAGATGGACTTCTCTGCATGAGACTACCTCAGTCTGCCCTCCTCTTCTCACCTCATTATATTCCATCCTCACTGCCCATCCTTTTACTGGCTATACTTGCCCCTAAGACAGAATTTACTTTTACTTTACTATTTATATCACTTTGCACTATCCTCACACACACAAGCACAGTACTTTATTTGCACTATCCACATATGCACATGAACACTCTGCACTCCTTGCACTACTCTCCACTACTTTCAACACTGTCACAATTAATGCACACTGTTAAACAGGGCAATATTTATCCTGTACCTGTATACACCCCACTCCCTGTGTACATGTTCGCCCTATGTGTATTGTTTTAATTGTGATTAATGTATATATGTTTGTGAGTTAAGTTTATAAGCTACTGGATGACCTTATTTTCCCTCGGGATCAATAAAGTATCTGTTGTGTCCGTGTGGGGGCACACACTAAAGAAGTCAGATACAGAAGATGCTATCATTTTTTGCACGGACTGATATAGAAATGCTGAGCAAAGTAGTGTCACAAATGAAGCCGTCTACATGCCCTCTTGATCCCATTCCCACCAAATTTTTCAAAACCATCTCTGAACGACATTCTAGCCATTATTAACTGTTCCTTGCTTACAGGTGTTTTCCCATCTGAACTTAAAACTGCCCTGGTGAGACCCCTCTTGAAAAAAAGTAATTTAGACTCTTCCGTTCTAAACAATTATAGACCCATCTTCAACCTTCCTTTTCTAAGCAAATTCCTTGAAAAAAATTGTCTTTAAACAGTTAAATAGTTTCCTATATACTAATTGTGTCTTTGACACTGTTCAATCTGGTTTTCGACCCAGTCATAGCACAGAAACGGCATTAGTCAAGGTTGTAAATTATCTCAGGATAAATGCTGACTCCAAAAAACTATCTGTCTTGGCCCTTCTGGATCTTAGTGCAGCCTTTGATACTGTTGATCATGATATCCTTATTGAAAGACTTGAAAATTGGGTTGCCTCACTGGTCCAGTCCTAAACTGGTTTAGGACCTATCTAACAGGCCGGGAATACTTTGAGACCACAGCTCAAAAGAGATTTCTAGGACCTGTGGGGTCCCTCAAGGATCCATTTTAGGGCCCTTACTTTTCAGTCTATACATGCTACCCCTTGGTGGTGTAATAAGGAGGCACAACATCGATTATCATAGTTATGCGGATGACACCCCACTCTATATTTCTGTAACACCCAACAACTACAGCTCTATAGGTTGTTTGATAAACTGCATTTCTGATATAAATGTATGGATGTCACAAAACTTTCTCCAGCTAAACCAAGATAAAACACAGATATTAGTCATTGGTGAAAAAAATGAAAGAGAGAAACTATCTGCGCATTTAAAAACACTAACACTTAACACCAAGCACCAAGCCAGAAACCTAGGTGTCATGCTAGACTCAGATCTCAATTTTGAAACCCATATAAAAAATATAATTAAAACATCTTTTTATCACTTAAGAAACATTGCTAAGGTGCAACCGTTTCTTGCTCAGGCTAACTCCGAAAGACTGATGCACGCATTTATCACAAGCAGGCTAGACTACTGTAACTCTCTTTTGTCTGGTCTACCAAAAAAAGCCATTAGTCAACTACAAACGATACAGAATGCAGCAGCGTGAGTCCTCACTAAAACAAGACGGAGAGCGCACATCACACCAGTATTAAAATCCCTTCACTGGCTACCTGTTAGTTTTAGAAAGGATTTCAAGATTCTCTTACTAGTCTATAAATCACTTCATAGTCAAGCACCTAAATATATAACAGACATGCTCTCAAGGTACACACCCAGTAGAACCCTTAGGTCCTCCGGCACTGATCTCCTAATAGTACTAAAAGCCAGGACTAAGAGACATGGGAGAGCAGCTTTTAGCTTCTATGCCCCCAGCCTTTGGAATACTCTGTCAGAATACCTAAGAATGGCTGAAACGGTTGAAACATTTAAACATACACTTAAGACATACCTCTTTGATCTGGCTTATCACTCACTGTAAAAAGGTATTAATTTAACATTTTTTAAACATTTATTTATTTACTCTTGTTTGTAACCCCCGGCCCAAGCAGCTGTCTCTTAGTATGAGGATAACCGTACTGTGTAGTCCTTTACGGTGCCAGTGCTGTTAGTACATCATTTGCTGTTGATTTTTCTCTGGCAAAATCTGTGCCTCTTTAAAAGTGTTTTGTAACCTGTAAAATGTATTTAATTAACATTTATGTAACGTTTAACTGGGCTATAGACAGCGTATGCTGTACCGTGGCCAGGAGTCGACTTAATCACTCGTGCCAGCTCGTTGTGGAAAAAGAAAGGTGTGCTCAGAGCTTCTTTTTGGTGTGGTTTGGGCTGATTGACTCGTTGCTTCCTGTACAGCATACGGCGCGTGTTGCGACTGTCACATATACATTATTGCCACTGAAATGTTTCTCTGTCCCTAAATCCCACCACACTGGTATCATGTAACTGGTATCGTGTGGTGCCCTGGTATCATGTAAAATGTATTTATTTAACATTTATGTAACGTTTACTTATTTCCTATCTGTGTCTCTTTACAAGTATTTATAAATCCCCCTCCCCCCTTTTCTTTCCTTCCTACTGTGAGGCGCATTGTGTTACCTTTGTGTATAAAATGCGCCGTACAAATACAGTTTGATTTGATTTGATTTGATTAAAGTAACTAGTATTTATTAACTATTAGCCTGGCTCATCAGGAGCGCAACGTTCAGTGAATACAGAGTCATAGTCCATAAGTGACAAGAGAGTGAACGATGGAAGCGCAGCCCATTTATAGTTCCCCCATGACCTGAAGGATCATGGGAGCTGTAGTGGCAATATGAATACACAACAGTATCCATATCAATCTATCTAATACCTTGAAGATTTTTACCAAACATAAGCAAAAAATTGAAAGACTTGAGTTCATCCAGGCTGGAGTCTCAAAGGGTCTCAGAAACTACACCTGAAAGAGACTGTCACCAAACAGAGGTAAAAATTAAACTTTGTTGTATGACAAAATTAAAGACATTTTTGGACAGGCCTTGACCTGGTGAGTAACATATATCAGTGTGAAGATTCCAAGTGACTCCTGCCCTGAGATATTGACCTCTGAACCTTGACTTTAGTGCATGGTGGAAGGCTTGTCATTCAGCAACAGAACAAGCTACAGACATCGGACCAACTATTATAAAGAGCTCTTGACTTCACCTAAGTGACTATACCCATATACCCCCCTCCCTCCAAAGACAAGCGTCCTGGTCCTACAGGAGTGGCTGGTTGTTTCAGGACACTGCACAGGTCTGCACAGGGCTCATGGGTTTGTTATCAGTGCTCTTTTTATTAGGTCTTAATCAAACACACAGACAATATCAGGACTCACTGAAGTCCTTATAGCAACACTAAACCCAACCAATCGGTCACTGAAGGTCCCATGACAACACTAAACCCCACCCAATCAGTCACTGAAGTTCTCATGACATAACTAAACCCCACCCTATCAGTCACTGAAGTCCTCATGACACCACCCAGTCACGGGTGAGTGACTTTAATACTACACTTCTGTTTTAATTTAATTCACCATTGAGAGGATTTTTCCACAGATCTATTGTCATAAATACTCAATTTTGAGTCATCTCCGATCTGTTATGAACTAAATTAGTCAAAGACTGAAATATGAAATAGAAATGTTCGCAATCACTGCACAAAAGTAGTGACACAGCAGGAGTTTCATTACACTTATGACATGTCTGGTGTTACAGCTGCTGTTGCACACATTAATCAGCAGGGAGCGGCAAAGCTTCATTTTCTCTGCACCTGAATTCAAAAAGGAGTTTGTTGTGAAGCTGTATCTCTTTACTTAGACTTCAAAGTCTACTTAGATTTTAAAATGAAAGTCATAGGGCGTGTGTATGATCAGCATATCAGGATTGTATTCTTCAAAATGAGGCCCAAATAAATTAGACCCAAAGTCAACTCAATATAATTCTCATCACCAGCCCACAGGTTGGTGTCCTGAACATGCACATTGCCTTCATGCGTTATGCATTACTAAATCTAGTATGAAAGCACAAGAGGAGACATTACGTCATGTTCAACTCATCTCATATCATGATGCACATCTCTCATATGAGCCTCTTAACTTTATCTAACAATCCAGAGATCACTGGAGAGTCATAGGAAATACTGGTGAGACAAATCTATTTTCAGAATGGCTGAAGTATCTGAAGCTCAAGTGGGGGTTCATCTACCCTGCCAACTCCCCCCACCCCCCATTTCCAGAGAGAAGTGTCCCCTGAGGAAGTGTGTGTGACTGAGCCATGTTTGCATATCTGCCCTGCCTTACTGCTCCATCTACTTTAAGAGCCCTAGTGTTAACTAAAGGACTTCAGCGCTGTTAGGGCCACTGAGAAGAAAGAATCAATGATGCTTTCACCTGTTTTAATGCTAGTAGCGATGGGACTCCTTGCACAAGGTGAGAAAGACTTTCTGTAACAACACTGAGCCGTTGGCAAGATAGTTCATCAGATTTCATTAAAGAGCTGCTAATACATTGCTGCTTCTAAATTGTTTAATTATTTAAATGTTTTTACTTGTTTTTGTTATCATGTTTTTTTAGTGTCCTCAGCTGATTACATTTGACTCAGTCTCCCTCATCAAAGTCTGTTAAGTCTGGAGAAACTGTCTCTATCAGCTGCACAGTCAGTGAGAGTGTTGGTGGTTGTCTGAACTGTTACTCCCAGAAACCTGGAGAGGCTCCTAAACTGCTGATCTACAGTGCATCATCTCGTCAGTCTGGTGTTCCAGATCGTTTCAGTGGGAGTGGGTCTGGTACACAGTATACTCTGACCATCAGCAGAGTCCAGCCTGAAGAAGCTGCAGATCATTCCATCCATCCGTGCCATCCGTGTCTGTCCATCCATCCAGCACTGCATACTTGTGCATATGTGTGTACATACACTACTGTTCTATCCAGCACTGTGTACATGTGTATATGTGCATATTGACATACATACATACAGCCGCGGAAAAAATTAAGAGACCACTTCAAAATTATCAGTTTCTCTTGTTTTACTATTTATTGGTATGTGTTAAAGTAAAATGTACATTTTAGTTTTATTCTATAACCTACTGGCACCATTCCTACCAAATTTCAAATAAAAATATTGTCATTTAGATCATTTATTTGCAGAAAAATGACAATTGGTCAAAATAGCAAAAAAGATGCAGTGTCTTCAGATCTCGAATAATGCAAAGAAAACAAGCTCATATTCATTTTTAAACTACACAATACTAATGCTTTAACTTAGGAAGAGTTCAGAAATCAATATTTGGTGGAATAACCTTGATTTAAAATCACAACTTTCATGTGTGTTGGCATGCTCTCCACCAGTCTTTCACATTGCCGTTGGGTGACTTTATGCTACTCCTGGCGCAAGAATTCCAGCAGCTTGGCTTCTTTTCATGGCTTGTGACCATCCATCTTCCTCTTGATCACATTTCAGAGTTTTTTTTATGGGATTCAGGTCTCGAAATTGGGCTGGCCATGACAGGGTCCTGATCTGGTGATACTCCATCCACACCTTTACTGGCCTGGCTGTGTGGCATGGAGCATTGCCCTGCTGGAAAAAACACTTCTCAGAGTTGGGGAACATTGTCAGAGCAAAAGGTGTGGTGAGAACTGATAGAAAATCGTAAACAACAACAATCGCCGGTGGGGAGAAGCCATTTTTCCATTGACTGGAAGCCTGCTTTATTTATTGTAGGTTACAAAAAATAAAGAAAATGGCGGCGATTGTTGTTGTTATCGATTTTCTATCAGTTCTCACCACACAACGACGTCTCATCTTTGCTGCTTGAATGTCGGTATGTAATGGTATGGAGTTATTGAAACTTACTAAGTGTAAAAAAGACTAGAAATTGAATGTTTATTTTTAAGCCTCGAAAGTTGCACTGGGTGCCTTTAAAGGAACTACACTAAAGTGCACACAGTGAGTGACAAAGTGGAGACAGAGTAACACTGACAAGTGTCACCCTTCAACACTGGGACTCATTTCACGTCATGTGACAGCTACTGTTAAAAACATCACACACAGGGGAGAGAGGCAGCACCATTGTTCCAGAATCTTCGGCACACATCACCACTTCTTCATTTCCCATAAAGGTATCCTAACAGTATATCTTAAATATGCAGTCAGCGTTTCTGGCAAAAGGACATTGATAGTTTAGCTCAACAGCATATCAAATGACACCCCTCCCTTCCCTACTCTTCAAGCAACTTGATTGGCTGTAAATGCTTCTGCCTCTGTCACTCTAACACTATGTTTGTGTACCATTTTCAGAGCTATAGGACTGTGAAAGAACACCAGTGTTTTTAGAGCACAGACTAAACAGACGGCTAGAGGACAGTGAGGAGCAATTAGCTGAATTTGACAAGAAAGATTTCACCTTTAATACATTATCCTATGATTCATTACTGCACACAGACAGGGGCGTAGCCAGGACATTATGTCTGGGTGGGCCAACCCTGGCCAGTCTTTTATTTGGGGTGGCACTTGATAGTGAAAAACTGCTATTTTAAAACTCACACAAATGCTGCGAATATGGGGCTTGTAGTGTAAGTGACAAATGACAATATAAGACGACTTGATAAAAAAATATACTAATGCATTTATTTCAGCTTTAAACCGTTTCTGTTCAGGAGGGTTTTTTGTATTGATTTATTTTTTGCCGTGCTGTGAAGTTGGGGGTGGGGAGGCACTGTCTTCTTTAAACAGTGAAGCCCTGGCATGGCCTGCGGACACAGCTTTTGATATTTAACTACAGTATGGAATGTATTTTGACACATACGAATAGATATATATTATTGTTGAGGTCCTCTAGGATATAATCATATTTGCAACGTTTGCATCAATGGTTTAGGTGAAAAATGCAAAAACATCAAAGCGTGACAGACCACCTAAAAGACCCTAACAGGCCATTTTATCCCAAGAGCTATCTTTGCTGTGGGATGCTGCTGTAGTCTATTCACCTGATCCACTTGTAGAAACCCTCGGCCTACACCTACCCACACCTCACCTAACTGCCATCCACTTATTCTACCCCATACTACGCTAGCCACAAGCGACATAGTTTTCGGTTCCATTATTCTACTTACCCTTGTAATAGTAATCTTCCTAACAAACTGTATAGCCCCTAAGATGTTCTTCAATACTTGAGTGCTCTGCTGAAGGTTTCTTCCTGCCCTATTGCCACTGTGCTTATTCTGAGGGGGTTCAGGCACTGGGCTCTGTAAAGCGCCTTGAAGAATTGTATTGTTTTGGTACTAAAGACATTTAATTTACTTTAATTCCCCCACAAAACAATGATACAATTGCTGGATGACAATAATGATAAACAAGATTTTTATTTTTCTCTGCAGTTCATGTAAAGGAACAAAACAATCACAAAACATATGGGCAAATATGAAAACATGAAGCATATTTAGTTTAATACCAGAATACAGTATGTATGTGAACATGTATGTGTATGTGTGTGTCTACACAGGAAATTTTGAAGAGTAAATTTTACTCAATTTGAGTAAAATTTTACTCCCAAAAAGACAGTATTTGGTCCCAGTCCAAAAAGAGTAAAATTTACTCTCGTCATAGAGTTACATTTTCAGAGTTATTTCTATTCTATCTAGAGTTCATATTTTACTCCACAAGATTAAAATGTACTCAATTTAGCATAAAATGAGAACAACTCCAACACCATTTCACTCAATACAGAGTTGTATTTTACCCTATACAGAGTAGTAACTGCCTCAAAATAGAGTTCCAATTCTACTATTAATTGAGTTGTTTTTTTACTCTGTACAGAGTAGTAACTGCCTCAAAATAGAAGTCTAATTCTACTACGACTAGAGTTCTATTTCACTCAATAAAGAGTTGTATTTTACTCAATAGTGTTTTTTAATAATGATAACTGGATTAAAATGTTTGAAATAAAAAAGACCAGAAAATGAATATTCAACAATGCACTTTTATTTTTCTTAAATGCATATCACATGCACTGAGCACCCATAATATATGAGGGGGGAAAAAAAGTCTTTCAGGGTGACACATCCCTATAATTTTTTGATAAAAACAAATAGAATATTGTAAACTGGTATGCACATCACCACACCATCAGTAGCTGCAGATAAAGCTGTAAAATATTGCAATTGCCATCAGCCCAGCCAAAACATATATGCCCAATTGGTGGGCCATCACAATTTGGACACAATGTGCTCTTTGAAATTGGGTCGGTTAGATAAAACAGGAGAAAATATGAATAAATTAGAATTTGAGTTATGGGCAAAGAAATTCAGAATTCCATTGTTCATCTCCAGTGCAATAGTTAGAGCTTAGCGATTCTTTTATCACAGGAAACAGTATGGGACAATAAACAAACTTGAATCATCATTACTGTATGACATCTGCATATCGAATGCTTTGTAACAAAAAAGCTCTTTGACATCAACAACATGAGGTCCTTCTGCAGTACACACAACTTTAAATGCATAAAAATGCTCATCCATACACAGTGTTTGGAGTGCAAATGTACACAACAGTAGCCTCTCATCTTTAAGAACAACACGGTGGATTTTGTGAAAAACTGGCATCTCATTAAGCACTTTAAGACAAACAACTAAACCTGGACGATACATATTTCCATGGTGTTTGGCCCATCTAACATCCAACACCTTAGTGTCAATTGATACCTGAAGAGCCTCTGCTATCTCACAGCCCCTGTCCATCACGTTTAAAGCTACCATTTTACTTGGACCAAGCACCAGTCTGTCGGGCTCAAATGTCTGCCAACTATATGCTACTTGACTTTGGTGTTTCCTTGCCAATGTTTTAGTTATATTTTTGAAGCTTTTTAGTTGTTTTTTAAAGAAATTGTGCTTCGCTTCATAGCGCATGCACCAGGTATGCAAAAGTGGTCCAATTTTACGAATACATGTAGGATAATGCACCATAAAATGATGCTTTGGCAGGAGCCTCTTGCAGGGAAACAAATGCTTGAATAACCCATGGTGCTCTGAAATCAAATGTTTCAAATAAATGGTAATGCCAGTTGATAACATGGGAGAAAATACAATATCTGCTATTTGAAGCAACAACAGAAGCAAATACCAGTGTGGATCATCTGGACAAACCAAGTCTCCAAATATAAGTGGGAGATTGCGAAGTAAACACCAAGATTGGATCGCATTTAAACCCAAGTCATTTGAGCCCTCTACCAACTTCAATGAAGGTGGCTTGTTGTTTTGAGCCATGTAGCCATAGTTAAAGTTCTTAATTCTCCTGTCTATTTCCTTTGATGTTGTGTAGTTTTTGATCAAGTATAGTATAAGCAACTTCATTTCATATTGTGCCACGCCCTCCAAGATATCGTGCATAATATCGACAGAGAAGTTCTCACATGTGTTGAAGTACTGCAAGGAATTTAGAATACAAGAACGTTTAACACCCATCACATAGGGAAGACTAAGAGTTTTCTCCATCATTTGGCAGTGTTCTGCGTGAAGTGCTTGAGTTCGCATCACTATCTTGGGTGAATCTTCTGTGTATTCTGTCTGAAAGTCCTCTTTCTCAGCTAGACAAAAGCGACAACAATATCTGGCACTAAATGATTCTACGAAACCAAACAAACTATGAAGACCCAGGTTGTCACCAGTAACTTGGACAATAGTTCCATACACATTTTCTTCATACAGTGGGACCCGAATTCCCTTAGTCTCCAGCTCTTTAATGTCTTGCACAATTGGATCAAGTATTTTAGAAAAGCCATATGTTTTAATGTCTTGGGCATGGAATAAAGCGACCAAATGAATATTAAGCAGCATTGAGTTGTGCTTTGGAGAAAGATTGCGCAAGGTGAAATAGATTGCTCCTATTTTATGTATTCCCTTTTTACTCCCCAACGGATTTGCGCATTCAAAATCATCATAGAAAAGTTGCAACTGAATTGCATGCTTCTGTTTTGAAAATAAAGGATGACTCTTGAAAAGATCTCCATCACAAAAGTCATTAAGAAGATCTTTTCTTGAACTGGAATGACTCTGCATCATCTCTTTTATCTTAGGGTGTTTGTAAATGAAGTCTAATGTTTTCAAAACTGGGATATAAACCAATTTATCAGTGACAACAACTGGATCATAAGTTCCAGTAGTCCGATTGCGCCGTGTATCAAATCTTGTACCAAGAACACATTCAACAGGTTCCACCCTTCCCCACTTCTCTGTGAAATACTGCCTTCTCTTAGTTTCAGAATTTAAGACACCAAAAGGATTTTCAATTTTTTTAAAGCACTGATCAATTTTACACTCAACCTCACTTTTGATAGGTTCCTGTAAAGATAGACACTGCTTCACAGATTCTTTTGCTTGATTATGGATATCATCAACAATCTCTTCCATTGAAGTAACCAAACAGTTAATGATAGTTTCGCCTACACCTGCCACTTTAAGTTCAGCCACTGTCGCAGCACAGCTGTCCACAAGACTCTTATTAAGAAGGACTGGGTCAGAGGGGGCACTGTTAAATGGAAAGTCATCAACAACACTTACAGCTAAATCTTCAGTTGAGGGGCCTTCACCAGGATCACAAGGTCCATGTGCTTTAAGATGCTTTCGAAACCCTGAAAAAGTACCAAAGAAACGAGAACAAGCAGGCTGACCACATTTCAGACGAAGTGTCTTTCCTGAACAAAGTCCGTGGATCACCTTCAAGTGCTTAATTAGTGAACTGTCATTTGCTTGAGGGCCTTTGCAAATAAAACAAAACATCTCAAGGTATCAAAATCAGTGCAGCATCCGAGCTCTCATCTCTTTGACCCTGGGATTCACCTTGGTGGTAGCAGTATCAATCTGATAAACTGCGGTTTGCAAGAAGTGGTAGACATTGGCCAGATCCCTGTTGTACGAGGTAGCGAAGACGAAATGAGCTTTAAAAAGCTCGTCCAAAGAGGAAAGAGAATCTGGTGACTGACACGGGATTGCATGTTTGTCGATAACAATGAAATATTTGTGTGTGGCGCTCCTCTTGGTTCCCACAGCCAGTAGATAGGGTTGACGGCTCTCTGTGATGCTGTCCAGATGCCCTTCAATACTGGTCCCAGTCTGTGAAAAGAAAACTTAATCAGTCTTGCTATTAAAATGTATCTGTTGCAGTTTAGGGCCCAATCATCACCACCAGAATCACTTACTGCCACAAAATGCAAGATTTCAGCCTTATATTTTTTACTTTGCTAAATGTAAAATAAAGAGATTTATTCATATCAGCGTATCTGGGGCTGATGGTGATCGATCTGTGGGGAGCCAAATCAGAGAAATATCACACGGCACTCATTGATTACAGATGAGCATGGTCATCACATGATTTCACAAGAGTATAGTTTTAAGATTTAATATTACGGACAGAACAGTGAGCCCTTTTAAACTTTAAACTGTAACATTACCTTGATGAATTTCACAAGGTGGTCAATGGCTTGTCTGGCAGAGAGCTTTCCTGGTCTCTTGTTGCGGCCATGAGGTGATGGTGGCATGAGGTGGATAAGGAGCAAGATGGAGGACATCTCACTGTCCCATCCTGAAAATACAAGAAAATTCAGAAAGACATTCTTACTAAAATGTTTATTGTTTTGTTCCAAACCATTTCCTTCTTCCATTATTATTATTTATTTAATTTGAGTGTACCATCTTCCAGTTCTTCTGTTGTGGATTCAGCGTTATGAAGGAGCTCTTCAAGGTCGCTTGTCTGGGTGAGGCCACGGCTTTGTTCAAGGACTTTCTGCCTGTAGTGAGTAGGCCACTTCTCCAGGAACTTTGCAGAGATGTCATCACCAAACATCAGACTGAAATCCTGCACTATCTGCAGACAAGATGGAATACAGAAAACAACATGGCATATATTGTTAATAGGTGCACCTGGACTGACCAGGAATGTGTCCGTTTAAGTCATTTTTCATTTCAGCTTGATTTTAATGCAAGGCATTCGAAGAGCAACATACCATTCCCGTGATGTCAAGAAATCTTGGAAAGGTGGTGAATATTTCAGAGGACTTCACTGGGTCATGAACCATTTCTTGGCGATGGATGAAGGTCTGTTTCATCTTCTCCTTGATGATTGCTTCATCAGTTGTATGCTTCATGAGTGCAATGGCCTCACAACACTGGGTTTCTGTGGTTAGCCGATTTTCCTTACTGAAGGGGGTTCTGTCACCAGAATCTGGACCACCTGTAACAATGATCAGTGAACAGTGACCTGTAACAGTGAAACCACATACTGATGCAATACTTGCTTTACTTCTCAAAATAGTTAAGCCACTTTCACCCCTTACACAAACGGCCAATCGTCTTTTTGCTAAACCCCCTGCAATGCACATCACTGTAACAAAAAAGCACTATGCACATTAAAGATGAATTGAACATGTGAACTCATAAAAAAAAAAAAAATCTAACACACTTGAAATCATGTACCTGTCAGTGGCTGAGGGTTTCTTTTCTTTTGTCCTTCTGAGGCTTCTTTTTGAAGCGTTTTCACTCTCCATGCAAGAAATCCACCCCCATCTACTGGATTGTAATAATGCTCCTAAAAACCAAGGAAGTGTTTATTTTTCCTCCTTAAAAAACTAACACATGTTCTTGTCTGGAGAATTGATGAAATCAAGGTCAACCAGTCTGACATCTGCTGTGTTCAACTTGTTGAGGTTAGGAGACAAGGTCAGCATTTAGAAATGTTAATAATTTGTTGCAATCTCACTTGGTTTTTTGATCAATACTAGAAGGAATGAGTGAAGAGGTTAGACTTGTTTTATTTACTTACATAGCCCAAAGTGCCCTGGGGATCGGCCAGGTATGGAAACAAGGCAGTGATGCCCTTTGCGTAGTCCTCTTTAACACGCCTTGAAGGGCTCGTCCTAAAGTATGCACACACACACGTATGAGATCCAAACAAAAGTACTCCTATACCGATGCCTACTGCACTTGGTCTGAACCAAATAAAACCATAAATGTTAGGGTTGGATGTTAATTACATGACCACATACCCATGTTCACTCGCCATGTGTGCAACCAATATCTTCACCATGTCACGTCTTCTGGAATCTGTTAGGCTTTTTGTCCGAGCGTACTCTGTAAGGATCCTCTCTCCTCCAGGTTTCTTCCTCAGAATCTTTTCAATCATCTAAGTGTGAGGGGGAAAAAAAGAGGGGGGGGGGGGGGGGGAAATGGATTTGGTGGCCAATTACATTTACAGTATTTACAAAAATGTAAACCATGCCCCAATTTACTTGGCCATTTCCCCCCCCTTACCCCTTTTATCAGAATCAACATATTGATCTCTCCATCTGCAAAGCTTACCCGAGCAAGACGAGCCAGGTCATCTCTGTTTCTTTGGCCAGGACTAGGCTGCAAAATGATGGTGTCATCAGAGTCCCCTTCATTTTCTGCACTAGAGCTGAGGAAGGAGCTGTTGCTGCTGGCAACGGAGTGGCTTGTAGAGGGGCTCACTGATTCTAGCATGTTAACATAACAGGTGTGATTATAATAACATGTCATTATTAAGAGGGGATCATCTGTGATAAGAGTAATGTAAAAGATCACATTAGATTAGGATGGATCCACACACCAAGCTAGTTATTCCTCAGATGCTTTTTTAAGTGTCTGATGGGGCATGTTTATTCAAAATGTCATGCAACGTGGATAAGTCTCTCTTTACTATGTTGCATTACAAGGTTAGGACTAAAGTTAACAAGTGACTCCAAGTTAACAAGTGACTCACCCTCAAAATCTGAGCCCTTGGGCAAACAGACTTCAAGCACACCCAGGTCTGGTTTCATTACAAGAAACGCAAACGCGTCCTCGTCAACTTCAGTGTTCAAATCATCATAGACTTTTAAGTCCAAGGTAGGAATTTCAAATTTCTTGGAAACTGTGAAATCAAAAAAATATTGCATCATATTATTTTTATTATAGGTCACATCTGTGTCACTTCACATCTGAACCACTTAAAACAACAATTTTATAAGTTTACGAGTGCAATGCTATGAGCTTGCAGATCTGCATTTTATTTCTTATTTTTAATCATGAAGATTTTTGCAAATCTAGAATATACTTTTACAGCAAACATTACCTCAAATCATTCATTTTCTCAGTGTACACGAAAAATTTAGAGATGGGGGTTCCAAAATCAAATACATTATACCTCTAAGGGTCCTTGACGACCACAATAATAATAAATTAAGACATCACCACTAATTTACACATGACACCCAGTAGGCTGTGCAATTTGTTTTACTCACCACACTCCAAAAATGATTTGAAGGTCAGTTGCCCTTCATAACAAATGTATTTCTGGCGCTCTCGGTACTTCACTCTTACAGCATGCATCCTTTACGGGGAAAAAAAGAAAATTACTAAGATGATATAGAGCACAACAATTCATGCACTGAATGCTACAATTAGCTTGAGTATTACAAAAGCCCTACCTACAGGTAGACTCAATAGGTCGGTGTAAATGCCTCAATTCAGAGTAAAAATACACGTGTTTGCTAGCGGTCCACACACTAAAAACCACTTACTAACCGAAGAACAAACTGGTCAAAGTCAACTCAACACGTGCTTGCTAATCGAACAGCAGAGAAAACAGTCCACACATACTAGACTGATCCATAGAAAATGTAATTAAAACACACTTGCTAACCGAGGGCACAAACCAAAATCAGAGTAAACCTTCGATAAAATGGTCAGTAAATATTAAGCTTACTGATAAGATAAAGATACTAAGATGATATAGAGCACAACAATTCATGCATCATGCTACAATTAGCTTAAGCTACAATGCTACAATTAGCTAAAGCCCTATGTACAGGTAGGCTCGATAGGCTACCACATGTCAGTTAGCTAAAACGGTCTGTGTAAATGCCTCAATTCAGAGTAAAATACACGTGTTTGCTAGGGGTCCACAAAAGAAAAAAAAACACTTACTAACCGAAGGACAAACTGGTCAAAGTCAACTCAACACATGCTTGCTAATCGAACAGCAGAGAAAACAGTCCACACATACTAGACTGATCCCTAGAAAATGTAATTAAAACACACTTGCTAACCGAGGGCACAAACCAAATTCAGAGAAAACCTTCGATAAAATGGTCAGTAAATATTAAGCTCAGTGAAAGCATAACTGTGGTAAATGAAGCTAACAAGAGTGAGGCTCGGTTTAAATTCACATCTAACATTATAGTTTGTGCTGAAGCTAACGTTAGCATCGACATTGGCAGTTACGCAGTGTGAGACCCACAAACTCGCCTGCTGCAATGTTACTCGCAGCAGGCGTTTACATTTCAAGTAGGCCAAAACTAATTTAGCTGACATTTTATCTTAAATAAAATCGAATTTAGTAGTTTGCTGACTTACCTGTCTCAACGGCGTCCACAACTGCCGCTCACCTCAACTGCGATAGAAAATGGCGGCAGAAACGAAACCTAAGAAAGTTTAGTGGGCGTGTTCTTGATATTACTCCAATAAGATTTACTCTATTTTTTTCCTCCGACTCTAGTGGCCACTGGAAATGATTACAATCCAAAATGAGTAAAAATTACTCTTTTAGAGGAAAATAATGGTAACTCTGGAAAAAATACTCTCTCATTTTTCCTGTGTATCAATGTGTGCGTGTGTGTGTGTGTGTGTGTGTGTGTGTGTGTGTGCATGTGTGTGTGTTTGTGTGTGTTTCTCCCTCTGTGTAAGCATGTGTGAGTGCTCTGTCTCTACTCGGAGCAGTCTCCCGTCTTGATATTCTGAGTGACGGGATGCTGGTTGCCCTGTGTGGCTTCACAGGTGACCTTTGCCCCCTTCCTCCACTGGCCCTGGGTGAGGGTGAGGGTGCTGCTCCAGCTGTAGAGGCCGTCCTCCTCCAGGAGCGCAGGGCTCTGGCTCCCCGCGGAGCTCCTGCTGCTCCCGTCCACCTTCCAGCTCAGCCTCCAGTCCCAGAGGAAGCCCTTGGTGGCCAGGCACATGAGTGTGGCCTTTCCCTGCTGCAGCTTTTTATTTGCCGTCTTGCTTAGTCTTGTGTTGCACTTGCTTGATGTTTGACTGTGTAAGGACAGTCGTTGAGTAACTAGTTTGTCATAATGTCAAAGTCAGCACATTTCAAGAGATTTCGTTAGTTAGTGTGCTTGCGCGAAGGGAAGCACAGTATTGTTATCGTCAAGTTTTCTTTATTAGTGTGCTTGCCCGAAGGGAAGCACAGTATTGTTATCGTCAAGTTTTCTTTATTACAGTGCATGAAATGCCCTGTATTGTTATTCCTAGGCTTCTTCTTCTTATTCTTGTTACCTTTTTCTGCGATTAATTCAGCCCGAACCGCTTAACGTAGAAACTTCATTCAAACTTTGTCGCGTAGGTCTTGTAAAGGACACTTATGCTATGTATTTTTCACTTTTCTAAACTTTATACTTTTTAAGATATTAAATAAAAACGAATCTAAAAATTTTCCCATTGACTTACATTGGGCCATTATGACATCATAATAGGGTCTTTAAACTGGCTTGCACCTGTGCTTCACTGACAGCTGCGCCAAATCAAAGGAACCTCTTCTCTGTCCATCTCAATTTAACTGTAACTAGGAACATTAAGACACCTTCCATTCTCTACTTTTTTTTCTCTCCATCTCTCCATCTTTCTCTCTATCCCTCTCAGTCTACTTTCTCTCACACTAAATCTCTCTTCTTCACTCCATTTTTATCTCCTTTTTTCAATATTTTCACTCTTTTTCTCTTCCACTCTTCTTTCCTTCTTCCACTCTTCTTTCCTTTCTTCTTTCCTTCTTCCACTCTTCTTTCCTTCTTTCACTTTTCTTTCCTTTCTTCACTCTCCTTTCTTCTTTCCTTCTTTCACTCTTCTTTCCTTTCTTCTTTCCTTCTTCAACTACTATTTCCTTCTTTCACTCTTCTTTCCTTTCTTCACTCTTCTTTCTTTTCTTCTTCCACTCTTCTTTCCTTTCTCCACTCTTCTTTCCTTTCTTCACTCTTCTTTCTTTTCTTCTTTCCTTCTTTCACTCTTCTTTCCTTCATCCTCTCTTCTCTCCTTTCTTCACTCTTCTTTCCTTTCTTCTTTCCTTCTTTCACTCTTCTTTCCTTTCTTCACTCTTCTTTCTTTTCTTCTTCCACTCTTCTTTCCTTTCTTCACTCTTCTTTCTTTTCTTCTTTCCTTCTTTCACTCTTCTTTCCTTCATCCTCTCTTCTCTCCTTTCTTCACTCTTCTTTCCTTTCTTCTTTCCTTCTTCCACTCTTCTTTCCTTTCTTATTACAGTGCATGAAATGCCCTGTATTGTTATTCCTAGGCTTCTTCTTCTTATTCTTGTTACCTTTTTCTGCGATTAATTCAGCCCGAACCACTTAACGTAGAAACTTCATTCAAACTTTGTCGCGTAGGTCTTGTAAACGACACTTATGCTATGTATTTTTCACTTTTCTAAACTTTATACTTTTTAAGATATTAAAGAAAAACGAATATAAATTTCTCCCATTGACTTACATTGGGCCATTATGACATCATAATAGGGTCTTTAAACTGGCTTGCACCTGTGCTTTACTCTGCCGTGCTAAGGCAAAAGACCGTAACTTCAAGTTTGGTCAAAAATGAGTTTTTGACGTATTTGTAAAATATCAGCAGTAATTAAACAAATGTACTGATATTAAATGTACTACTATCATGCCATTATCAAATTAAAGCCAGTGACATCAGTATTTTGGTTGATTTCACGATGTATAGGCTACCGACAGTTAGCATACCAAGTTAGGTAGCATTACCATTAGAATTGCATGGCAGATATGCTAAGCTATCGGGCTATTCCCCCACCCAGTGCCTGTGGCTAGTCCGAAAAAGGTGCATCTAAATCGGGTAACTTCGCTTGGCGAGCGGGGGCATGTGGAGGGGGAAAATGGGCCTCATTCTCTATCGTTCTCTCTCTCTCACACACACACACACACACACACACACACACACACACACACACACCCCAATGGACTGACATAGATGTTTTATGTGTTTCATGTGACAATTCAAGTTCATTGTTTTATGTGCTTAATGTGATAATTCAATGGTGTGTGTGTGTGTGTGTGTGTGTGTGTGTGTGTGTGTGTGTGTGATAATCATTGTATTGGTAATTGTGATAAATGAAATAGTATTACTACTGATTAATTAATAGGGTCATTATTCCATTGTTATCATACCACTGAGCTTTAACCTAGAAGTTACTGCCTTCTGCCTTAGTATGCTTCACTGACACCTGTGCCAAATCCAAAGAACCTCTTCTCTCTCTGTCCCTCTCAATTTAACTGTAACTAGGAACATTAAGACACCATCCATTCTCTATTTTTTTTCTCTCCATCTCTCCATCTTTCTCTCTGTCAACTTTCTCTCACACTCAATCTCTCTTCTTCACTCCATTTTTATCTCCTTTTTTCAATATTTTCACTCTCTCTTTATCTCTTCATCCAGAGCCACTCTTGTTCACTCTTCTTTCCTTCTTCCACTCTTCTTTCCTTTCTTATTTTCTTCTTCCATTTTTCTTTCCTTCTTCCACTCTTCTTGCCTTTCTTTTTTCCTTCATCCACTCTTCTTTCCTTCTTCCACTTTTCTTTCCTTTCTTCACTCTTCTTTCCTTCTTACACTCTTCTTTCCTTTCTTCTTTCCTTCTTTCACTCTTCTTTCTTTCCTTATTTCCTTCTTCCACTCTTCTTTCCTTCCTTCACTCTTCTTTCCTTTCTTCTTTCATTATTTCACTCTTCTTTCTTTTCTTCTTTCCTTCTTCCACTCTTCTTTCCTTTCTTCACTCTTCTTTCTTTTCTTCTTTCCTTCTTTCACTCTTCTTTCCCTCTTCCACTCTTCTCTCCTTTCTTCACTCTTCTTTCCTTTTGTCTTTCCTTCTTCCACTCTTCTTGCCTTTCTTTTTTCCTTCATCCACTCTTCTTTCCTTCTTCCACTTTTCTTTCCTTTCTTCACTCTTCTTTCCTTCTTACACTCTTCTTTCCTTTCTTCTTTCCTTCTTTCACTCTTCTTTCTTTTCTTCTTCCTTTCTTAACCTTTGCATTTCATGCACTGGTATTTCCTTCAGGAAATGCATTTTCTAGTTTCCTTCTTACCTTCTTTCTTTTCTTCTTCCTTTCCTAACTTTTGCATTTCATGCACTGGTATTTCCTTCAGGAAATGCATTTTCTAGTTAGTGTGCTTGCCCGAAGGGAAGCACAGTATTGTTATCGTCAAGTTTTCTTTATTTATTTATTTATTCCGTACGTTTTTCTTGCAGCTAACTACTCCTCGCCCGATTGAGCTAGAGACGCCATTCAAACACCAAAACGTCCGGCCCGATCCGGTGCAAGCTGCTATGACTTTCCGTGGCGATACTCTTTGCCACTCCTTTTCTATCCCTCTTTTTCATCCCCTTTTTCTCTCATTGACTAACATGGGGAAGGTTGAACCATTGTGACGTCACGCACTCTAGCCAACTGACATTAGATCAGTTGACATAGGAGAAGCTCTCTTAAATGCCAGAAGTGGTTAGATAGAGAGTGCAAAATATTAAAACGAATGTAGTGGCAACAGTTTCAGGTACAGTTTATACACCCGCTCTAACAGTGTTAACCAGTATGTGAGTAACGTGGGTTTTATTAAGGCATAGCGTGTGTAATGTGTAGCTATTTCATTCCGTTTGTTAACCTTTCCGGCTGTCTGTATACCAGCAGCAGAGCGGAGCATTTCACTCCCCTGCAATCTCGGAATGAAATAGCTACACAATACACACGCTATGCTTTAATAAAATTCACGTTTTACGAGACACCAACAGAGGCACAACCGACAAGTCTTACCATTGAAGATCTTTGACGTTCGGTCTGAAACTTCATCCAGCCATCCAGGTTAATCCAAGTTGTTATGGAGAACGACAGTTGCATCAATCATATTTCATTAAAACTTCACACTTCTTACATTGGACATATCCACCAGCCTAATTAGAATCTGCATTGTCTACTGAGCAGAAAATTCTCCATACAGTAGATTTCCCTTCGTTTAGTATCATTTTAAACTTTCCAGATGACTGTATTGCCCTCGCTCGTCAAGTGATACGTGTCCAGAAACAAGGCTCCTTTGACTGGATAGCCAGAGCTAGCATAACTGCCATTGAAATCCAATGGTAATGCTACCTAGCTAGGTATGCTAATTGTCGGTATCCATCGTTAACTCGTTAATCGTTAACCATCATGTCACTGGCTTTAATTTAAGAATGGCATGTTAGTAGTACATTTAGTAGTACATTTAATATCAGTACACTTGATTCATTACTGCTGATGTGTTACTTATATATGTTACTTATTAGCAGCTAGCTACCTAGCTAGCCACTGTGTTCCGATGTGTTTTCAGTTAGCGTTAGCGGCAAGCTAGCTGCTGTAACAGTTGAGTTGAGCTTCAGTTAAGACGCTGCGTACCGTACTTCATCATCACATTCGATTATTTATTACAAACAAATTCGAATTCAGCTGTAGGCATGAGATCTGTATCTTGGAGACTAATTGCATCCACAATGTAAGTACTGCAAGCTAGACTACTATGCAGTTGACACAACACAGGAGGTCCCTGGGCCTGAGAAGGGAAGGGAATGAGTTTAATGTGGCTATAATATGGAATTTTAAATGTGCCTAAAACTAGACTAAATTGTAATGAGTTTTCGAAAACTAGACTGAAACTAAGAAGGATAACTATGACTAAATGTGACTAAAACTAATATGCATTTTTGTCTTAAGACTGAATCTAAAAATAGCTGCCAAAATGAACACTGAGATAGGGGACCCCTTAATCTGCAATTCATGGTTGCTAGCTCTAATCAGATGTACTACCTAGGCTTATAAGAGAAGACTAACTTTGTATGGCAACGAACACCAATAACTAGAACTAATTTGACAGACTATAAACCAATGTGATACACGTGCTCTCTATCTATACAGTAAAAGTGTTGCTTACGTTTGATACTACACCTAAAGACTAACTCTAACTGCATTAAGTCTAACATATAGGCCTATCTTACAATAAACTTTAAGTAAAGCTGGCTATGTAACCGCATTCATTCTAATATTGTTGCAGAGATGTTTCCTTTTACCAAGATAGCAATTTCAACAATTCACTTAGCTCAGTAAGTCAGTATAACGAAACTCTGAGATACCCTCATATGTCTAAACGTCAGTGGAGCCTAAATATAATGGTTGAGCTTGGTTGCTTGCTAAAATATATTGGAAGAAGGCCCCACTACACTGATTGAGTAGATGTAAATACATGTTAATTCATAGGCACTTGTTCTCTCTGTCACAGAGCAAGCACACTCTCGCAGTTCGTTCACGAAACGCATTCTAGTTTATTTATTTATTCCGTACGTTTTTCTTGCAGCTAACTACTCCTCGCCCGATTGAGCTAGAGACGCCATTCAAACACCAAAACGTCCGGCCCGATCCGGTGCAAGCTGCTATGACTTTTCGTGGCGGTACCCCTTGCCACTCCTTTTTTATTCCATTTTTTCATCCCCTTTTTCTCTCATTGACTAACATGGGGAAGGTTGAGCCATTGTGACGTCACCCGCTCTATCAGTCGTTCTCCATTCAACTGTAGGAATATTAAGAGACACCTTCCAGGGCTCTACAGTGCGAGTATTTCACTCGCATAAATAGGTACGTGCAAACTTGAAAAATAATTTACAAGCACAGTGTGCGAGTGACAGACAGTTGTCAATACGGCGCCAAAAAGTGAAGCATTCCATTGATTTCACATGGAAACAACTGACAGGGTCGCGACTCCAGGGTTTTCGACAGGACCAACAGCAGCAGCAGCAGCATAATCATCATCTGGATTTACTGACATTTTCGGTATATATAAACACATAATATCAATTGGTAACTGGTGTGTTGTATCCTGTTTATGTCTGATACTTTATAAACATTTATGTTTTACGTTAACTTATTACACTAGGCAGCAGTATTGTGAAGTAGAGCTAGAAATGGCTTTGCTAGCTTCCATATTGTAGCTCACACCAGCAACTGCTCAATTTAGGACAGAAAGGAGTTTGGTAAATTAGCTTGTAACTGTCAATGATAACTAGTTATTAGAATATATTAGCCAACGTTAAGTTGACTTCAAAGGGAAAGTCGAGTGTTTAGGTTGTGTCAGCTAGCTTGGAAAGCTAGCTAATAATTTTTGATTGAAGCTTCACGTTAGCCTCTGTAAACGTTTAGCTAGCTAACGTTAGCTAACTATGAGGTAGCATATCCCAAGTAACTTGTTGTGACCGATAGCGTGAGTTAACATTAACCCGTGTCCTGGGAGTAATGATTCATGAGAGACCTTGAATCATTAGGTTAACTGAAAAACGTTTGAGGATGTACACACAGCGTAGCTGTTGTAGTGTGCTCAGTTTTCGAAAACTAGACTGAAACTAAGAAGGATAACTATGACTAAATGTGACTAAAACTAATATGCACTGAATCTAAAATAGCTGCTGAATCTAAAATAGCTGCCAAAATGAACACTGAGATGTATTAATTTTGGCAGCTATTTTAGATTCAGTCTTAAGACAAAAATGCATATTAGTTTTAGTCACATTTAGTCATAGTTATCCTTCTTAGTTTCAGAAGAGGTTTTTCATGGTTGCTAGCTCTAATCAGATGTACTATAGGCTTATAAGAGAAGACTAACTTTTTATGCCAACGAACACCAATAACTAGAACTAATTTGACAGACTATAAACCAATGTGATACACGTGCTCTCTAGCTATACAGTAAAAGTGTTGCTTACGTTTGATACTAGACCTACAGTCTAACTCTAACTGCATTAAGTCTAACATAAAGTTTATTGTAAGATAGGCCTATAAGTAAAGCTGGCTATGTAACCGCATTCATTCCAATATTGTTGCAGAGATGTTTCCTTTTACCAAGATAGCAATTTCAACAATTCACTTAGCTCAGTAAGTCAGTATAACGAAACTCTGAGATACCCTCATATGTCTAAACGTCAGTGGAGCCAAAATATAATGGTTGAGCTTGGTTGCTTGCTAAAATATATTGGAAGAAGGCCCCACTACACTGATTGAGTAGATGTAAATACATGTTAATTCATTGGCACTTGTTCTCTCTGTCACAGAGCAAGCACACTCTCGCAGTTCGTTCACGAAACGCATTCTAGTTAGTGTGCTTGCCCGAAGGGAAGCACAGTATTGTTATCGTCAAGTTTTCTTTATTTATTAGTGTGCTTGCCCGAAGGGAAGCACAGTATTGTTATCGTCAAGTTTTCTTTATTTATTTATTTATTCTCCCCGTTTTTCTTGCAGCTAACTCCTCCTCGCCCGTTTGAGCTAGAGACGCCATTCAAACACCAAAACGTCCGGCCCGATCCGGTGGAGGTTGCTATGACTTTTCGTGGCGATACTCTTTGCCACTCCTTTTTTATCCCTCTTTTTCATCCCCTTTTTCTCTCATTGACTAACATGGGGAAGGTTGAGCCATTGTGACGTCACGCACTCTAGCCAACTGACATTAGATCAGTTGACATAGGAGAAGCTCTCTTAAATGCCAGAAGTGGTTAGATAGAGAGTGCAAAATATTAAAACGAATGTACTGTAGTGGCAACAGTTTCAGGTACAGTTTATACACCCGCTCTAACAGTGTTAACCAGTATGTGAGTAACGTGGGTTTTATTAAGGCATAGCGTGTGTAATGTGTAGCTATTTCATTCCGTTTGTTAACCTTTCCGGCTGTCTGTATACCAGCAGCAGAGCGGAGCATTTCACTCCCCTGCAATCTCGGAATGAAATAGCTACACAATACACACGCTATGCTTTAATAAAATTCACGTTTTACGAGACACCAACAGAGGCACAACCGACAAGTCTTACCATTGAAGATCTTTGACGTTCGGTCTGAAACTTCATCCAGCCATCCAGGTTAATCCAAGTTGTTATGGAGAACGACAGTTGCATCAATCATATTTCATTAAAACTTCACACTTCTTACATTGGACATATCCACCAGCCTAATTAGAATCTGCATTGTCTACTGAGCAGAAAATTCTCCATACAGTAGATTTCCCTTCGTTTAGTATCATTTTAAACTTTCCAGATGACTGTATTGCCCTCGCTCGTCAAGTGATACGTGTCAGAAACAAGGCTCCTTTGACTGGATAGCCAGAGCTAGCATAACTGCCATTGAAATCCAATGGTAATGCTACCTAGCTAGGTATGCTAATTGTCGGTATCCATCGTTAACTCGTTAATCGTTAACCATCATGTCACTGGCTTTAATTTAAGAATGGCATGTTAGTAGTACATTTAGTAGTACATTTAATATCAGTACACTTGATTCATTACTGCTGATGTGTTACTTATATATGTTACTTATTAGCAGCTAGCTACCTAGCTAGCCACTGTGTTCCGATGTGTTTTCAGTTAGCGTTAGCGGCAAGCTAGCTGCTTTAATAGTTGAGTTGAGCTTCAGTTAAGACGCTGCGTACCGTACTTCATCATCACATTCGATTATTTATTACAAACAAATTCGAATTCAGCTGTAGGCATGAGATCTGTATCTTGGAGACTAATTGCATCCACAATGTAAGTACTGCAAGCTAGACTACTATGCAGTTGACACAACACAGGAGGTCCCTGGGCCTGAGAAGGGAAGGGAATGAGTTTAATGTGGCTATAATATGGAATTTTAAATGTGCCTAAAACTAGACTAAATTGTAATGAGTTTTCGAAAACTAGACTGAAACTAAGAAGGATAACTATGACTAAATGTGACTAAAACTAATATGCATTTTTGTCTTAAGACTGAATCTAAAAATAGCTGCCAAAATGAACACTGAGATAGGGGACCCCTTAATCTGCAATTCATGGTTGCTAGCTCTAATCAGATGTACTACCTAGGCTTATAAGAGAAGACTAACTTTGTATGGCAACGAACACCAATAACTAGAACTAATTTGACAGACTATAAACCAATGTGATACACGTGCTCTCTATCTATACAGTAAAAGTGTTGCTTACGTTTGATACTACACCTACAGACTAACTCTAACTGCATTAAGTCTAACATATAGGCCTATCTTACAATAAACTTTAAGTAAAGCTGGCTATGTAACCGCATTCATTCTAATATTGTTGCAGAGATGTTTCCTTTTACCAAGATAGCAATTTCAACAATTCACTTAGCTCAGTAAGTCAGTATAACGAAACTCTGAGATACCCTCATATGTCTAAACGTCAGTGGAGCCAAAATATAATGGTTGAGCTTGGTTGCTAGCTAAAATATATTGGAAGAAGGCCCCACTACACTGATTGAGTAGATGTAAATACATGTTAATTCATAGGCACTTGTTCTCTCTGTCACAGAGCAAGCACACTCTCGCAGTTCGTTCACGAAACGCATTCTAGTTTATTCCGTACGTTTTTCTTGCAGCTAACTACTCCTCGCCCGATTGAGCTAGAGACGCCATTCAAACACCAAAACGTCTGGCCCGATCCGGTGCAAGCTGCTATGACTTTTCGTGGCGATACTCTTTGCCACTCCTTTTTTATCCCTCTTTTTCATCCCCTTTTTCTCTCATTGACTAACATGGGGAAGGTTGAGCCATTGTGACGTCACGCACTCTAGCCAACTGACATTAGATCAGTTGACATAGGAGAAGCTCTCTTAAATGCCAGAAGTGGTTAGATAGAGAGTGCAAAATATTAAAACGAATGTAGTGGCAACAGTTTCAGGTACAGTTTATACACCCGCTCTAACAGTGTTAACCAGTATGTGAGTAACGTGGGTTTTATTAAGGCATAGCGTGTGTAATGTGTAGCTATTTCATTCCGTTTGTTAACCTTTCCGGCTGTCTGTATACCAGCAGCAGAGCGGAGCATTTCACTCCCCTGCAATCTCGGAATGAAATAGCTACACAATACACACGCTATGCTTTAATAAAATTCACGTTTTACGAGACACCAACAGAGGCACAACCGACAAGTCTTACCATTGAAGATCTTTGACGTTCGGTCTGAAACTTCATCCAGCCATCCAGGTTAATCCAAGTTGTTATGGAGAACGACAGTTGCATCAATCATATTTCATTAAAACTTCACACTTCTTACATTGGACATATCCACCAGCCTAATTAGAATCTGCATTGTCTACTGAGCAGAAAATTCTCCATACAGTAGATTTCCCTTCGTTTAGTATCATTTTAAACTTTCCAGATGACTGTATTGCCCTCGCTCGTCAAGTGATACGTGTCCAGAAACAAGGCTCCTTTGACTGGATAGCCAGAGCTAGCATAACTGCCATTGAAATCCAATGGTAATGCTACCTAGCTAGGTATGCTAATTGTCGGTATCCATCGTTAACTCGTTAATCGTTAACCATCATGTCACTTTCTTTAATTTAAGAATGGCATGTTAGTAGTACATTAAGTAGTACATTTAATATCAGTACACTTGATTCATTACTGCTGATGTGTTACTTATATATGTTACTTATTAGCAGCTAGCTACCTAGCTAGCCACTGTGTTCCGATGTGTTTTCAGTTAGCGTTAGCGGCAAGCTAGCTAGCTGCTGTAATAGTTGAGTTGAGCTTCAGTTAAGACGCTGCGTACCGTACTTCATCATCACATTCGATTATTTATTACAAACAAATTCGAATTCAGCTGTAGGCATGAGATCTGTATCTTGGAGACTAATTGCATCCACAATGTAAGTACTGCAAGCTAGACTACTATGCAGTTGACACAACACAGGAGGTCCCTGGGCCTGAGAAGGGAAGGGAATGAGTTTAATGTGGCTATAATATGGAATTTTAAATGTGCCTAAAACTAGACTAAATTGTAATGAGTTTTCGAAAACTAGACTGAAACTAAGAAGGATAACTATGACTAAATGTGACTAAAACTAATATGCATTTTTGTCTTAAGACTGAATCTAAAAATAGCTGCCAAAATGAACACTGAGATAGGGGACCCCTTAATCTGCAATTCATGGTTGCTAGCTCTAATCAGATGTACTATAGGCTTATAAGAGAAGACTAACTTTTTATGCCAACGAACACCAATAACTAGAACTAATTTGACAGACTATAAACCAATGTGATACACGTGCTCTCTAGCTATACAGTAAAAGTGTTGCTTACGTTTGATACTAGACCTACAGTCTAACTCTAACTGCATTAAGTCTAACATATAGGCCTATCTTACAATAAACTTTAAGTAAAGCTGGCTATGTAACCGCATTCATTCCAATATTGTTGCAGAGATGTTTCCTTTTACCAAGATAGCAATTTCAACAATTCACTTAGCTCAGTAAGTCAGTATAACGAAACTCTGAGATACCCTCATATGTCTAAACGTCAGTGGAGCCAAAATATAATGGTTGAGCTTGGTTGCTAGCTAAAATATATTGGAAGAAGGCCCCACTACACTGATTGAGTAGATGTAAATACATGTTAATTCATAGGCACTTGTTCTCTCTGTCACAGAGCAAGCACACTCTCGCAGTTCGTTCACGAAACGCATTCTAGTTTATTCCGTACGTTTTTCTTGCAGCTAACTACTCCTCGCCCGATTGAGCTAGAGACGCCATTCAAACACCAAAACGTCTGGCCCGATCCGGTGCAAGCTGCTATGACTTTTCGTGGCGATACTCTTTGCCACTCCTTTTTTATCCCTCTTTTTCATCCCCTTTTTCTCTCATTGACTAACATGGGGAAGGTTGAGCCATTGTGACGTCACGCACTCTAGCCAACTGACATTAGATCAGTTGACATAGGAGAAGCTCTCTTAAATGCCAGAAGTGGTTAGATAGAGAGTGCAAAATATTAAAACGAATGTAGTGGCAACAGTTTCAGGTACAGTTTATACACCCGCTCTAACAGTGTTAACCAGTATGTGAGTAACGTGGGTTTTATTAAGGCATAGCGTGTGTAATGTGTAGCTATTTCATTCCGTTTGTTAACCTTTCCGGCTGTCTGTATACCAGCAGCAGAGCGGAGCATTTCACTCCCCTGCAATCTCGGAATGAAATAGCTACACAATACACACGCTATGCTTTAATAAAATTCACGTTTTACGAGACACCAACAGAGGCACAACCGACAAGTCTTACCATTGAAGATCTTTGACGTTCGGTCTGAAACTTCATCCAGCCATCCAGGTTAATCCAAGTTGTTATGGAGAACGACAGTTGCATCAATCATATTTCATTAAAACTTCACACTTCTTACATTGGACATATCCACCAGCCTAATTAGAATCTGCATTGTCTACTGAGCAGAAAATTCTCCATACAGTAGATTTCCCTTCGTTTAGTATCATTTTAAACTTTCCAGATGACTGTATTGCCCTCGCTCGTCAAGTGATACGTGTCCAGAAACAAGGCTCCTTTGACTGGATAGCCAGAGCTAGCATAACTGCCATTGAAATCCAATGGTAATGCTACCTAGCTAGGTATGCTAATTGTCGGTATCCATCGTTAACTCGTTAATCGTTAACCATCATGTCACTGGCTTTAATTTAAGAATGGCATGTTAGTAGTACATTAAGTAGTACATTTAATATCAGTACACTTGATTCATTACTGCTGATGTGTTACTTATATATGTTACTTATTAGCAGCTAGCTACCTAGCTAGCCACTGTGTTCCGATGTGTTTTCAGTTAGCGTTAGCGGCAAGCTAGCTAGCTGCTGTAATAGTTGAGTTGAGCTTCAGTTAAGACGCTGCGTACCGTACTTCATCATCACATTCGATTATTTATTACAAACAAATTCGAATTCAGCTGTAGGCATGAGATCTGTATCTTGGAGACTAATTGCATCCACAATGTAAGTACTGCAAGCTAGACTACTATGCAGTTGACACAACACAGGAGGTCCCTGGGCCTGAGAAGGGAAGGGAATGAGTTTAATGTGGCTATAATATGGAATTTTAAATGTGCCTAAAACTAGACTAAATTGTAATGAGTTTTCGAAAACTAGACTGAAACTAAGAAGGATAACTATGACTAAATGTGACTAAAACTAATATGCATTTTTGTCTTAAGACTGAATCTAAAAATAGCTGCCAAAATGAACACTGAGATAGGGGACCCCTTAATCTGCAATTCATGGTTGCTAGCTCTAATCAGATGTACTATAGGCTTATAAGAGAAGACTAACTTTTTATGCCAACGAACACCAATAACTAGAACTAATTTGACAGACTATAAACCAATGTGATACACGTGCTCTCTAGCTATACAGTAAAAGTGTTGCTTACGTTTGATACTAGACCTACAGTCTAACTCTAACTGCATTAAGTCTAACATATAGGCCTATCTTACAATAAACTTTAAGTAAAGCTGGCTATGTAACCGCATTCATTCCAATATTGTTGCAGAGATGTTTCCTTTTACCAAGATAGCAATTTCAACAATTCACTTAGCTCAGTAAGTCAGTATAACGAAACTCTGAGATACCCTCATATGTCTAAACGTCAGTGGAGCCAAAATATAATGGTTGAGCTTGGTTGCTTGCTAAAATATATTGGAAGAAGGCCCCACTACACTGATTGAGTAGATGTAAATACATGTTAATTCATAGCCACTTGTTCTCTCTGTCACAGAGCAAGCACACTCTCGCAGTTCGTTCACGAAACGCATTCTAGTTTTAGCTGCTAGCATACCTTTAGAGAATAGCTATTGATCCTTATTGCACCTTTAAACTATGACAAGCAGTTAAATCAGCAGTTTAAATATACAGAAATACTGCACGCTGTCATTTCACTGAATATTGTACACTGTGATGTTTCCCTGCAGTGAAACATGTACCAAATTGTTACTAACTTCCAACAGACAGTCTGGTTCCTCCACCAAATGTGTACCACAGTGATACAGACTCATTAAGCGGCGGTACAAAAATCTCCTGCACAAACTCCAGCTGTCTCAAGTACCCAGACATGATTTGGATCTAATTTTTCCTTTAGAGAAAAGACAGTCCTTTTTGGATTACTTTTGACTCATTTGAAAATTCTTAATAATTTTCAAAACAACATATGTTTGTAGTTTTTTGTTTAAAAAAAAAAAAAAAAGCTGCAGCAGGGGAAGGCCACACTCATGTGCCTGGCCGCCAAGGGGGACGAGAGACGAGAGGGAGGCGTGTGTGAAACACACTTAGGATGCCTCTGGCCCCGACATCAGCTGACTGGAGGAGCAGCAGCACACTTTCATGTCAGCTCAACCTCTTCCTCTGTGGGGGTCACGACTCATCTCACAGGCCTTTATTTGCATTGAAGCTTTCACTTCTCACTCTACTGATTCATCAAGACAAACTGAACACTGGAAATGCTTGACTGATTTAGGCGGCAACACACCAACATTTTACTTTTTTCATGATTTCTGAAAATTACATATGTCATCTCATTACACATGCTATTGATAAAATGGTAATGCAAAGACAAATGTGCCTAATGGTTTAACGCAGTGGGACTGACCACTGCAAAAACACAAGCTATTTATTATCTTTATATATGTATTTCATATTTCAGTTATTGACCTTTAAAATATCCACAACATTTGCAGATTGCATTATTTATGGTGATATGGAAATTAGAAATTTAAAGGACTGTAACATCAGATATTTTTCCGAGTTCTTCAGACCAGCAGAACCAAACAACCACTAGATACATTCTTCATGAATATAAAGACCCTTTAAATCTAAATGTACTCAAGTTCTAAAATATATATCTCTGTTTTCATATCACAGAATAACGGTGTAATCAAAATTATATCCCTATAAGAGAATATGGCCAGTGAAAACTGAAAACTGTATCAAAACTGTTAATATCTAAAACACGACATATGGGTGAAGTTCAAATGGTATACTCTATGCCTGTGTAATATGCAACACTATGATACACTGGAACTAAAAGTCTAAAAGTAATTCAGAGAAGACACCAAAGTAACGATGCTGAATGGGTTGTTAAATCATGCTAGGCAGCCTTCGCTAAGATAACCTCAGAGAAAAGTTGAATTATTTTTTAAGTACGTAGTAATTATAAACTTTTCCACTTTCCACTTCAAGCATGTTAAAAACAATTCTGTTTTTATCAAAGTAATTTGTTGATAGACATTACAATAAGATATTTAAAGGTGCATTATGCAACAATTATGCTTCAGGATTAGGGTTAGGATAAGCAGTTTAACCTTATAATAACAGCTTAAAAACAATTGGGGCTCTACAATGACATTTAATATGGAGAATCGCGTCGGTGCCATTGGCATAGCAGGGTCGATAGGCATATAACTGCGTTCTGTAGTATTGCCTGCCGCAGCCCGCCGACCTGACTTGTTTACCTTCTGCCGATCTAGTAAGTAGCTTATTTGCCGTCTTGCTTAGTCTTGTGTTGCACTTGCTTGATGTTTGACTGTGTAAGGACAGTCGTTGAGTAACTAGTTTGTCATAATGTCAAAGTCAGCACATTTCAAGAGATTTCGTTAGTTTTAGCTGCTAGCATACCTTTAGCGAATAGCTATTGATCCTTATTGCACCTTTAAACTATGACAAGCAGTTAAATCAGCAGTTTAAATATACAGAAATACTGCACGCTGTCATTTCACTGAATATTGTACACTGTGATGTTTCCCTGCAGTGAAACATGTACCAAATTGTTACTTACTTCCAACAGACAGTCTGGTTCCTCCACCAAATGTGTACCACAGTGATACAGACTCATTAAGCGGCGGTACAAAAATCTCCTGCACAAACTCCAGCTGTCTCAAGTACCCAGACATGCTTTGGATCTAATTTTTCCTTTAGAGAAAAGACAGTCCTTTTTGGATTACTTTTGACTCATTTGAAAATTCTTAATAATTTTAAAAACAACATATGTTTGTAGTTTTTTGTTTTAAACTTGGATAGTTTTATTTGGGCTAGTAAAGTACTCCACACATTTGCATAGCTTTCTTTCATAATATACATTTTTAATTCATTCTAAATGTGAACAAAGTAATCCACTTTAGATACTCAAAAACAAAGGTTTATATGTGTAGCCTTGTATATTTTAGAAAACTTTATGCCCCAGTGCCCTGTTGGTGTGAATAAAGCTTTAAAACATGATCATTCAATACATTTAGAATATTTCATTCTGCACTTACTTCAAAATGTTCACATAAACTCTCATACTGATAAACATACTTAGTTTAGTAGAAGTGAAGGAAAAGAGCCTCCAATTTCTAACTAAGAGCGCCCTCTACAGGCACATGTGTATAAGAGCCAACTTTCCATCTTCAGTGACTCTCATAAGAGCCATCTAACATGGGTTTGTTGGTTGTCACCCTCATGGGAATTGGGGAAATAAGATGCTCTGGACAGATTCAAACCCCTCTATATTTGCATCCCAAAAACATGGTAGTGGAAAAAGTCACACCTCGTTATCACTTGGCCCTATTTTCTCTCTGTTCGTATCAGTGCGCGCCAGCGCTTCAGTGCTTACTAGCTGTGTTCGCAGACAAGCTACGGTAACGAGCTAGCTTTAGAGCTAGCCAAGTTCATTAGGCTCGACAACAGAGAGAGAACAGAGAGAAAATAGGGCCAAGTGATAACGAGGTGTGACTTTTTCCACTAGCATGTTTTTGGGATGCAAATATATCACTCTTTTGAACACACAGGGCCCTATCTTGCACCCAGCGCAATTGACATTGTCACCGACGCATGTATCATTCCTATCTTGCACCCGGCGCACAGCGCGATTTTCCCTCCAGAGGCGCGCTTCGAAATGAACTTGCGTCGACATGGGCGGGGGCGGAACAGAGAAGGCGTTTCTCTGGCGCAAGTGGTATTTTGCAGTTTCTAAACAACGCCGTGCGCCGTGCGCCATTGACCAAAAAAAAGCTGGTCTAATGTGTGGCGCAATGTCTATAACGCGTATTCAGAACGCTATTTTAAGGGCGCATGTGCTTGCCCGCACAGTTTAGGACCTGTAGGCCACACTTTACTTCTGTCGTCTTCACGAGAGATTTACACCAATTGTTTGGCAAGCCATATATAATAACAAGGAAAATAAAGTATTTACCACATGAGGAAATCATTGTGATATCCGTATCCAAGACATTTAAAAACTAGGCATACATCTAGCGTACACAATTGACCCAAATGATTCAGGTTAATTGAAGCTGCGTGACATTTGATTTATTGTATGGCTTTGTTGCATTTATTTAATGCCAGTATTATTATAAATCTTGTAAACTTTATTTATGTACCTTGGGTTTGGTCAGCTGGTGCACTGGCTTGGGTGCCGATTTCCATGCCCCCAAATCCCTGCACGCTCTCAGGCGTGAGGGTAGACGTGGCGATGTCCTCTGCTGCCGTCAGATCCTGGGTCGAGGCAGATCCACCTCCCGTGAAGGCACGAGAACGTGTGTTACCTTCCAGCTTGGATGTCCCACGTCTCCGGACGTCATTATAGCGTTTTCGGCAACGTTTTCGGGTGCCCCGTTGCAGAAACAATCACGGCAATATCTTGACATGCTTGCTTGACTTTGCTTACTTTTGGAGGGTTTCTCGCATCCCCATATATATCTATCTCCCGGCTTTTTACAAAGCCATACAATAAATCAAATGTCACGCAGCTTCAATTAACCTCAATCATTTGGGTCAATGTGTAGGCTACATGTATGCTTATTTTTAAAATATCTTGGATATGGATTTCACAATGATTTCCTCAAGTGGTAAATACTTTATTTTCCTTGTAATTATATATGGCTTGCCAAAAAATTGGTGTAAATCTCACGTCGGTCTCCTCGGCTGTGAACTTCTCCGGTCTTCCACCAGGTAATTCCGCCATCAAAATAACAAGCCGCTATGGACTATGCGCTTCTCGCTCTTAAAGGAAATGTGAAATGACGCTCCGATTGGTTTATTGCATATTACGCCCAAACCACACCTATGGCTGAGTAACCTCCTTTGGACCAACCCTTTTGACACTTGCGCTGGACGCAAGTGTGTTTTTTCCGCCGTTAAAATAGCAACTGCGCCATAGAGCCGCCCACACAGCTACTTGCGCTTGGCGCCGTCCTACTTGCGTTTCTGATCGGCAAGATAGGGCCCACAATGTTTTGGGAAGAGAAACGTTTTATTTTGCTGGGTCTAGCAAACCTGCTGGACTTCTTTCGGCTTGACCAAAGCTGGACGAGAACTCTGCTCACAGGACGCTGCCAGGGGTAAGTCAGTGTGATTGCATGACACTGGTGATGGGGATGCCATACAGATTCATGTCAAAAATCCCGAACTACCCATTTAACAGCTATTTCACAGAACGCGAGTATGGGACTGTGTGTGTGTGTGTGTGTGTGTGTGTCTGTCAGATGAGTGTTTGTGAAAAGCCTCTCACAGGAGCACTAAGGGAGAGGAGGAAGGGTGTGTGTGTGTGTGTGTCTGTGTGCATGCATGTTTGTGTGTGTGTGTCTTTGTCTTTGTGTGTCTGTCTGTCTGTGTGTGTGTGTGTGTGTGTGTGTCTGTGTGTGTGTCTCTGTGTCTGTGTATGTTTGAGTGTGTGTGTGTGTGTGTGTGTGTGTGTGTGTATGTATGGGACTGTGTGTGTGTGTGTGTGTGTGTTTGTTTGTGTGTGTGTGTGTGTGTGTGTGTCTGTGTCTGTGTGTGTGTGTATGTTTGAGTGTGTGTGTGTGTGTGTGTGTATGTATGGGACTGTGTGTGTGTGTGTGTGTGTGTGTGTGTGTGTTTGTGTGTGTATGTGTGTGTGTGTGTGTGTGTGTGTGTGTGTGTGTGTGTGTGTGTGTGTGTGTGTGTCTGTCTGTCTGTGTGTTTTGTTTGATCACCATTCAAACTGAGAACACTTAGTGTGTGTGTGTGTGTGTGTGTATGTGTGTGTGTTTGATAGTAAGACTCCGAATCGAAAAGCATTTCAATATTTATTGTAAAATTGAAAAAAGGAGAAAGAGAGAAAAAAAAAACGTTCTGCATTTTATATATACATCTTCATGTCAGAATCATTAACACAGAATAACAAGAAATAAACAAAGACTTTATACAGTTATAAATAAATCAGAGTCCATTCCAATAAATAACAGTAAATAAATAAATAGAGAATCATAAATTAATTCAAACCTTTAAAAACACGGAATTGTCAAAGCAGCGTGTTTTAGAAGGTGTTGACTGAGCCATGTTCCCTAGGAGTATCCTTCTGGAAGATAAGTAACCTTAATAGTACACAGAAGATAAGTAACCTTGCTAGTACACAGAAACAAAGGTTTGGCTCAAGTCCACTTTTGACACCATTGTCTCACCCTGTCTCACATACAATGACAATGATTGGCCACCAATTGAGGCTGTCATGGCAACCATTTTTTAGAGACAATCCTATAATCTCACCCATGTATCGTCTGCGTTTGCATTTTTGCACAGCTTTCTGTATTTCTGTTGTGAGTATTTGTGCTAAGAAACCAGAAGTCAAACACAATCTACAGCCGCGGAAAAAATTAAGAGACCACTTCAAAATTATCAGTTTCTCTGGTTTTACTATTTATTGGTATGTGTTAAAGTAAAATGTACATTTTTGTTTTATTCTATAACCTACTGGCAACATTCCTACCAAATTTCAAATAAAAATATTGTCATTTAGATCATTTATTTGCAGAAAAATGACAATTGGTCAAAATAGCAAAAAAGATGCAGTGTCTTCAGATCTCGCATAATGCAAAGAAAACAAGCTCATATTCATTTTTAAACTACACAATACTAATGCTTTAACTTAGGAAGAGTTCAGAAATCAATATTTGGTGGAATAACCTTGATTTAAAATCACAACTTTCATGTGTCTTGGCATGCTCTCCACCAGTCTTTCACATTGCCGTTGGGTGACTTTATGCTACTCCTGGCGCAAGAATTCAAGCATGAGTCCAATTTCACAGTAGGTGCAAGACTCTGTGGCTTGTAGGCCTCTCCAGGTCTCCGTCTAACCATCAGACGACCATGTGTTGGGCAAAGCTGAAAATTGGACTCATCAGAGAAGACGAACTAGGAGACCCTCCAGTCCGCTTTGGTTCAATCCTTATGGTCTTTTACAAACCTCAGCCAGGCAAAGTACAACGTTGTCCCGGAAGAAAAACTTGCTTCCTTTTGCTCTGACAAAGTTCCCCAACTCTGAGAAGTGTTTTTTCCAGCAGGGCAATGCTCCATGCCACACAGCCAGGCCAGTAAAGGTGTGGATGGAGTATTACCAGATCAGGACCCTGTCATGGCCAGCCCAATTTCGAGACCTGAATCCCATAAAAAAAACTCTGAAATGTGATCAAGAGGAAGATGGATGGTCACAAGCCATGAAAAGAAGCCGAGCTGCTTGAATTCTTGCGCCAGGAGTAGCATAAAGTCACCCAACGGCAATGTGAAAGACTGGTGGAGAGCATGCCAAGACACATGAAAGTTGTGATTTTAAATCAAGGTTATTCCACCAAATATTGATTTCTGAACTCTTCCTAAGTTAAAGCATTAGTATTGTGTAGTTTAAAAATGAATATGAGCTTGTTTTCTTTGCATTATTCGAGATCTGAAGACACTTCATCTTTTTTGCTATTTTGACCAATTGTCATTTTTCTGCAAATAAATGATCTAAATGACAATATTTTTATTTGAAATTTGGTAGGAATGTTGCCAGTAGGTTATAGAATAAAACAAAAATGTACATTTTACTTTAACACATACCAATAAATAGTAAAACCAGAGAAACTGATAATTTTGAAGTGGTCTCTTAATTTTTTCCGCAGCTGTATGTAGCGCAAAATCCCACCCGCATAATCCCTGGGAGCCGACACCTCTTCAGCGGAGAATCCATTCAGAACCCATTCCAGGCCTGTTGCGACTCACTGAAAACTGATCGTGGCCCCAACCAATGAAGGCCCTACACTGTTTGCACATGATGGAAATAACTATTTAATTTCAAATGTAATAACCAAGGTTTTAGCAGGCCTAGAATTTTAGTACATTTTAGAATTTCTACTCCACACAGTTTTTTGTGTTTTGTGTTAATCTACAAATGAATGTTGTTGGAAAATTCATTCATGGAACTTTAGAAAAAATTGATTTCTGCAGTCCGTTGCACCAGTTGAGTGTAATCTTGATGGTAAGTATGGGTATAAACCTTATTCTGGGTTTCTTTTTCAGTTAACTTAACTGCTAGTTGAGTAACATCATAGTTAGCTGCACTGCTAGTTAAGTTACATCATAGTAAGCAGCTCCAAAAACTAAATATTGGCACACAGAAAGACATTTTCAACATGGACAACTAATCAATACCTCACCATCTGATGATATCGGAAGCATAGATATTGATATGTTTATGAGCTATGATTAGACGTTTCAGTTGTCTAAGATCAGAAGCATCTCGCAGCTCCCAATCCTTTGCATGTTGATAGTGTATGTTGAAAGTGCATGTTGATAGAGTATGTTGGGATTTAACCTCAGTAATGCCCATTCACATCAGTTGTTTTACTTTGTGGAATAAAATATATAAAATATAATAAAATAAATAAAATATAATAAAACAGCATCTGATTTTTTTTATTAAAGCTATCTTCATGTTTTGGGTATTTCAACCACTCCATTAGCGGCGGTTAGATGGGTGGTAAATGGCCAACACTAGGAACATTCATTAAATTTGTGATAGGTCATTGCGGTTTTCGAGGAATTCAAACAGTGTTCAAACACTGTTCAGGTGAAACAAAGTTGTGTAACCTATCCCATTGATTTGATTTTAATCTTCCTACCGTTTCAATCAGGTAGCCATGTTAACAACTTATTTATGATGGATCGTACACCTCAAGATGAGGAGGCATAAAAAAGAAGTTATTGGTGTTACACTAAAACTATTTTTGTGGTCGACCCCATTCAATTTGAGTAGTTTATCAATGCAAACATAGTCCCTATTCACGTTCAACAAGGCAAAGATGGAACTTATGGTCAACTGGTGCAACCCAGTGCTGAACATTCCCTGAGGAATTCTATGTGGGAATGATTCTGGAATATACCTTTGGTACTGATTCCGGAATGTATCAATCTCCGAAACGTGACATGGCAGGATAATGGGCCCAAGCAGACCTGATTAAAGGTCAGGCCCTGAGGGGACAGGAGGTTATTGAACCCAAATACCAACTGACCCTGGAACAGGCCTAACAGCTGCTAACCTGGGTGACCCAGACACGGCTCCCACCCACCCTCAGCCCCATGGTACCTGAAGAAGCTTCTGTGCTGACAGTTTGAACTATAACTACAGCTAATGAACAGCCATGTAGAGTTGAAGAATACTTCGGCAATCCCCTGAACCCAATGGTGACATCAACAAGGAGTATTTCCCTATGGCCAGTGAGGAATGTTACAATGAATTCAATCACAATAAAGATGCAATTTTTTAAGGGTTCAGAGAAATCCGTTGACATCCACCATTAAGGTTAAGTACCAGTAAAGTTACAGTATGCATTTAGGTCAAATATTGGGGTAAAACTGGGTATTAAAAAATGCACAAACAAACAAAACAAAACAAAGTTTGAAAAAGGTCTAGTTCTTAAATGTACTATTAACCTTACACCCCTCCCCATCACCCAACCTGAAGCACTCACAACTCTACAAAAAACGATAATTTAGAGGAACAACAGTCCTAAGACTAGCCAACAGCAGTCTTTCGCTGCCCTCCCACTCTCTCCAGAACATTCTAGGCATTCAGTAGAACACTGGGGATGAATACAGCTTTGATTTCTGGCAGGTGTGTTTTGCGGGTTCTGTTCTTTACAGCAAGAATACATAAATGGCTTTGATAAGCAAGATATATACAAAGAGAAAAGAGCTTGAAAAAAAAGCTTGAGGTGGTAATGTTTTCTTGTGGTTGATGTGGTGTATGCAGCTGATGCTGAGCAGTCGAGGAGGGCTAGCAGGAGTGAAGCAGAGCAAGATGAACTACTGGGTGTAAGGGAGGAGTTCAATCTGAAGATTTAGACACTAAATCTCAAATGTAGATTTTTAGCTGCTAAATCAAAGCCCTGACTGTATTTCTCCTCTGAGATGACATCATTGCCCCGTAACCCGGCCAACCTCCCGCCTTCTCAAAAAACCTGAATAGAAGGTACAGTGGAGCACTGCAGTTAATCATTTAAGAGTTTATTTCACAAACCATTTAACTATTTCCTTTCCTTGGGTGTGTACATGAGACCTACGTATGCATGAGGCATTAGAGTGTTTCTCAACTGGTGGGAATCATTCTGAATGTGTCGCAGAGTCTGTGTTAGACCATTAGACCAGGGGTTTTCAACTGGTTTTGTCCCAGGGACCACCATTCTGACTAAAAAGTAATCCGTGGCCCACTGATGTGCCAGTGATTCTCAAAACATTTTACAGTCCTGTACCCTTCTTTTTCATGTTTGTAACGGCCGCTGCCACGCCCCCTCCCCCGCGCACGTATTCTGCCTATAACACTTGTCAGTGTAATTTCTTCGCTGAATATGGGTCTCCATCAGTATTTGTTGCAATGCGACTTGGGTATTCAGACTATTTAGATTGATATAAATATGTCTTCGGGCCCAGGTATAATTATAAAAATAAACAAGGTCAATCGTGAACTGATCAAAATAGGCTCATGTCACGGCCCCCTGGTGGTCCCAAGTTGAAAACCCCATCATTAGAACATTCATTACTTTTGTAGAGAATATATCAACAGTAGCTTTCATTTTGAAATTATTTGAATATTCCCAATGTCTGACTAGTTGAGAAGCACTGCATTGGAGCACGTTAGCTTTTCACCTTTCCTCAGTTTGTCCATCGCTCACACACACACACACATATTCGTGTCGCAGTGCAGCTGGAGCTCTAGCTGAGAAAGCTTTAGCGTGCTTCACCCGCTGCCCCATGAGTAACCTGTGGCTATGGTAACCACACCGCTTAAGATTCTATTTCAGTATAAAATACCCACACCTACCCTGGTTTCTTTGATAATGCAATAACCTCTAACATCATCATTGTCATTATTTATGAGTTTTCAATGCATCTCTACAGCTCTAGGCATGCACATAGTGAGGGGGCTAGGCTAGGCAGGGCAAGCTATGAGAAAGCACCTTTTGGCAATAAATAGAAGTTAAAAATAGGTAATCTATCTCTATGCTATGCGTGTATTTAGGACTTTATATATGTATGTATTTAGGAAGGTATGTCTGTGTGTGTGTTCCTACCCGTGTATGTATGTGTGTGAATATGGATGACTATTTAAAAAGGATATTTAAAAAAATGGTCTTTGTACATTGCTGTGTACACTTTAGTCTGGCCAAACAGGAAGTGATATGACTGCTTCCTCTGTGGGTTGATCCTGCCGCCACTGCAGTGTCGCAGTAGGAGCAGCTGCCTTGCAAGTGGGAATGTGTGTTTCTCTGACGCACTAGCAACTACACTTGGAATGCTGGCGTCTCTATAGATACGGCAGGTTCTAGTTGTTTCGTTTTGGTGGCCCAAATCACATGCCAGTCCTGGACTCTGCCTGTACAGTTAAGAGAGGGCACATAGGTCTGTGTGTTTGTCTGTCAGTAGTGTGCTTGGCCCCAAATGAAAAAAAAGAGAGAGAGAGAAATAGAAAGAGAGAGAGAGAAAGAGAGGGATCGAAAGAGAAAGAGAGAGAGAGAGAGACTGCCCCTCTAAGAGAGGACAGGTCATAATGTACCTAGTAGTGTGTAAAGCACTCCTCTATACGTGTGTGTGTGTTTGTGTGTGTGTGTGTGTGTGTGTGTGTGTGTGTGTGTGTGCTAGGTGGGGTGTTGGTGAGATGTAGAGTTCTGGTGCTGCTCTCCTTAATGCATTCATGTCATGGGTGAGATATGGTGACATGGTGCTCAGCATCATTGTTTACAACTAAACAAATCAACAAATAAATACATTTAGCGCAGTAGAATCTAAAGCAAAGAGTAGAAGTCAAACAGAAGAAAAGAAAGGAGGAGATTGGTTAGAGCTGTCCAGATGCTCCTGATCCACAGCATAATACCAATACTACACACAGTGTCTATAAAACTTCATACAGGAGGAATAAGCAAACCCACCCTGACAACACACGTCCATGTTGGACATGCTGTTTACTGGCTGTATACTGGCCACACCATGAAGTCAAAGGTCGAAGGTCAAGGGTCAGTGCCAATCACAGGCACAGGACCTGCAGTGGGCTGTCTTGCTGAATAAAAGTGTCTTGAACTGACTGCAGCTTGACTCGTTGTGGAGTCACCTGGGAACGGCTGAACTCAGGTGTGTTGGAGTGTGAGTGTGTGTGTTAGAGAGAGAAAAAGAGAGAGAGAGAGAGTAGCCTGGGTAGCAGCCTATCTAGGAGCCTTAACCTCTACAACCCCTTTATGCAGTAGTAATAAGCACTACATAAGCACTCCATAGGCACTCCATAGGCACATCCACACCCTGAAGAAAGCCATATTAGTATGAACACATTTTGAACTTAATCTGTTGCAGAGTTGGTGTGGTGGTGTGTGTGTGTGTGTGTGTGTGTGTGTGTGTGTGTGTGTGTGTGTGTGTGTGTGTGTGTGTGTCTGTTGGAGAGACAGGAAGAGGCGGGCCTTAGGCGTGCTGGTGTGTGTGTGTGTGTGTGTGTTAGAGAGACAGAGAGAGAGAGTGTATACTAGTGCGTGTGTAGAGAGCTGTTTTGAGCGATTGAGCTATCACTTCCAGATCCCTGCTCCCACCTGCTGGGAGCTGGAGTGCTGTTTCGATTTGGGACACACAGCGAGCAGTGTGTGTGTGAGTGTGTGTGTGTGTGTGTGTGTGTGTGTGTGTGTGTGTGTGAGTGACACATTTAGAGAGAACGCATACGTAACCCCTCATCTCATCCATGCCAAGAGCAGCGATTGCCTCCGGGGCTGTTTGTCCTCCCGTGACCCCCGACCCCTCCACACATTCATGACCCACTGCTGACCCCTATCTGCAGGGAACTCATAACGTTGAGGCAGCTCCTGCTCTAAAGGCCCATCTGTGTGTCCTGATTTAGCTGAAAGAAATACAGGCAGCAGCACAATGGCTGGGGACTCCACAGAGTGTGTGTGTGTGTGTGTGTGTGCGCTTGTGTGAGAGCGATGGTGACAATTTAAAAAAAAAGTCTGTGATTGTCGACTCAATTTGAGTTGAGACGTTTCTGTGGAAAGCACCACATTGGAGCGTTGGATATACATAGAGCATCACTCTTTCTCTGCTGGTGAAACAACAGCTTCTGCACCAATACAGTACAGCTTTCTGCAGCTTTCTACCTGTGTGGGTTATGGTAGGGTTATATTTAAACTGTTCAAGGCTTTCTCTTCCTCTACCCCTGGTTTCCAATGAATCAGAGCCGTAAATATGTAAATCTGCATGTATGTCCATGGTAAGGACTGATTCCAGAACAATGCTTCATAAGGGAAGTAGAGTTTGGGTTTATGAGGCTTTTTTTTTGCTTTGGAGTTCAACACTAATTTTAACAACTATCTCTCTTTCTTTCTCTCTATCTCTCTCTTTCTCTCTCTCTCTCTCTCTGTTTATGTGCGTGTCTGAGAGAAAGTAAGTCTGTGTGTGTGTGTGTGTGTGTGTGTATTAAGAGAGAGAAAAGAGAGAAAGAGAATCTGTGTGAAAAAACATAATGTATGTATTGAGAGAGAGAAAATAGAGAGAGGTGTGTGTGTGTGTGTGTGTGTGTGTGTGTGTGTGTGTGTGTGTGTGTGTGTGTGTGTGTGTGTGTGTGTGTGTGTGTGTGTGTGTGTGTGTGTGTGTGTGTGTGTGTGTGTGTGTGTGTGTGTGTGTGTGTCTGTGTGTGCGTGTGTGTGTGTGTGTGTGTGTCTGTGTTTAGTTTGGGTCCCAGTAAAGGTCAACTGCCCATCATCAACAAAGTTGATGTCCTTCTATGTCCTTTAATCTTCTTAGATCACCACACACATGCACACTCACACACACACACACACACACACACACACACACACACCTCTTCTCTAAAGGTTAGAAGCTGAAGCCAGTGAGGAATTATACCCCAAAAAGCAGTTGTTAATGACCTAGTTATGATCCAAATTAGATCCAGATCTGGCCTCGTACTGGCCTGAATGTGGACTAAATGTGGGTCAGATGTGGACTTGTACTGCCTGCATGTGGACTAAATGTGAGTCAGATCTGGCCTGGTACTGGCCCGCATGAAGACTAAATGTGGGTCAGATCTGGCCTGGTACTGGCCTGAATGTGGACTAAATGTGGGTCAGATCTGGCCTGGTACTGGCCCGCATGAAGACTAAATGTGGGTCAGATCTGGCCTGGTACTGGCCTGAATGTGGACTAAATGTGGGTTAGATGTGGCCTTGTTCTGGACAGATTACTGTCTGGTTCTGTCCTGAATGTGGGTCAGGTGCTGTGTAGTACTATTCCAGATAAAAACATTTGGTCTTCTTTTTCCTGCCTGGCTGCTGCAGTCACACTGGCTAAAGGAAAGAAGAGGAAGAAAGAGAGAGAGGTAGAGAAAGAGAAAGAGAAAGAAAGAGAGAGAGAGAGATAAGAGAGAGAGAGAGAGAGAGAGAGAGAGAGAGAGAGAGAGAGAGAGAGAGAGTACTGAGATCCCTGTGCTAACTCACAAAGCATGCAGGAGAGAAGAAGAAAAAGAGAGGGCTAGTGAGTTGAGTTTTCCTTCTGTGTTTTTTTCACCTTGTTAGTTCAGGTGTTCGCTCTCATCCAGTCCACTGGAAAGAAACGTTTCAGGAGCGTCTGCTCTTCCCTTCTCTCTGTTCGTTTCAGGAGCGTCTGTTCTTCCCTTCTTCTCTTTCTCTGTTTGTCCTTACTGCTGTTTCTTGTTTATGCTGCTAGCTTCTCCTCCGGCTCAGACATGAAGATAGAACTCCTCACAACGTCTGGGTCCATCTGAACAATCCATCAAATAACATCCTCAGTTTGTGTGTGTGTGTGTGTAAGTGTGTGTTGTCCTCTTGGATATCATTCTCTATAAATAGACTTGTTTGTGTGTTCCATCTCCAGCGATGGAGCCGTCCTTCACCATGTGTTTACATGAAGTCCCTGAAGTCTGTAATCTCTTCTGTGCTTTCCTGTCGTCTTGGAGGGAGGGATCCCCACCCCACCTACTCTCCTGTCCCCTCTCGCACTTTATACGTTAAGAGTTTTTATCAATGGTAGGTTTTTTATCTCAAGAAAAAAGTTTCTGTCCTTCAAAATGCCACCAATCCTCCAAGGCCGACCTGAAAGAGAAGGAGAGAACGGCTTACAGGAATGCCCTGCTACTTCACACCACATCTGTGAGATGATACATGACTACTTCACACCACATCTGTGAGATGATACATGACTACTTCACACCACATCTGTGAGATGAGACATGACACATGACTACTTCACACCACATCTGTGAGATGAGACATGACTACTTCACACCACATCTGTGAGATGAGACATGACTACTTCACACCACATCTGTGAGATGAGACATGACACATGACTACTTCACACCACATCTGTGAGATGATACATGACTACTTCACACCACATCTGTGAGATGAGACATGACACATGACTACTTCACACCACATCTGTGAGATGAGACATGACACATGACTACTTCACAACACATCTGTGAGATGAGACATGACACATGACTACTTCACACCACATCTGTGAGATGAGACATGACACATGACTACTTCACAACACATCTGTGAGATGATACATGACTACTTCACACCACATCTGTGAGATGAGACATGAGATGTGAGTACAGGGGTGGGTCTAACCTGTGCTGCTGGGGTTTGTGTGTGTGTGTGTGTGTGTGTTTGTGTGTGTGTGTGTGCAGGGGCAGGGGTGGTTCTGACCTGTGCTGCTGGGGTTTGCAGGGGCAGGGACGGGTCACTGATGTGGTCAGTAGGGGCGGCTGGCATCCTTTGGCCTCTTCAGCTGCACCTTGAGTCTCTTCATGCCAATCTGGAAGCCGTTCATGGCCTGAATGGCAGCCTGGGCACTGCCAGGGTTATCAAAGCTCACAAAGCCTGAATGGGACACACACACACACACACACACACACACACACACACACACACATGAAAACACACACAAACACACACACACACACACACACACACACACACACACATGAACACACACACACACACACAAACACACACACACACACACACACACAGTTGGCAGTGAATCCGGTCAGGATCAGTGATCAAACTAAAACAGTCATCTGGGGGCAGAGCGGGAGCTGCGCTGCATGTAAACCAAGAGGTCTAATTTCAGCACATGGTGAAATATGCATGAGTACAAAACTCCTCATGGACCCAGGAAGACACAGAGGGCCTCGTCTTGCCTGCTAATGGACCGTCTTGGCTTGCGGGCCAGAGCCAGGACCAGGACCAGGACCAGAACCAGGACCAGGACCAGGACCAGGACCAGGACCAGGACCAGGACCAGGACCAGGAACAGGAACAGGAACAGGACCAGGACCAGGACCAGGACCTGTCTGCTCTCTGGATCACAGACTGCTACATTCTCACAACAACGTTCAACGAACCAGGGGGAAAAAATGCCTCTTCGCTCAATTGGATACCTAGAACCAATCAGAGCAACGTAGTATGACCATCTGATACATTAAAACTTTAACCTGATCCCGTAGGAAGGACGGCAAAAACATCTTTTCGATCGACAAATGCCTTGATCGCGTTTCTCTGTTCCTCTTTCAAAATGAATGCGCTGTCAATATCTGTTGAGATATGCCTGCTCACGTTACTTATTAGCAGCAAGGCTAGCTAGCTACTATGTGTTTCAATGGATTTTTGGTGTAAGCGTTAGCAATGACCTAACAATAATGGTCTAGAGCGCTTCAGTTAAGACATACAATCCTCGGCAACATTCGTGTTGCACATACACAACTAACCGAGTCAATGTAGACATAAAAAAAAGTCGTATAGATAGCATAATTCACATAAAATATATCCCACTAACAGGCTCCCGATACGCCGCCATCTTGGGAGGATTTCGAATCTACCGCTTGATCATCTGTCCATCATCGTATAAAGCCCGCCCTGACACTTTGATTGGTACGGTATTATCCGACCGATGATACTCTCTCCCAACTAGCACAGAGCCAGACCGAATCTCCCAGACCAAACATTTTGTGGGTGGGGTTCGGGCTGGTATCCAGGCTATCATAATATTTTGAGACATACATTGTGAGACATACATTGTGAGACAGTATCATAATATATGACCAGTTTGGACTGTATGATAGTGTCATTGTGAGACAGTATCATAATACCTGTATATGAACAGTTGGGACTGTGTGATAGTTTCATTGATGCATTACAACTCTGCTCTTAGAGATAGATAATTGTTCATTAGTACTTGAGGAAACCTATACACACTCCCTGCCTGTGTGTAGTGTGTTCTTCCTCTTACCCTTTAGTCCAATATTTTAATATGGTATATTCATTAAATGTATGTGTACATGGATTGCGTGGGTGTTTGTGTGTGTGTGTGTGTGTGTGTGTGTGTGTGTGTGTGTGTGTGTGTGTGTGTGTGTGTGTGTGTGTGTGTGTGTGTGTGTCTGTGTGTGTCTGTGTGTGTCTGTGTGTGTCTGTGTGTGTGTGAGAGAGAAAGAGAGAGTGTTAGACTAACCGAAGCATTTGCTCTGATTGGTGGCTCTGTCCATGAAGACCTTGGAGGAGATGACGCTGCCGAAGGGATGGAACATCTGCATGAGCTCATTATCCCCAAACTCCTGGGGCAGGTGGTAGATGAAGAGATTACAGCCCTCGGGTCCTGTGCATGGACACACACACATGGATCAGATGAGAACATGAACACACACATGGATCAGATGAGAACATGAACACACACATGGATATGATGACAACATGAACACACACACACATGAACACACACATGGATCAGATGAGAACATGAACACACACATGGATATGATGACAACAAGAACACACACACACACATGAACACACACATGGATCAGATTAGAACATGAACACACACATGGATCAGATGAGAACATGAACACACACATGGATCAGATGAGAGCATGAACACACACATGGATCAGATGAGAACATGAACACACACACACATGAACACACACACACATGAACACACACATGGATATGATGAGAACATGAACACACACATGGATATGATGAGAACATGAACACACACATGATGAGAACATGATCACACACATGATGAGAAAATGAACACACACATGGATCAGATGAGGACATGAACACACACATGATGAGTACATGAACACACACATATGATGAGTATATGAACACACACATGGATATGATTAGTTCATGAACACACACACATGATGATAACATGAACACACACACATGATGAAAACATTGACACACACATGATGATAACATGAAAACACACATGGATCAGAAGAGAACATCAACACACACATGGATATGATGAGAACTTGAACGCACACATGGATCAGAAGAGAACATCAACACACACATGGATATGATGAGAACATGAACACACACATGGATCAGAAGAACACATCAACACACACACATAGATTTGATGAGAACGTGAACACACACATAGATCAGATGAGAACATGAACACGCACATGGATTTGATGAGAACATGAACACACATATGGATATGATGAGAACATCAGCACATTCATGAATATAGTGAACAGATGTATATACAAAAATAAGGACACTTATATTAGCTTGATTATAATGTAAATAAAGTATGAGTGTGATAGTATGTGAATAAAGTATGAGTGTGATAGTATGTAAATAAAGTATGTGTGATAGTATGTGAATAAAGTATGAGTGTGATAAGTATGTGAATAAAGTATGGTTGTGTTAGTATATAAATAAAGGTGTCTGTTGCTCACCTTCCCTCTGCTGCTGCTGAATGACCTGAGCCTGCTGTTGCACTGTCTGGCCAATAGGGGTCAGTGTGGTAGCTGGATAGATGGCTGGAGAGGGGAGAAAGAGAGAGAGAGAGAGAGAGATTAAGAAAAAGGATTGGAGTGAAAAGGACAGAGTATTAAAGAGAGAGAGGAAAGAAAGAGTAAGAGAGTGAGAGAGCGAATGTTGACCTTTCCTTTCTAATGCGTCATGACAGGTTCCCAGCCCAGTGCAATTTAAAATATCAGAGAGCAGACACAGTCCCAATGACAGCCCCGCCCTCACTGGGGTTCCAGCTGTCTGTCACATCCCCAATGACAACCCCCTCCAGCCCCCAGAGCAGCCACACATCACACATCACCCAGCCCTGCATCACCCAACCCTGCATCACCCAGCCCTGCATCACACAGCCCCACATCAGACATCACACAGCCCCACATCACACAGCCCCACATCACTCAGCCGCCTGTAGTGTCTCTGTGTGTGTGTGTGTGTGTGTGTGTGTGTGTGTGTGTGTGTGTGTGTGTGTGAGTGTGTGTACCTGTATACTGCAGTACCCCAGTGAAAGCCTGCTGTAGGGTGTGTGTGTGTGTGTGCGTGCATGAATGCGTGTGTGTGTGTGTGTGTGTGTGTGTGTGTACCTGTATACTGCTGTACCCCATTGAAAGCCTGCTGCAGGGTGTCTCCTGCAGTCGGGCTCTGGGTGGAGTAGGTTGGCAGGCCGTTGGCGTACACCGCCTCCATATGGTGGCCGTTTGGCTGGTGGTGGATCCCCGTGAAGCCGTTCACCATGGGCGTGAGGAGGTTGGGCACCGCAGAGGGTGGAGGCAGGCTGGCAGGTGGAGAACACAGGCCTGCGCACACAGGACACAGGAAACAGGAAACACAGCAAGTCAGGTGACAAGAGCTTGCAGGAAGTGGGTGAATCACATGAAAGAATCCATTGAAAGAAATGTACATCAAATTGATTTGGTCAAATCAGAGTGAAGAGGTTCGTAAGGGTTTTAAATAAAGGGTATTGAAAATCAAAAGTCTCTCTAACTCTGTTTCTCTCTAACTCTCTAAATATCTCTTTCTAACTTTGTTTCTCTTTAACCCTCTCTTTCTAACTCTCTCTTTCTAACTCTGTTTCTCTTTAACTATCTCTCTCTAACTCCCTCTCTCTCTCCCTCTCTCTCTCAATCTCTCTCTAACTCATCATTCCCTCTCTTTCCTACAGAGAACTAGAATGGACCCTGAGGATTGAAGGTACAGCGGTGCTGTGACGATGAGAAGAAAAGGAGAGGATGAGGATAAAAGAAAGAGAGAATCCTGTGTGAGAGGTTTCTGCTGGCTCTGACAAAAGTTCTACTTCCAGCTTACACATGGCTAATTTAATCAGGTCACCCAACCTCATGAGCTCAGCACTGTGTTTACACTCAACTCCACTACTCACCGTGTGTGTGTGTGTGTGAGTGTGTGTGTATGCGTGTGCGTGTTCGTGTGCGTGTGCGCGTGTGCATGTGTGTGGAACAAATGAATCTAGTGCCTCCATCTCAGCATGAAACAAATGTTTCATCATAAGCAGCAAAGAAAGAGAAGGAACAGTGCAATGTTTGTATGTGTGTGTGCGTGTGTGAGAGAAAGAGAGAGAAAGAGAGAGAGGGAGAGAGGGAGAGAGAAAAAGAGAGAGAGAGAGATGAAGCCAGGAAGTTTAGTTGACAGAGAAACTGAGAGGCATGCCATTTTAGCAACCTTCCGTCAGTGTTGTGCATGAACGCGTTCAAAAGAGATTTGAAAAAAGATTTGAACGGTGAACACATTCATATTATCTGGGTCCGGTGCAACTGAGGTCTAGCTAAAAAGTTACAGAATGTTTTCCTTCTACTGAGGAAAGACGCGGTCTAAATCGAATGCTTGCAACCTGTCATTGCTCAGTACCTTAAAAAGGCCATAGTAATTATTGCCAAGACAGAGCATGTTTCGGTAAATGACCATATTTGGTAATTGCATTGGTCATGTGATAGTGTTTTGGTTTCTCTTCATGGTTTATTTAGATGGAGTTGCAGTTAACTTCTAGCCTGACGATGTCATACTCATAATTCTAGTCAGAATATGAGTCTGATACTGAACCATTGGGCTGTGATTATGGGGCGTGTTTCAACAAGCCAGGGGGAAAAAATGCCTCTTCGCCCAATTGGATACCTAGAAGTAGAACCAGAGCAACGTAGTATGACCATCTGATACATTAAAACTTTAACCTGATCCCGTAGGAAGGACGGCAAAAACATCTTTTCGATCGACAAATGCCTTGATCGCGTTTCTCTGTTCCTCTTTGAAAATGAATGCGCTGTCAATATCTGTTGAGATATGCCTGCTCACTTTACTAATTAGCAGCAAGGCTAACCCTAGCTACCATGCGTTTCAATGGGTTTTTGGTGTAACGTTAGCAATGACCTAACAATAATGGTCTAGAGCGCTTCAGTTAAGACATACAATCCTCGGCAACATTCGTGTTGCACATATACAACTAACAGAGTCAATGTAGACATAAAAAAGTCGTGTAGATAGCATAATTTACATAAAATATGTCCCACTTACAAGCCGGATACGCCGCCATCTTGGGAGGATTTAGAATCTATCGCTTGATCATCTGTCCATCCCGCCCTGACAATTTGATTGGTCCGGCTTTATCCGTCCAATTGAAACTCTCTCCCAACTAGCTCAGAGCCAGACCAACTCTCCCTGACCAAAAATGTTGTGGGCGGGGTTTGGGCTGGTATCCAGGCTAGTTAACTTCGGGAATATTTTCACATAATTGAACGTTGCACTTTGTTGAAGTTGTGTGCGTCCATGAAGCCTATATGTAAGTTTGACTTTGTAGCCTACCTTGTCATTATGTGTTTGTTATAGTTTAGCTTGCTCATAATTGTTACGAGCACTGTCACTTAATGAATCCATCATGATGGTAGTGTTTGTGAACTGGCTTAGCATGAACTCGCTTAGCATAAACTGCTAATGTACAAACTACATGTTACAGGGTTTACCTTTACTAACTATTGAGTGGTCTTACATGCTCTTGTACATGCTCTTGTGTATCTTAGATTAAGCCAGTTGCATATCATTGCTTAAGAGGTTGCATTCTTACCGTTAGTTCCCTGTATAATTCATTATTTAAATGGCAGAACAGGGCTGTGTATCTGATAAAGTTTCCGACAGTAAAAATCGTACCTTTCTGTGCAAACTATGCCCTGCCTGGAAAATTAGCAATTATTTAAAAAAATGAAAATGAACTGAACTGAACTATGAACGAGTTCAGAATTTAAATGGTGAACTATGAACGTGAACGATTCATATTTACTTGTATGAACTGAACTTTGAACTAGTTCATGAGAGGTGTGAACGTGCGCAACACTGCCTTCCGTAGAGTTAGACTTCACAGAAAAAGTGGTGTGTCTGTGTGTCTGTGACTGTGTCTGTGTCTGTCTGTGTCTGTCTGTGTGTGTGTGTGTGTGTGTGTGTGTGAGTGTCTGTCTGTGTTTGTGTCTCTGTCTCCGTGTCTCTGTCTCCGTGTGTGTATTTGTGTGTGTGTCTGTGTGTCTGTGTGTCTGTGTCTGTGTCTGTGTCTGTGTCTGTGTCTGTGTCTGTGTCTGTGTCTGTGTCTGTGTGTCTGTGTGCCTGTGCCTGTGTATGTGTGCCTGTGTGTATGTGTGTGATTGTGTCTCTGTCTCCATGTGTGTGTGTGTTTGTGTGTGTGTATGTGTGTATGTGTGTGTGTGTGTGTGTGTGTGTGTGTGTGTGTGTGTGTGTGTGTGTGTGTGTCTGTGTGTGTGTCTGTGTCTGTGTCTGTGTCTGTGTCTGCGTCTGTGTCTGCGTCTGTGTCTGCCTCTGCGTCTGCGTCTGTGTCTGTGTCTTCGTCTGCGTCGGCGTCTGCGTCTGTGTCTGTGTCTGCGTCTGCGTCTGTGGCTGTGTCTGTCAGACCACAGAGATGCTGAAGCCAGAACATAACAACGCTTTTCCATTAAGACACACACACACACACAGACACACACACACACATACACACACACACAGACATACACATATAGACACACAAACACCTACACACACGCAAATGCACAACACGCACACATGTCCAGGCGCAGTAGCAGGGGTCAGTTGGTGACCAACTTAGTTGACATTAGAAATCAATATTGCTGGAGAGGATAGGGACCAGCATGACAATGCAGTCATGGTGAGTGTGTGTGTGTGTGTGTGTGTTTGTGTGTGTTTGTGTGTGTTTGTGTTTGTGTGTGTGTGTGTGTGTCTGTGTGTGTGTGTGTGTGTGTGTGTGTGTGTGTGTGCGTTTGCGTGTGCGTGTGTGTGCATGAGAGAGTATGTTGTGTGTAATTTATACAATCATCTTCTTTTCAGTGAGCTTGACATTTGGTGGTTATGCTTATACACACAAACACACACACACATACACACACACACATACAAAATGACCTTTGATATCTCTCTCTCTCTCACACACACACACACACACACACACACACAAACACACACACAATCTGACCCTTGACCCCAATCTCAGACACACACACACATCAAGACAGGGGTCAGTGGTCGGCCACATTAGCTGACATTAGAAATCAATGAACACAGGCGATGTTAAATGGACCAGCATGACAGTGCAGTCTGTGTGTATGAGTGTGTGTGTGTGTGTGTGTCTGTGTATGTGCATTCTATTCTTATATTCATCTGAGCGTTACACCTGTACACCCCCTCACCAATACCCACAAACATTCACATGTTCACACACACACACACACACACACACACACACACACATACCATACACAGACACACGCACACACACATACACACACACACACACACACACACACACACACACACACCCACACACACACACAGGCACACACACACACAGACAGACAGACACACACACACACACACACACACACACACACACACACACAGACACACAGACACACACACAGACTGCCAGGCACGCACAGACAGACAGGCACACAGATGTGTGCTGAGCTATCCTACCTGAGATGGGGTTGTGGGTCAGGCCGTTCATGTTGAGCGCCCCCACCTGGTGGATCTGTGCGGAGGGGAAAGGCATGCTGGGGGCCAGATAGCCTCCCTGGGACGCTGCCATGATGGCCGCCTGCTGCTGCATCAGCTGAGGGAGAGAGAGATTTGATTTTATAAAAAAACTTTATTGATACCATAATCAAGAACCTCTCATACACAGTTCCTCATGAAACCACAAAAATACCATAAATAAGCATAAACTACTCCCTCAAAGGAGCAAAAAAGAAAATGTGTCATGAAACCCCAAACAATGAGCTCCATGACAGCACCATACTTCATCAAAAAACTCAACTGCAACTATCAACCCACAAAAAAATGAAAAACAAACACAAATTCCGACTTCAATAAGTACCTTTTGGTAAAACAGAAACAAATCATGAAAACAGTATACTTTATCGTTTCCCTCTACGGACAGAATAAACCCCTGTCGCCCACCTCGGGACTCACGACCTATGAGAGTGCACTCAACTGCGCCTTGCGCTGCCTGCGTAGCACGTCGACATTTTTTTTAAGTCGAATTACTTCAACCTCATCAAAGGCTCCAGCTTTAATTAAGCATTTAGAATCTTTTATAAACTGCACCTTATCCTTGAAATAATCTTCCACCAGTACCCCCCTCTTCCCATATGAGTCCTGTAGCAATTTCCTAATTTCTTCCGCTTTGTAGACAACGGACCTGCTATCCGTCTGTGAACAAGCAGACCAGTTGGAATCAGATGAATGACCTGACAGGCTGGAATCAGATGAGTAATCCTCATCAGATAGAGACCAACCAGCTCTCTTAGTTGTGTTCATTTTCTTCCTGTTCAGCTATTTTCTCTTTAAAGCTAGTTTGAACATTGTCTCCGTTGCCATCTCTGACCCCACACCCGACATTAATCTTCCAGTCTTTCCATCACAAGGACCAGAAGAGTCTGTGACTGACTCAAGGGAAATGAGCTCAGCCACCTCACAACCTGCCACAGCAGCCTCTTTCACCGTCAGGTCAAACACCACCGGTTCAGTATCACCAGTCTCAGTCACAACAGACCCACCCGCGGCCGGCTCACCAACCGGAGGCGCTGGACAGTCCGACATGACAGGGCCAGGGAAGTCTGTAACAAGGGAATCAGGTGCAGGTGGAACCGATGTGGGGGAGTCAGCAGGGGTATCCGTAGATCCAGCTGCAGTCGACTCGGCATCCTGATCCCGATCTTCCTCTCTTTTTCCCGGGCAAGCTCTCGCTAGATGCCCTATTTTCCCACACCTAAAACATTTCATCATGGAATCTGATGTCGCAAACACAGTATAATCAAACCCATCCACTTTAAACTTTAAAGAAAGGTCGAGGTCCTCCTGGCCATTTTTAAAAACAATATAAACCTGTCTTCTAAAAGACACCATGTGTTTGACAAGGGGTGACTTACACCCTAAGGGAATTTTTCTTATAGGGGATACCAGTTTACCATAATGCGATAACTCACGTTCAATAAGCTCATCCTTGATAAACGGTGGAATGTTTGACAGAGTAATTTTTCTCGAAGGACTACTAAGCGGAAAGACGGGCGTAACTTCGCCCCCAATGGGTTTTTCCGACTGAACTCAATTGC
>NC_137923.1:28333591-28338591 GCF_963457725.1 Sprattus sprattus | reverse complement strand
TGTGTGTATGTGTGTGTGTATGTATGTTTGTGCTTGTGTGTGTGTGTGTCTATGCTTGTGTGTGTGTGTGTATGACTGTGTGTGTGTGTGTGTGTGTGTGTGTGTGTGTGTGTGTGTCGCTCTTTCTGTGCTTGTGTGTGTATGTGCTTGTGTGTGCATATATGACTTTGTGTGGCTGTGAGAGTAGATACAGTAGGTTCAAAGAGAATACCGTATATATATAGTGCTCTGTATATCATGACCGGGTTACTGCGCGCTAGCATGTGTGTGTGTGTGTGTGTGTGAGATTAGATACAGTAGGTTCAAAGAGACTACAGTATATATATAGCGCTGTATATCATGTCCCGGTTACTGTGTGTGTGTGTGTGCGTGTGCGTGTGCGTGTGCGTGTGCGTGTGCGTGTGTGTGTGCGTGTGTGTAGAGCTCTATATATCATGACCGGGTAACTGTGACAGGAATGTTTATGCTTCTTCTCTTTGATGCCATTTTAAAGCGTCCCACTCGGAATCCTGATTGGCTCAGAATTCCCCTCTGAGGTATCCCTGAGTTTAGCCTCATGTGGGTAGGCACCACGGCTCAGCTCTAATCCACCCAGCCTACCCCTCTGTGCTATTTGGGGGCGACAGTGGTACAGGAGGTTCAGTAATTGGAAGGTTGGAAGGTTTCTAGTTTGATTCCCCACTCCTCCTTACCAAGTGTCTAAGGGCCTGATTTACTAACAGGATTGCGCCCATTTCAGGCGTAAAATAGCGGTCGTAAACATAAAACAGTATTTACTAAGGGGGCGCATTTGAGTAGAGGTGCATATTAACGCTTTGTGGGTGTGAACTTGCAAACAGTTGGGATGGCACGGAAACGTGTGTGGTAACTTGGGCGTGAAGCGCAATTTAATGGGAGGAGAGAAGGTAAGTGCGCCTTATGATGTATTGCGTGGTATTTACTAAAACTGCCTGGCGAGCGCACGTCTCTGATTTGCGGGCTAATTGTCCGCCTCATAAAAGCACGTCAGGAAGCGCATTTCCATTGAGTCTGAAAACGTTGATATGGCAGCAGTTATAAGAGCAAGGCGAAGAAAGAAGACAGAGACAGCGCACAGAAAGACTTTTTTCAACTCGTATAACACTTTTTCAGTTAAGCGAATCACAAATCATTAGACGGTACAGGTTAACCAGCCACGCAATACTTCAATTACTGGACCAGATCAGAGACGACATCGAACCCTCCACCCGGCGATCACATTCCATTCCATCAGTCGTTAAACTCCTGGCAACATTTGCAAATATTGGCCTCCGGATAATTTCAAACAGTTATAGCATCTGCAGTTGTTGTCTCAGCCTTTACTCAGCCAAATATTCACCCAGGTACTCGACGCATTGCTATGGCGCACTGGTCAATATAAATTTCCCCACTACGATAGCTGAAATTAAACTTTCCGAACGTAATTGGAGCCATTGATTGCACCCACATGCAAACAGTCCCACCTTCAGTCCACAAACACATTTACAGAAACAGAAAGCACACATATTCAATGAATGTCCAGGTCATATGTGATGCCAACATGACCATTACTAACGTGATAGACAAATACCCTGGATCTGTCCATGACAGTTTTATCATCCGGATATATTGTAGTGAACCCATGTCACTTGTAGAAGGTATTAATCTCACCATGTACACATCTATATTGTTATAATAGACAGTTAATGCCACCAATAGCATATTCTTTATAATCGTGTTCTTTTAAACATCTCGCTGTAGGTGATGGCGGGCAGAACAACAACATAACGCTTGCACATTGAATCAGGTTCAGTGATTGAGCGAACATGAACCAATAGATCTATCTCCTCTTAACTCTTAACCTTAGTTTTTTCTTCCTCGAATCTCCATGGTGGCAGGCAGGCGTTTTCTCCCGCCTTTTAACGGTGCGCTAAATAATGATTGCCCAGTGTGGATCTGGTTTGATAAATACCACGGAAAATGCAGGGGAAACACAGTGCTTTAATGTGCGCCTGGCAAAGGCGCAGATTAAGCTGCAGTCGCAATTTTTGTAAATCAGGCCCTTTTAAGGGCGGCGTAAGCACAGAGTGCCCAGCGCGGATCTGGTTTGATAAATACCATGGAAAATGCGCAAAAACACCGTGCGTTGATGTGCGACCGCAGATTAAGCTTCGGTCGCAATGTTAGTAAATCAGGTCCTTAGTGTCCTTGAGCAAGACACTGAACCCCTAACTGCTCCTGATGTATAAATGCAAATTCCTTGTAAGTCGCTCAATGACTAAATGTAAGTGTAAATGCTATTTATCTGCAGTAACATTATTAATTTGGAAAAAATCTATACCAAGAGCCAACTGAGTATGATATTTATTTAGTTTGTATTATATTTATTCATTTACTCAGATAGAAGTTTTTGGGGTAATAACACAGTTATTACAGACGTATTACAGTGTTACTTAATATATGCAAATAAATGGGTTGCATGAATAGCTGGATGGATGGATGGATGGATGAATAGATGGATGGAAAGATAGATAGATATCTAATATAGGTCGATGATTGAAATTGGTTCTCTACAGCCAATCATATGACACCCATCCCTTCCATGCTCCCGAGGCACCATGTTGATTGGCTGGGATTTTTCATAGCTCGGTTCAAGCTGCTATGTTTGTTTCCCTGTAACAGAGCCAGGACTGTGTATGTGTGTGTGAAATCGAATGGGATTTCATGTACTCTATAGACAACAACTGGATGTACATTTTACTGAAATAATTGGTTTTATAGCATAACGATTATGCAAAATCAGCATAAATCCAATGTTAAATTTACTGGTTTACAATGTTATGTTCTGTGAAGATGTTTACACGGTTTGGCCGTATTTTTTACAGAATTATTCTGGCAACTCAGCTGCCAGATTTTTCCTGTAAAAACAACAACAAAGAAATACTTTAAAATTAACAGTTGTATTTCGTTTAGTATTTTAACACCACCATGTTGTAATTCAAACTGCATTGCATTGCTTCTTGTAATACAGTTTTTCATCCTGAAAATTACAGCCACATGTCGTTTCTAAAAAGAAATATGCATAATCTTACTTTAAAATTAACATTCATATTTCGTTAAGTATTTTAACTAGCCTGACGATGTCATACTCATAATTCTAGTCAGAATATGAGTCTGAGACCGGACTATTGGGCTGTGATTATGGGGCGTGTTTCAACGAACCAGGAAAGAAAATTCCTCTTCGCTGAATTGGATACCTAGAACCAATCAGAGCAACGTAGTATTTCCATCTGATAGATTAAACTTTTACCTGATCCCGTAGGAAGGACGGCAAAAACATCTTTTCAATCGACAAATGCCTTGATCGCGTTTCTCTGTTCCTCTTTCAAAATTAATGCGCTGTCATATCTGTTGATGTTACTTAATTAGCACTCAAGGCTAGAAGCTACCATTCGTTTGAATGTTTTTTTTTTCTACGCGTTAGCATAACCTATCAATAATGCTCTAGAGCAGGGGTCTTCAACGTTTTTCAGGCCAGGGACCCCCAAACTGATGGCGAGATGAGCAGGGACCCCCTACTATATAAATTGCATAAAATTTTGTTTATAATATACTGGGCCTAGTGCCAAATAAACATAGCTACCCTGTTATTGTGTCGATGGCACACATCCTCCCACATTAAGGAGATGTATCTTCTTTTCAATTACTCCTGACTGACACGATCCAACGGATGACGGAGGAGGAGTCTGGCGCATGGAGTTGTGTTGACAACGTAGATGTTATAGTGAGATTGACAGGTCAACAAACCAATCACACCGCTAGCAAGTTGTTAAGATTGTAGGTAGTAGCTTGCTAACATTAGCTAGGAGGCTCACACACCTCGCAAATCCTCACTTATTTTTCAGTTACAATTAACGTTTTTTGACCTTGTACAGTGTCTATTTCTCTTTATTTTTTTTTTTTTTTTAAATCTAAGCAAATGTCAAACTAACAATTTATAGGTACAAACAAGACCAGCTATGGAGTTTGGTTCGTCATCTTTTATTTTTGACCTTCGCGCTCTTTAGACTTGAGCAGAAACGCGATCTGATTGGCTAGTGCCTGTACATGAAAGGTGCTGTGAGTGAACCGGTGCCCAGCTTGAGAGAGCTCCTGTGGGTAGCTGAATGTGTCGATTGGACTGAAAGATAACGTCTTCTCGATCAATTTATATGTTCGCTACAATATGTCGGATTTATGTTAATGTAAATTTAAAGGGAATAAATACAATTCTGATTTGGAAGACATTTAAATTTGTGGAAAAAAAAATTGGTTGAATTTTTTTTTTTTTTTTGGTAATATTTTTTTTTTTTTTTTTTTTGAAATATTAAAAAAAATTATCTTATCAACCAAAGATTTCGCGACCCCCCTGCAGTACCTCCGCGGACCCCCTGGGGGTCGCGGACCCCCTGTTGAAGACCCCTGCTCTAGAGTGCTTCAGTTAAGACCCATAATCCTGGGCAACACTCGTTTTGCGTATACACAACTAACCGAGTCAATGTAGACATATAAAAGTCGTGTAGATAGCTTAAATCATATAAAATATGTCCCACTAAGCTTCCGAGACGGCGCCATCTTTGTTCGATGTATACCGGTATTCTATCTATATCTGTCCATCAACGTATAAAGCCCGCCCTTACAATTTGAATGGTCAGATCACTTTTCGGGGCCGTTTAAACCCTCCCAACTAACTCGACTCCAGACTGAATCTCCAGACCAAAAATTTTGTGGGCGGAGTTCAGGCTGGTATCCAGGCTATATTTTAACACCACCAGGTTGTAATTTAAACCGCATTGCATTGTTTCTTGTATTACAGTTTTTCTTCGTGTAAATAACATTTCTATAAAGAAATATGCATATTCTTACTTTAAAATTAACAGTTATATTCCGTTTAGTATTGTACCAAAAAATGTTGTGAAATAAGCAATACTCTATTGTATTTCTATTTACAGTTTTTTGAAGTC
>NC_137923.1:28308591-28326091 GCF_963457725.1 Sprattus sprattus | reverse complement strand
CTTGTAGTCAGGTGGCTTAACAACGTGATCGTAACCGGGGTGATAAAAGCATGAAATTTGGCACACAGTTAGCTTTTACCCTACCAAATAATATTAGAAGGGGCTCCCAAGTGAAACTGCTCGTTTTTTCGTTTTAAGGAGATTTTAAGCACATGACATCTAAGAGGCCCTGGACAACGTCAACTAAAATGTTATATCACGTTATGAACGCAGTCCTTACTTTCCTTAATGTGAGCACTTTATTGCAACTTGTTCGATCAAAATATTAGGTTAAATCCAGGGCTGTATTGGAGGGTAAATCTGCGCAATCTGAGATGAGGCACAGCTCGTCGCTGCCTCACAGTCTCGCTGTCTGCTGTCTGTTTGAACAGGACATGCGCAAATTCATAGATTGTGATAATAAAAATGCTCGAAATGATTGTAATCCTGCAGAAAATAAATTTACAGCACAGATCAGTAGAAAAATATCAGTATTTATTTGATTTTATCATTACTTGTTTTTTACTCTCATGATGACAGATGAGGTGCTCTCGCATAGAAACGTGAGCGGGGAGCCAAGCTGTTGCTTCACTGAATAGGCCTATATGCTTAATCAATACGTCATTTGAAGTCTTAGATGGCATGTGCTTAAAATCTCCTTAAAACGAAAAAACTAGCAGTTTCACTTGGGAGCCCCTTCTAATATTATTTGGTAGCGTAAAAGCTAACTGTGTGCCAAATTTCATGCTTTTATTACCCCGTTCACGATCACGTTGTTAAGCCACCTGACTACAAGGCAGAGGACAACACTGCCACCTACCGGATAGATTGGCACTGTCGAAAAGGAGGGGGGGGGGGGGGGGCTTTGAGGATCAGAAAGACATGTCTCAAAACCGAAAAATGTGTCTCAAAATTACGTCATAGGAAGAAGGATTGCACGCGTGTATTGGGCGATCCACAAATGCAGATTCAACACTTCACACGCTAATTGTAGATTTACAAATGACAGACCATGAGAAATGCACACACGAAATGTTAAGTATTTTAAGAAATTACAAACGCTGGATGAAGGATTCTCATTGCCTTAGCTATATGCATTACACATAGTCTACCGTACTGACTTACATGACACTTTACTTTACTGTCCATATCACTTACTGACTTTTGTCCTGTTGTTAATAAATATTGTATTGTTAAAACGTTACCCGACGGTGTCGTGTCTTCCCTGTGTTATGGCTACTCTGAGCTAAGTAGTCATCACAGTACACACAAACACACACACACACACACACACACACACACACACACTCTCTCTCACACATACACACACTCTGTCTTTCTCTCACACACACACACACACACTCTGTCTCTCTCTCTCACACACACACTCTCTTACACACACACACACACACACACACACACACACACACACACACTCACACACACACACTCTCTCTCACACACATACACTAGAGAGAAGAGAAACAGGGAGATTCCCTGTGTGTGTGTGTGTGTGTGTGTGTGTGTGTGTGTGTGTGTGTGTGTGTGTGTGTGTGTGTGTGTGTGTGTGTGTGTGTGGCTGTGGCTGTGTGTGTGTGTGTGTGTGTGTGTGTTTGTTTCTGTGTCTGTGTCTGTGTCTGTGGCTGTGGCTGTGTGTGTGTGTGTGTGTGTGTGTGTGTGTCTGTGTCTGTGTCTGTGTGTGTGTGTGTGTGTGTGTGTGTGTGTGTCTGTGTCTGTGTCTGTGTCTGTGTCTGTGTCTGTGTCTGTGTGTGTCTGTGTGTGTGTGTGTGTCTGTGTCTGTGTCTGTGTCTGTGTGTGTGTGAGTGTCTGTGCCTCTGTGTGTGTGTGTGTGTGTGTGTGTGTGTGTGTGTGTGTGTGTGTGTGTGTGTGCGTTGAAGATACGATCCTTTGTGACCTCCTATAATAATTAATTGCTTGCTTTTCGACGCTGAGAGCCTTTTCGACAGCTCTCACAATCAATCACTATGGCACTGTGTCACACGCATCAAAAAACAGACCAGTTCAGAAAATCATGTCATACTCCAAAAAGTGTGTTTTAGTCGAGATACGAACAGGATCCCAGGTCTCTCACGAGTTCACCTATTCGTATTCTCTTTCTATCGTGAAAGAGAAGGAAAACATAACTTTTCTCACTGCTGCCAGGGTTTCTGTTTCAGAGGAGTCCCGGTCTCTTACGGGTGACTCGTTCCAAAAACAGGATGCTGGTTCGTAGCAGATGAACTAAGGTACGGCGTGTAGCAAGTGCGGGGGGAGTTACCCCCCCATTGAAAGAGTCAGAATCGGGTTTGTGGTATTAATTAGTACCTCAAAGATGTATTGTCGACTAGCTCCAGCAAAAAATAAGCTCAAAAAACTCAAAGCTCACAGCGTCTCCCCTTTTTATCCCCAGTCTACTTCCTCCCAAGTCACAGACCTTTCCTTTTTAGGTCATACATAATAGACTTTGTTAGACTGCTCATTGCCTTTTTCTCTATGTCATACTTTAACAAACACGTGTTAATTTTCTTCACCAACAGCATGTGTTCGCCTCCAACTGACCTGACCACACATTTCCTGACACTCAGGGGCCCAACGAACACTTCCCCTTTTTCTAAAGACACTCAAAATTATAACAGCACTTAAACACATACATTGTTCTACATAAGGTGTTCACTTCAAAACCTCTTTTCACACAGTATGTAAGCATAGTTCACTATTAAAGCAGTTTTTCAGCAAGCATAGATTATTACAGTGCATGAAATGCCCTGTATTGTTATTCCTAGGCTTCTTCTTCTTCTTCTTCTTCTTCTTATTCTTGTTACCTTTTTCTGCGATTAATTCAGCCCGAACCACTTAACGTAGAAACTTCATTCAAACTTTGTCGCGTAGGTCTTGTAAACGACACTTATGCTATGTATTTTTCACTTTTCTAAACTTTATACTTTTTAAAATATTAAAGAAAAACGAATATAAATGTCTCCCATTGACTTACATTGGGCCATTATGACATCATAATAGGGTCTTTAAACTGGCTTGCACCTGTGCTTTACTCTGCCGTGCTAAGGCAAAAGACCGTAACTTCAAGTTTGGTCAAAAATGAGTTTTTGACGTATTTGTAAAATATCAGCAGTAATTAAACAAATGTACTGATATTAAATGTACTACTAACATGCCATTATCAAATTAAAGCCAGTGACATCAGTATTTTGGTTGATTTCACGATGTATAGGCTACCGACAGTTAGCATACCAAGCTAGGTAGCATTACCATTAGAATTGCATGGCAGATATGCTAAGCTATCGGGCTATTCCCCCACCCAGTGCCTGTGGCTAGTCCGAAAAAGGTGCATCTAAATCGGGTAACTTCGCTTGGCGAGCGGGGGCATGTGGAGGGGGAAAATGGGCCTCATTCTCTATCGTTCTCTCTCTCTCTCTCTCTCTCTCTCTCTCTCTCTCTCTCTCTCTCTCTCACACACACACACACACACACACACACACACACACACACACACACACACACACACACACACACACACACACACACACACCCCAATGGACTGACATAGATGTTTTATGTGTTTCATGTGACAATTCAAGTTCATTGTTTTATGTGCTTAATGTGATAATTCAATGGTGTGTGTGTGTGTGTGTGTGTGTGTGTGTGTGTGTGTGTGTGTGTGATAATCATTGTATTGGTAATTGTGATAAATGAAATAGTATTACTACTGATTAATTAATAGGGTCATTATTCCATTGTTATCATACCACTGAGCTTTAACATAGAAGTTACTGCCTTCTGCCTTAGTATGCTTCACTGACACCTGTGCCAAATCCAAAGAACCTCTTCTCTCTCTGTCCCTCTCAATTTAACTGTAACTAGGAACATTAAGACACCATCCATTCTCTATTTTTTTTTTCTCTCCATCTCTCCATCTTTCTCTCTGTCAACTTTCTCTCACACTCAATCTCTCTTCTTCACTCCATTTTTATCTCCTTTTTTCAATATTTTCACTCTCTCTTTATCTCTTCATCCAGAGCCACTCTTGTTCACTCTTCTTTCCTTCTTCCACTCTTCTTTCCTTTCTTATTTTCTTCTTCCATTTTTCTTTCCTTCTTCCACTCTTCTTGCCTTTCTTTTTTCCTTCATCCACTCTTCTTTCCTTCTTCCACTTTTCTTTCCCACTTCACTCTTCTTTCCTTCTTACACTCTTCTTTCCTTTCTTCTTTCCTTCTTTCACTCTTCTTTCTTTCCTTATTTCCTTCTTCCACTCTTCTTTCCTTCCTTCACTCTTCTTTCCTTTCTTCTTTCATTATTTCACTCTTCTTTCTTTTCTTCTTTCCTTCTTCCACTCTTCTTTCCTTTCTTCACTCTTCTTTCTTTTCTTCTTTCCTTCTTTCACTCTTCTTTCCTTTCTTCTTTCCCTCTTCCACTCTTCTCTCCTTTCTTCACTCTTCTTTCCTTTTGTCTTTCCTTCTTCCACTCTTCTTGCCTTTCTTTTTTCCTTCATCCACTCTTCTTTCCTTCTTCCACTTTTCTTTCCTTTCTTCACTCTTCTTTCCTTCTTACACTCTTCTTTCCTTTCTTCTTTCCTTCTTTCACTCTTCTTTCTTTTCTTCTTCCTTTCTTAACCTTTGCATTTCATGCACTGGTATTTCCTTCAGGAAATGCATTTTCTAGTATAGGTTTGTTAAACATGACTCAAGAAATTTCAGTAAGCATGCATTTGTTAAATGATAATCAGTATATGGATCAATCTTGTGGCTGGCGTGTTCACATTTTTACGATTCATTCAACAGTGTGTGTGTGTGTGTGTGTGTGTGTGTGTGTGTGTGTGTGTGTGTGTGTATGTGTCTGTGTGTGTGTCTCTCTCTCTCTCTCTCTTTCTCTCCCTCTCTTCTGCCTGTGGTCAGTTTCTCCTAGAAAGGCCATTTTATCAAGTCAACCATGTGTATGTGTGTGTGTGTGTGTGTGTGTGTGTGTGTGTATGTGTGTGTGTGTGTGTGTGTGTTTGTGTGTATGTGTGTGTGGGTGAGAGCAGGAGGCAAATGAGAACAGAGATCATATTGTCATGCTGGATTTAGAGAGGAGGCAGAGGTCCTGTTATGTAACACTCTGTCTAGACTCCAGTGACAGTTCAAAGGATTCGTTCGAGGGAAAGTTAATAAGCTGATGATTGCTTTAGAACTCTCCTCTCCTTTTTTCTTCCCCTCTCCTCTTGCCTTCTCCACCTTCTCTCCTCTTCTCTCCCCCTTCCCCACTCCTCTCTTCTCCTCTCCTCTGCCTGTTCTCCTCTTCTTCTCCCCTTCTCTCCTCTTGTCTCTTCTCTTCCCCTGTTATTCTCTTCTCTTCTCTCCCACTTCTTCACTCATCTAGCTCCTCTCATTTCATCTATTATCTTCTCCTTTCTTCTCCTTTCCTTTCTTCCCCTTTCCTCCTCTCTTCCTCTTCTACTCTCGCTTCCCCTCTCCAGTTCTCTCCCTCCTCTCCAAATCCTCTCATCCCCGTTTCTTTTCTCTTCTTTGTTTCCCTCTCCTTCTCTGGTCGTCTCTCCCCCTTCTCATCTCCTTTCTTTTTATATCTTCTCTTCTCCTCTCTTCTGCTCCTCCTCTCTTTTCTCTCCCTCTTCTCTCCCACTTCTCTCATTCCTCTCTTCTCCAATCCTCTTCTCTTCTCTTCTCCTCTCTGTTTCCCTCTTCTGCTCTCCTTCACATGGTGAAGTCGTGTATCCCCTTCATTTGAGCCACACACACACACACACACACACACACACACACACACACACACACACACACACACACACACACACACACACACACACACACACACACACACACACACACACACACACTCACACACACTATATGTGTGTATGTAGAGGTGCAATATTTATCACCCCCTTACCTGTGCCTTATGTAAGATAGATAGATAGCCAAGTAATTACGCAGGAATCAGTAGTCTGAGAGGCAGCAGTTTAACACTGGGAATCAGTAGTCTGAGAGGCAGCAGTTTAACACTGGGAATCAGTAGTCTGAGAGGCATCAGTTTAACACTGGGAATCCCAAGCATACTCGCGCTGCAAAGGGCCTGTTATCTAACCACAGTCTAGACATTGAATAATGGGCCTCTACTTTGGGAATATAACGCCTTTCGCTTATGTGTGTTTGTCTCATTTAGGGGAAAGTGCTGCTTGAGAACAAAGAAGAAACTGTTGGGAGGTGATGAACCCTAAAGAGAGAACTTTACTGCTGGCACAGGCCCCTTGATCAAAACATGACTGCTTCTTGTTCTCTGTCTGTGTTTCTGACTCTCTCTTTGTTTGTGGATAAACTCTCTCTTTCTCTGTTTCTCTCTCTCTTTCTCTCTCTCTCTGTCTTCTTGGGTCACCAAGAACCGTTTAGCACCAACAACAACCAATCAACAACAGGATTGTTACACAAGCAAGCACACGGTATGAAATGTGTCCTCTCAAACATGAACTGTTACTCTATTGCTGTTAACAAAGATGATCAGGAACATGGTTCAGCATCCCATTCTTGTAGTCGTGTATTGATGTCATCGGGACCATTATGAGGCAGCCCAGTCTTGTAGTAGTGTATTGATCTCACCCTCGGTTCACTCTGTAGCCAAGACACTGTCCATGGTGCTACTTCCTTATCAGGTGTTATCAGGCATATAGTGCATACGCTGATGCAGTGTACTAATGTGTGCACTACTGCTACATGGCTCCTCTGTCCTCTCTCTGTGTCCGTTCTAGCTACAGCGCTGTCCATGGTGCTGATGCGCTACAGGGTGGATCCGTCTGTGTCCTCGCTAGCTACAGCGCTGTCCATGGAATGCAATGCAATATCTCTCTCTCTCTCTCTCTCTCTCTCTCTCTCTCTATATATATATATATATATATATATATATGCTCTCAGACACAACACCTTATTAGCCCACTCCTGCTGTTTAGTGCTTATGTGTGTGTGTGTGTGTGTGTGTGTTTGGGCCTGTGTGTCTGTGTGCGTGTATGTGTTGGTGTATATGTTTGTCTGAGTCTGTGAGTGTGTGTGTATATGAGACTATATGTGTGTGTGTGTGTGTGTGTGTGTGTGTGTGTGTGTGTGTGCGTTTGTGTGTGTTTGCGTGGGTGTGTGCTTAGCATGATCACCAGGTTAATGGAGTCACCTCTGTTACCCTACGGCAGATGGAAAATATCCCACATCCCCCTCAAACACAGTTTTGTTTGTGTGTATGTGTGTGCGTATACATAAATGCCTCGACTCCTGCCTATATATTTGACTGTCATAAACCCACATGTGAATAACACATGCATCTTAAGGTATTATTTCTGTTTTATTATTTGTGAAACAACAGACTAAATCATCCCTAGCTTCTCCTGCTGTTTTGAGTGTGAGTGTGTGTGTCTGTATACAGTATGTGTCTTTCTGTGTGTGTGTGTGCCTGTGTGTGTGTGTGTGTGTGTGTGTGTGTGTGTGTGTGTGTGTGTGTGTGTGTCTGTGTGTCTGTGTGTATGTTTGTGTGAGTATGTTGTTTGTGTGTGTGTGTGTGTGTGTGTGTTTGTGCGCCTGTGTGTGTGTTGTTTCTGTATGTGTTTCTGTGTGTGTGTGTGTGTGTGTGTGTGTGTGTATGTGTGTGTCTGTGTGAGTATATGTTGCTTGTGTGTCTGTGTGTGTGTTGTTTGTGAGTGTGTTTCTGTGTGAGTGTAGTGTATGTTGTTTGTGTTTCTGTGTGTGTGTTTCTGTGTGTGTGTATGTTGTGTGTGTGCCTGTGTGTGTGTTGTTTGTGTGTGTGTGTTTCTGTGTGTGTAGTGTACCTGCTGGGATATTATCAGAGACAGGAACTAAACTAAACTAAAATACTAACAGTGCAACTTCTGCGTCAGGGTAAAGTTTTTCAGTCTAGACACTGCCTCTCCTCCATCCTCTGAGGGCTTGTTTGGTTGTAGGGCAGGAACCGCACTTTAAAGAGATGCCTTAGCTTTGTTCACTCCAGACAGATAGAGGCTGTTTCTCAGTGAGGGAGGCTTTTTCTCAGGGCAGTCAGGAATGGTGGCTGGGTGAGTGTGTGTGTGTGTGTGTGTGTGTGTGTGTGTGGGTGAGTGTGTGTTTGGGTGCATCAAATGATAATTGAGAGAGACTTAGAGACTTAATTGCTGTATTTACGTAATTCATAACTAAAGGTATTGATGCCAAACCACTGCAGCATCTATACCTAAGACAATGTATGGAGGACACTAAGGGCCTGATTTACTAACAGGATTTCACCCAATTCAGGCGCAAAATAGCGGTCGTAAACATAAAACGGTATTTACAAAGGAGGCGCATTTGAGTAGAGGCACATTTTAACGCTTTGTGGGTGTGAAGTGCAACGAGATGGCAGGGTATAAGAAACCTGGGCGTGAAGCGCAAATATATGGGAGGAGAGAAGTTAAGTGTGCCTAATAATGTATTGCGTGGTATTTACTAAAACTACCTTGCGAGCACACACGTCTCTAATTTGCGGGCTAATTCTCCGCCTCATAAAAGCACGTCTTAACTAGGAAGCGCATTTCCATTGAGTCTGAAAACGTTGATATGGCAGCAGTTATAAGAGCAAGGCGAAGAAAGAAGACAGAGACAGCGCACAGAAAGAATTTTTTCAACTCATATAACACTTTTTCAGTTAAGCGAACCACAAATCATTAGACGGTACAGGTTAACCAACCACGCAATACTTCAATTACTGGACCGGATCAGAGACGACATCGAACCCTCCTTGATTGCACCCACATGCAAACAGTCCCACCTTCAATCCACGAACATATTTACCGAAACAGAAAGCACACATATTCAATGAATGTCCAGGTCATATGTGATGCCAACATGACCATTACTAACGTGGTAGCCAAATACCCTGGATCTGTCCTTGACAGTTTTATCTTCCAGAATATTGCCATCTATCTATGATTGAGCAACGGTGATTTTGGAGAGGCCTGTCTACTTGGTAAATGTATTTGTTTCAGTGGGGATATATTGTCCCTTGTAGAATTTATTAATCTCGCCATGTACACATCTTTATTGTTATAATAGACAGTTTATGCATTAATGCCACCAATAGCATATTCTTTATAATCGTGTTCTTTTAAACATCTCGCTGTAGGTGATGGCGGGCAGAACAACAATATAACCGCATGCCCATTGAATCAGGTTCAGTGATTGAGCGAACGTGAACCAATATATCTTTCTCCTCTTCGCTGAACCTTAGTTTTTTACTAATGCAACCACGTCCCTATCATGTCTGTGACAGTGATGTAATGTGTACAGTACGCTATTGATCACGCTACACATCTATTGATCACATCTATTGATCACACTATTGATCTGTTGATCACACATGAGGGGAGCTTAGACAGCAGTGTAGTAATTTGTGGGTGCAATGCGATCCAGCAGTATGACTATAAGTGGTGCACACACTAAAACACCCGCTCCCAGACTAGCACTCACACTCACGCACGCACGCACGCACGCACACACGCACGCACGCACGCACGCACGCACGCACGCACGCACGCACACACACACACACACACACACACACACACACACACACACACACACACACACACACACACTCACGCACACACACACACACTCACGCACACAACCCCAGCTCACACTCAAGACCTAACACACACACACACACACTAAAACACCAGCTTCCTGATTAGCTCCCCCAAGACTTACACCAGACTATCAAAGACCAAAATAACAGCAAATACACCAGACTTACACAGACCGCAATAACACCTGACAAACACAGACTGCAATAACACCGGACTAACACAATTCAATTCACTTCAATTCAATTGTACTTATATAGCGCAGGAACAATACAATTGTCTCAAAGCTCTTTACAGAGCCCAGAGCCTGAACCCCCTTAGAGCCAGTGGTGGAATGTAACGAAGTATTTTTACTTCGTTACTGTACTGTACTTTTTACGTATCTGTACTTTACTTAAGTAAAAATAATAGTGCACACTTCTTACTTTTACTTCGTTACATTTTGCAGCTATTATCTATACTTTTACTCCGCTACATTTCTACAATATGTGTCGTTATTCGTTACATTTTATGAACACAGTTTCGCCAAAATGTTGCCTACACAAAAATATGGATTGCGTTGCTTTGGGACATTTCAGCCAATCAGGTGGCTCTATCAGCTCCAATGACAGGCAGAGTGTGTATTTGGCAGCAGCACTACGGTAGCCTTGCCTGTTTTGCTTAAACATTCGACAAACAGCCTGACTAACAAACAACTTTTCAGCATGGATTAAGAGTCAGCCTCATCTGATGACATGTTCAAGTTCAGAGGCCCCAAGAATAACTCGTGGAGGTTTCAGTGTGTTTCCTGTCTACCTCAAAAAAGGAGTTGCTAGCCTTCAAAAATTCGCCTTCAAATTTGGAGAAACAGGTTGAGTTATTCGGAGTTCTTGGTATGCTAAGTTAATGTCTATGACTTTTGCATATCGTATGCGGTTACTGACATGATTTTATACTGTTATCTAGCAAAATACATGTTGACATACAGCAATAGTATCAAAATAACACGATTGTACCTTGATTATTTATTTAACTTAGTGGTAAGATAAAGCTGGTAGTTTAGCAATGTCAAGCTAACGTGAAGATTTGCCTTTTTTATTGACTGGTTATTGCCTGGCATGCAAACCTAATGCCTAGTCTTGGGTTACTCAATATGTTATTTTTTTCCTTTTCTGCAATCAATAGAGCACAAAACTCTGCATTGACCAGTTTAACAACTCCATTTGTTTACACGTTTACAATTAAATAAAAGATTAAAAGGTATAAAATTGTGTCTTTATTGGTTTGGCTTAATGGTATTAACTTGTCATCTGCGGAATTGTAAGATAGAGTGTGAACAGTATTACAGACAATAGGCCCAATAAGTACACCAACCTTTCCAATTAACAAATGTTGTTGCTTATAATTATTACTAGTAGTGACATATGTAGAGGCATTTATTACCAATCGCTATTTCTTTATCAAAATGGCACAGCCTAGACATTGAGAGACAACCCATTGCGTAAGTACTTTTACTTTTACTTTTACTTTCATTTTCCTGGGTACTTGTACTTTTACGTAAGTACTAAACTTCAGTACTTCTTCCACCACTGCTTAGAGCAAGCACAATGGCAACAGGGGCAAGGAAAACTCCCTGTTAATCAGGAAGAAAACTTAAGCAGAACCATGGCACATAAGGGGGGACCCATCTGCTTGAGGTCGGCCGGGAGGAGATAGGAAGGGGGGAAGGGGGAGGGTTGTGTGGAGAAGGGGAAATACACAACCACACCTCTAAATACACACACACACACATATCCAAATACTGACACACACATACAAAAATGCACAAAAGGACAGGACTCACAAACACACAAACACACAAACACATACTCCCACACACACACACACAAACACACACACACACACACACACACACACACAAACACACACACACACACACACACACACAATAAATAGATTAGCAACAACACTCTACTCATACACTTCAGTCTCTGGCTGATGAGTCTTGATGTGTCATTGGTGAATCTTACTGCTGCTGTCAGGGCTCCAGCACACAAGGATGTGAGGGTGTAATCTACTGTGACAGCTGTGTCTTTAGAATGCAAGCATATAGGAAAAGGCCCCTAGCTATAGCACTCTCTCTCCCACACACACACTCACACACTCACACACACACTCACACACACACACACACACACACACACACACACACACACACACACACACACACACACACACACACACACACTCACACACACTCACACACTCACACACACACACACACACGCACACACGCACACACGCACACACGCACACACGCACACATGCACACACAGACACCCACACCCATACACACACACACACACACAATAAATAGATTAGCAACAACACACTACTCATACACTTCAGTCTCTGGCTGCTTGTGACAGATGAGGGTCCAGAGGTAAAGAGGGTGGCTGTTAAGTTATAACACTATCATTCCGATATACCACACAACACACACACATGCAAGCACACACACACACATACACACACACACACACACACAAACTCTATCTCTCTTAGAGTACATCCACACATCCACATCCAGACAAAGACCGACATCCAAACACACACACACTCACACACACATACACATATAGAAACGCAAACACACACATACACACACACACACACACGCACACCATGACAGAAAGAAGAGAGGCTGTAGGAGAGGGTGAGGCCAAATACAACTGCAGGAAAGAGAGAGCAAAAAGAAAGCGAGGTGAGTAAAGGAAAGCCAAGGAGAGGAGAGGAAAAGAGAAGAAAGAAGAGAAGAGGAGAGGAAAGAAGAGAGACTGAGAGCAAAGGAAGGACAAGAGAGGAAAGCAGAGAAGAAAAGAGGGAAGAAGAGAGTAAGAGCAAAAGGAGGAGAAGAGAAGAAAGATGAGCGAGTGAGAGCAAATGGAGGAGAAGAGAGGAAAGAAGAGAGAGAGAGCAAAGGGAGAAGAGAGGAAAGGAAAGACGAGGAAGAGAGTGAGGGAAGGAGAGAAGAGGCAAGGAGATGGAGAGAGTGAGGGAAGGAGAGAGAGGCAAGAAGAGGGAGAGAGTGAGGGAAGGAGAGAAGAGGCAAGAAGAGGGGGAATAGGAGGAGCTGAAAGAAGAGGAAATGAAGGAGAGGAGTCTGAGAGGAGAGGAGAGGAGAGGAGAGGAGAGGTTGAGCACTCAAAGAGCTCCTGATTATCATATGGATTGGGATGACAGCTTACACCACTCATTGATGCAACCCACAGACACATCTACACACACACATCTACCACACACACACTCTCACTCTCCATTCAGAGAGAAGCACATGGGACTCTCAAAACCGTACACTTGACAGTACAAACACACACACACACACACACACTCAGTCTGGGCCTTTCATCACACGCACACAGAAACACACATAGATAGATAAACATATAGACACACACTACTGCATACACATTATCCACTCCGGTTGAGCAGGGTACAATGTCATGCGTACCATCTCATGCATATTTCAGTGGTCTGTACCTTTCATGAGGTCTCCCTCTCTCTGTATGTGCTCTGTGTGTGTGTGTGTGTGTGTGTGTGTGTGTGTGTGTGTGTGTGTGTGTGTGTGTGTGTGTGTATGCGCCTGCGTGCGTGCGTGCGTAATCGTAGGTCCCTTAGCTAGTGCCATTAGTGTGACTGCTCAATCACACGGCATTATTGAAAATACATGAATGTGGAGTTTTTATTTTAATATGAATTGACTGCTAAAGATGGCCTCCAGTGAATTTCCATAACCATTTCTGGCAAATATTATTGACCACTAATCAAACTTCTCATGACATCTCTACTGTAGGCATTTTCTATTTTTATGCTTTATATTTCTACATTACATTTCTCTTTTTTTTTCTTTTTTTTACAAAAAAATTACAAGCACAACCAATCACAACCCAATATCACCCTCTTCCTGGGTGGTGCGGACTCTATCAAGAACGGCCTCCTGATTGGCTTTTTCAGCTTTTCTGTTTCCATGGCGATGCTGAACTACAGACCTACAAGTGACGTAGACTAATAATTGGGTTCTTTGATTGCGACCTGAATTCAGAACATGACAAAATAAAACAGCCTGTGAGTTCTAATGAGGCGTAAAAGAGTTCCTGTAGGGGAACAACACACTAGATCCCTCACAGAACACACACTAGATCTCTCACAGAACACACACTATATCCATCACAGAACACATACTAGATCCCTCACAGAACGCACACTAGATTCCTCACAGAACACACACTAGATCCCTCACAGAACACACACTAGATCCCTCACAGAACACACACTAGATCCCTCACAGAACACACACTATATCCATCACAGAACACATACTAGATCCCTCACAGAACGCACACTAGATTCCTCACAGAACACACACTATATCCATCACAGAACACATACTAGATCCCTCACAGAACGCACACTAGATCCCTCACAGAACACACACTAGATCCCTCACAGAACGCACACTAGATTCCTCACAGAACACACACTATATCCATCACAGAACACATACTAGATCCCTCACAGAACGCACACTAGATTCCTCACAGAACACACACTATATCCATCACAGAACACATACTAGATCCCTCACAGAACGCACACTAGATTCCTCACAGAACAAACACTAGATCCCTCACAGAACACACACTAGATCCCTCACAGAACACACACTAGATCCCTCACAGAACACACACTACATTCCTCACAGAACACACACTAGATCCCTCACAGAACACACACTACATTCCTCACAGAACACACACAAACCGAACTTGAAACGTGTCATGAGCCCAGAACTGGTTCCAGAACAAAAAGGAACACACACACACACACTAGAGATGCGCGGTTGGCGGTCGCAGCCGCGGACTCCGCGGTTAAACCGCAGTTCGGGCGGACGACGTGACAAAAAATTATATTTTAATTCAACTCGGGCGGTTGGCAGCTTACCCAACGAAATTCAAAATATATACACATTGTTAAATGACGTTACCTACATCCAAGCACATTTTGAAATAATCCAATTTTCATCAGGCAGTAAATTGGCCTAGTTCCGTGTATGCATACAAAGCAAGCAAAGGAAGCAAAAAAGTTTCAGTATTGGAAGAAGCCTTAAAGCCTTAACGTGTCGTAGATGAAACTGCCTGGGTTATTTTGTTTCGTTAGGCTATTAGTTATATTTTAAAACAGCCAGTCATTGTAGCCTACCACTCGTGTAATAAGGAATTTCAAAGAGATGATGGAGTGATTTGACTCAGAGGTGACATTGGGCATTGGCAGCGCGAGATGTTCAGAAAGTTAAACTTCTAGCTCAGTACCATCAACAGCTAAGAAAGAAGGTAAGAAAAATTGTCGGAAAACTTTGATTTGCAAGGCAAGCATGCAAGTGTTGGGGTTTCCTTAATAGGCTTTCTTTCATTTTGCAAAAAAAACAAAACAGTAGGCTATATTACCATATTTAAATGGTGTACCAAATTGCGTTTTATTACAATGATAAAAAATGTAGGCCTACTAGCCTATGGTAAGGTCAGGTTTGCCAATGTGCTTGGCTATTTATTTATTTTTCTCCCTGTGCATCGATCGGAGACAGACGTCACTTCACTGACTTCTGGGGATAGGCAACAACATAGTCAATAGGCTATCATACTAGGGACTTTATCCTTATATTAAATATCTATACCTAAAAACAACAGGCGGAGGGCGGACGGATGCGGTTTTGAAAATTGGTCAAAAAAAATGGGTGCAGATGGATGGCGGACGGATCATGCGTTTTGTGATGCGGTTGCTGATGAAATAATAGCCCATCCGCGCATCTCTAACACACACACACACACACACACACACACACACACACACACACACACACACACACACACACACACACACACACACATCCATAATGCATGCAGAAACGAGCGGAACCGGCCACCCGCAGCATCATCCATCCCGTTTACAGCTGCAGCATCAGGGTCCCCTGTGGTTCTGATCCAGCCTTTGTGAGCCGCCTTCAAAGAATGCCACCTTTAACCTGCCCACACCCACACCCTTCTCAGCCTGCACAGGACGTTTAACACGTTGTCTGTGTGTGTGTGTGTGTGTGTGTGTGTGTGTGTGTGTGTGTGTGTGTGTGTGTGTGTGTGTGTGTGTGTGTGTGTGTGTGTGTTGTGTTTGATCCCACATTTAACCTGTCCACACCCACACCATTCTCAACCAGCACAGAGTGTTTAACACGTTGTCTGTGTGTGTGTGTGTGTGTGTGTGTGTGTGTGTGTGTGTGTGTGTGTGTGTTGTGTTTGATCCCACATTTAACCTGTCCACACCCACACCATTCTCAACCAGCACAGACTATTTAACACGTCAGCACAGAGGCTTCCCTGAGCCAGCAAAACAGCCTGTGTAGGTGTGTGTAGGTGTGTGTATGTATGTGTGTATGTGTGAAAGAGCATGTCTACGTATGTGTGTGTAGGTGTGTTTGTGTGTGAGTAAAAGTGGGTGAGTATGTATGTGTTTGTGTGACTATAAATGTGTGTATGTGTGTGCATGTGTGTGTGTGTGTAACTACAAGTGTGTGAGTACAAGTGTGTTTGTGTGAGTATGAATGTGTGTGTATGTGTGTGTGTGTCTGAGTACGAGTGTGTGTACGAGTGCTAGAGTATGTGTGTTTGTGTGTGAGTGTGTGTGTGTGTGTGTGAGTATGTGTGCGTGTGTGTGTGTGTATATCTAGTGCACGTGTCAATCTCAACGCCTGCCAGATTATATCTAATGTCTATCAGAGCTGCGTGCTGCGGCCTCTATATGTCACACACACTGCTAATACTGCAAGTCCCACAATGCACTGCCACCACATTGGTAGCCTACATCAATGTAGGCGCTCAAGCACGAGCCCTTGGCCCACTGTCTGCAGCCTCATCACCTGAAGTCAAAGTGTATCTTCCAATCTCTCCCCCTAAACATGGCCAAACGAAAGGTGGACTTTGAATATATGACTGATGTAAAGGGCAAACCTGTTTGTCGATGTGGCTGTAAAAAAGAAGTACAAACATCTGGACATGACACAGAAGCTCCAGAAGGTAGAGGAGTTGAAAAGAAGGCTGGTGTCACAGCAGACTGTGCTCGTAAAAGCCAAATCACAAAGTGAGGCTGCTGTGAAGGCAAGCTTGACATTGCTTTATTGCTTTATTTTAGTTCATATATGAAAAATATAATATTATTGTGAATATAATAAATATTGAATATGTCCAGCCCTCGGATTGGACCCAGTTTTTAATTTTGGCCCTCTGTGTATTTGATTTTGAAACCCCTGATCTAGTGGAAGGCCCCACTAAAAAAGAAGAGGTATCTTTCTGGTTGGAAATTTAAAGAGATAACAAACACAAACACAAACACAAAACTCACACTCACACTCACACTCACACTCACACTCACACTCAGACTCAGACTCAGACTCAGACTCACACATACACACACACACACACACACACACACACACACACACACACACACACAAACACACACACACACACACAATGAAGGAAAAAAGAAGGAACTTTTACCTCCCCGGCTCTCACTGTCAGCAGGCTTCACCTGAATGGGTCGCGTCATCTGAAAAAGAGAAACAAAGTCTTTAATCTGTGTGAGTGTGTGTGTGTGTGTGTGTGTGTGTGCGTGTGTGTGTGTGCGTGACTGAATGTGTGTGTGTGTGTTTCTGTGTGTATTTCTGTGTGTGTGTGTATTACTGTGTGTTTGAGTGTGGGTTTGTGTGTGTGTGTGTGTGTGTGTGTGTGTGTGTGTGTGTGTGTATGTGTGTGTGTGTGTGTGTGTGTGTGTGTGTGTGTATGTGTGTGTGTGTGTGTGTGTGTGTGTGAGTGTTTGTCTGTGTGTCTGTGTGTC
>NC_137923.1:28293591-28306091 GCF_963457725.1 Sprattus sprattus | reverse complement strand
AACACTGTCTGTAATATGCCTTACAGATGTCGGGTCGCGTTTACACGCACTTTGAAGATGTCGGGGACTCCCGATGGGCTGTCGGGCGAATAGTACGGGGCTGTCGGCTGAAATTCGGCCGACATCGGCACACCGACAGTTAAATTTGCGTTTAGACGCTGAAAAAAGCTGTCGGTGTACAGATGTCGGCTGTGCCGACATCGCGAAAACCTGTGTGTAAATTGGGCCTAATAGCGAAGGAAGTTGCCCTTCTCGACCATTCTGCTGCCTGTAGGATATCGAAAGAACGTCACACTTGGATTGTTGTTGAAATACTGCAAATAAAGACATGTGCAATGGAGAACGGAGACATTGTACATGTTTTATTGAACAAACCGTTTTCTACATTTAGCTACAGAGAGAAGGTTGGTATAAAAACAACAGGGAGACCACTTCCGAAAATTCGAGTCGCAAAACCCAGTGGTAAAACCGCTGTCGTTAATGCTAACTGGTATGCAAAATTCTCATGGCTCACTGGTAGCCTAGCATTACAAACAATCGCTATACTGCTGGCCCTGTTTACTCATGGGTAAATCACAGACTTGGTCTGTAAATGGAGAACATCCATCTATGGATGACGAGACCATACGTTTAGCTGATGGGTTGAGGGGAAAATTAGAGGACTTTGAATTCGTGTTTTTACTCTTCACGTTTGAGCAATTATTTCCACACTGACGTCGTGTTTGACATCTTGCAACACAAATCCATGGGTGTCTCCTATTGCAGACTGCGCATAGAGAGCCTCCTACGGATCGTAGAGGAGCTTAAATTGGAGAACACATTTGTTCAAATTTACCAGAGGGCCGTCGCTGTAGACGACCCAGATTTATTTCACCGGAAAAAAAGGAGACAGGGCCAGTCCGATCCGCGTCAAACTTATAGGCGGTTGTACCATTCCGTTCATGACAGTATCATCACCCAAATCACGCAGCGCTTTCAACATTTAGAACGCTTGCAATTCATGGAGCTTTTAAATGTGGACAAATTTGAGTCTTTCAAGACAGATTTCCCCACGCAGTCACTTTTAAATTTGCTCGAGACATACGGCCAATTCTTTGATCAGGACAAGTTGAAAGTAGAACTGCTGCATTTCTATCGTAATCCAGACATTAATTCTTCACGAAAGCTCTGCGAGGCCATTGGCTTCATGAAATCAAGTGGTCTTGATAGGGCAATGCCACAGCTGTACAAACTAATGTGTCTGATTGCAACCATTGGTGCTACTTCTGCAGGGGTTGAGCGAAGTTTTTCGTGCTTGAAACGAATCAAAAGTTACACACGGAACACAATGGGGCATGAGAGATTGAAACATTTGGCCATGATTTCTATTGAAAAGAAAATTCTGAAGTCTCTTAAAAAAAATCCTGCCTGGTATGTACAGACATTTTTGCGACTCAAACAGCGAGGACGATCGACTTGATCTTCAAGTGAAAGCATATTTAATTGGCTAACAGTCTGCAGCTATTGAAAGCATCAGCATTTCTGAAACATTCACAAACATCCATCTTGATTTTTGTTTGTTAAATAATGTTCTTGTTCATGTCGATACGTTCTTGTTCATGTCGATACGTTTTGTTTAAGTTCATAGGCCTTTTGTTGTCTGACTGTTCTTGTTCAGCTGACATTCTGAATGGAAATGGTTAATGAATGTTTCAGAACGCGATGTGTTTCGTATCTATTCTAATTAAGTTGTCACTTGGGGGTTGGCATCATATTAGAGTACTTAGTGAAGGATTCAGAGCCTGATGCATTTTAAATGGCATCACCTTTGGTCTTGTGTCTTAATTTTCCTTAAAACAATTGCAGCTGAAAATAAAATTAGTAATAACCAATAGCTTCAGTTATTGAGGGGGGAAATAGGCCCAGAATTTTGTATTTAGTTTTTCAAATCAAGAGTAGGCCTGATTTGACTAATTGGCTTTGCATCCTTTCCTTCTGGCCTTGTCTAGTCCAAAGACATGGTGTCCACCAGCTTTCAAAGTACAATGATGCCACGGCTTTGTATCAATTGTATCCCTGTACCGTTGTTCACAAACACCCTGAAACAACTTGTATCTTACATACTTATGCCACCAACAGAATAATCAGACCAATGGCAACCAAGCACGCAGTCCTTCCTCCCTCACTTTAAAAACCAAAAACCGCCACTGACACACACACATACACACACACACACACACACACACACACACACACACACACACACACACACACACACACACACACACACACTCAAACACACAAACACACACACACACACACACACACACACACACACACACACACACACAAAGACACACATATTCAGACATATACACACACTTGTGTGAAGAGTGCAAGGACAGCAAAGTGCTGCTAAGATAATTGGTGTATGATGAAGAGGTTATTGCCTGTTAGCATCCTGAGTGATGAGAATCATTACACACACACACACACACACACACACACACACACACACACACTCACGCACACACGCACACACACACAAATAGCCATAAATGAGCATAAAAACAGGCGCACACACACACACACAGATAATGAATTCAGCTATGGAGAGATGAGCCCTGCAGTCTATAAAGTGAACTTTACTCCCAGCCACCGTCACTCACACATGAAGACATGTTACTCACGTAAAAACACACTCATGAAGAGTGACATAAACACACACACATGAAGAGTGATATAAACACACACATGAAGAATGATAAACACACATGAAGAGTGATATAAACACACACATGAAGAGTGATATAAACACACACATATGAAGAGTGATATAAACACACACACATGAAGAGTGACATAAACACACACACATGAAGAGTGAAATAAACACACACATATGAAGAGTGATATAAACACACACACATGAAGAGTGATATAAACACACACACATGAAGAGTGATATAAACACACACACATGAAGAGTGACATAAACACACACATATGAAGAGTGATATAAACACACACACATGAAGAGTGATATAAACACACACACATGAAGAGTGACATAAACACACACATATGAAGAGTGATAGAAACACACACACATGAAGAGTGATATAAACACACACACATGAAGAGTGATATAAACACACACACATGAAGAATGATATAAACACACACACATGAAGAGTGATATAAACACACACACATGAAGAGTGATATAAACACACACACATGAAGAGTGATATAAACACACACATGAAGAGTGATATAAACACACACACATGAAGAGTGATATAAACACACACACATGAAGAGTGATATAAACACACACATGAAGAGTGACATAAACACACACATGAAGAGTGATATAAACACACACATGAAGAATGATAAACACACACACATGAAGAGTGATATAAACACACACATGAAGAATGATAAACACACATGAAGAGTGATATAAACACACATGAAGAGTGATATAAACACACACATGAAGAATGATAAACACACACATGAAGAGTGATATAAACACACACATGAAGAATGATAAACACACACATGAAGAGTGATATAAACACACACATGAAGAATGATAAACACACACATGAAGAGTGATATAAACGCACACATGAAGGGCCCTATTTTAACGATCAGAAACGCAAGTAGGACAGCGCCAAACGCAAGTAGCTGTGTGGGCGGCTCTATGGCGCATTTGCTATTATAACGGCGGAAAAAACACACTTGTCAAATGGGTGGGTTCAAAGGAGGTTACTCAGCCATAGGTATGGTTTGGGCGTAATATGCAATAAACCAAACCGAGCGTCATCTCACATTCCCTTTAAGAGCGAGGAGCGCATATTCCATAGCGGCTTGTTATTTTAATGGCGGAATTACCTGGTGGAAGACCGGAAAAGTTCACAGCCGAGGAGACCGACGTGAGATTTACACCAATTTTTTGGCAAGCCATGTATAATTACAAGGAAAATAAAGTATTTACCACATGAGGAAATCATTGTGATATCCATATCCAATATATAAAAAAAATAGGCATACATCTAGCATACACATTGACCCAAATGATTCAGGTTAATTGAAGCTGCGTGACATTTGATTTATTGTATGGCTTTGTAAAAAGCCCGGAGATAGATATGTATGGGGATGCGAGAAACCCTCCAAAAGTTAGCAAAGTCAAGCAAGCATGGGAAGATATTGCCGTGATTGTTTCTGCTATGGGGCACCCGAAAACGGTGCCGAAAACGCTATAATGACGTCCGGAGACGTGGGAAATCCAAGCTGGCAAGTAACACACGTTCTCGTGGCCTCACGGGAGGTGGATTTGCCTCGACCCAGGACCTGACGGCAGCAGAGGACATCGCCACGTGACACGTCTACCCTCACGCCTGAGAGCGTGCAGGGATTTGGGGGCATGGAAATCGGCACCCAACCCAGTGCACCAGCGAGCTGACCAAACCCAAGGTACATAAATAAAGTCCACATACACAGAGATGAGTTTACAAGATTTATAATAATACTGGCATGAAATAAATGCAACAAAGCCATACAATAAATCAAATGTCACGCAGCTTCAATTAACCTGAATCATTTTGGTCAATGTGTACGCTAGATGTATGCCTATTTTTAAAATATCTTGGATATGGATATCACAATGATTTCCTCATGTGGTAAATACTTTATTTTCCTTGTAATTATATATGGCTTGCCAAAAAAATGGTGTTAATCTCTCGTGTAGACGACAGAAGTAAAGTGTAGCCTATAGGTCCTATACTATACGGCCAAGCACGAGCCGTTAAAATAGCGTCTGAATACCACAGACTCTAGACTCTAGACAATGCGCCTGTGACATTAGACTAGGTTTATTCTGGTCAATGGCGCACTGTCGTTTTGAAACTGCAAGATACCACAAAGGAAGACTTGCGCCCGAGAAACGCCTTCTCTGTTCCGGCCCGCCCATGTCAACGCAAGTTCATTTCGACTCGCGCCTCTGGAGGGAAAATCCCGCTGTGCGCCGGGTGCAAGATAGGAATGATACATGCGTCGGTGACAATGTCAATTGCGCTGGGTGCAAGATAGGGCCCGAAGAGTGATAAACACACACATGAAGAATGATAAACACACACAAATGAAGAGTGACATAAACACACACACATGAAGAATGACATAAACACACACACATAAAGAGTGACATAAACACACACACACATGAAGAGTGACATAAACACACACACATGAAGAATGATAAACACACACATGAAGAGTGACATAAACACACACACATGAAGAGTGATATAAACACACACATGAAGAGTGACATAAACACACACACATGAAGAGTGACATAAACACACACATGAAGAATGATAAACACACATGAAGAGTGACATAAACACACACACATGAAGAGTGACATAAACACACACACATGAAGAATGATAAAAACACACACATGAAGAGTGACATAAACACACACACATGAAGAGTGACATAAACACACACACATGAAGAGTGATAAAAACACACACATGAAGAGTGACATAAACACACACATGAAGAGTGACATAAACACACACATGAAGAATGATAAACACACATGAAGAGTGATATAAACACACACATGAAGAGTGATATAAACACACACACACATGAAGAGTGATAAAAACACACACATGAAGAGTGACATAAACACACACATGAAGAGTGATATAAACACACACATGAAGAGTGACATAAACACACACATGAAGAGTGACATAAACACACACACATGAAGAATGATAAACACACACATGAAGAGTGATATAAACACACACACACATGAAGAGTGATAAAAACACACACATGAAGAGTGATATAAACACACACATGAAGAGTGACATAAACACACACATGAAGAGTGACATAAACACACACACATGAAGAGTGACATAAACACACACACATGAAGAGTGACATAAACACACACACATGAAGAATGATAAACACACTCATGAAGAGTGATATAAACACACACAAACATGAAGAGTGATAAAAACACACACATGAAGAGTGACATAAACACACACACATGAAGAGTGACATAAACACACACACATGAAGAGTGACATAAACACACACATGAAGAGTGACATAAACACACACACATGAAGAGTGACATAAACACACACATGAAGAGTGACATAAACACACACATGAAGAATGATAAACACACACATGAAGAGTGATATAAACACACACATGAAGAATGATAAACACACACATGAAGAGTGATATAAACACACACACATGAAGAGTGACATAAACACACACATGAAGAATGATATAAACACACACACATGAAGAGTGATATAAACACACACATGAAGAGTGATATAAACACACACACATGAAGAGTGACATAAACACACACATGAAGAGTGACATAAACACACACATGAAGAATGATAAACACACACATGAAGAGTGATATAAACACACACACATGAAGAGTGATATAAACACACACATGAAGAGTGATATAAACACACACACATGAAGAGTGACATAAACACACACATGAAGAGTGACATAAACACACACATGAAGAATGATAAACACACACATGAAGAGTGATATAAACACACACATGAAGAGTGATATAAACACACACACATGAAGAGTGACATAAACACACACATGAAGAGTGACATAAACACACACATGAAGAATGATAAACACACACATGAAGAGTGACATAAACACACACATGAAGAGTGACATAAACACACACATGAAGAATGATAAACACAAACATGAAGAGTGACATAAACACACACACATGAAGAGTGATATAAACACACACATGAAGAATGATATAAACACACACACATGAAGAGTGATATAAACACACACATGAAGAGTGATATAAACACACACACATGAAGAGTGACATAAACACACACATGAAGAGTGACATAAACACACACATGAAGAATGATAAACACACACAAACATGAAGAGTGACATAAACACACACACATGAAGAGTGATATAAACACACACATGAAGAGTGATATAAACACACACACATGAAGAGTGATATAAACACACACATGAAGAGTGATATAAACACACACACATGAAGAATGATAAACACACACATGAAGAGTGATATAAACACACACACATGAAGAGTGACATAAACACACACACATGAAGAGTGACATAAACACACACACATGAAGAATGATAAACACACACATGAAGAGTGATATAAACACACACACATGAAGAATGATAAACACACACATGAAGAGTGACATAAACACACACACATGAAGAGTGACATAAACACACACACATGAAGAATGATAAACACACACATGAAGAGTGATATAAACACACACACATGAAGAATGATAAACACACACATGAAGAGTGACATAAACACACACACATGAAGAGTGATATAAACACACACACATGAAGAATGATAAACACACACATGAAGAGTGATATAAACACACACATGAAGAGTGACATAAACACACACACATGAAGAGTGATATAAACACACACACATGAAGAGTGATATAAACACACATGAAGAATGATAAACACTCATGAAGAGTGACATAAACACACACATGAAGAGTGATATAAACACACACACATAAAGAGTGACATAAACACACACACATGAAGAATGATAAACACTCATGAAGAGTGATATAAACACACACACATGAAGAGTGATATAAACACACATGAAGAATGATAAACACACACACATAAAGAGTGACATAAACACACACACATGAAGAGTGACATAAACACACACACATGAAGAGTGATATAAACACACACATGAAGAGTGATATAAACACACACACATGAAGAATGACAAACACACACATGAAGAGTGACATAAACACACACACATGAAGAGTGATATAAACACACACACATGAAGAGTGACATAAACACACACATGAAGAATGATAAACACTCATGAAGAGTGATATAAACACACACACATGAAGAATGATAAACACTCATGAAGAGTGATATAAACACACACACATGAAGAGTGATATAAACACACATGAAGAATGATAAACACACACACATAAAGAGTGACAAAAACACACACACATGAAGAATGATATAAACACACACATGAAGAGTGATATAAACACACACACATGAAGAGTGATATAAACACACACACATGAAGAGTGATATAAACACACACATGAAGAGTGATATAAACACACACACATGAAGAATGACAAACACACACATGAAGAGTGACATAAACACACACACATAAAGAGTGACATAAACACACACACATGAAGAGTGACATAAACACACACACATGAAGAGTGATATAAACACACACATGAAGAGTGATATAAACACACACACATGAAGAATGACAAACACACACATGAAGAGTGACATAAACACACACACATGAAGAGTGATATAAACACACACATGAAGAGTGATATAAACACACACACATGAAGAATGACAAACACACACATGAAGAGTGATATAAACACACACACATAAAGAGTGACATAAACACACACACATGAAGAGTGACATAAACACACACACATGAAGAGTGATATAAACACACACATGAAGAATGATAAACACACACACATGAAGAGTGACATAAACACACACACATGAAGAATGACATAAACACACACACATGAAGAATGATAAACACACACACATGAAGAGTGACATAAACACACACACATGAAGAGTGATATAAACACACACATGAAGAATGATAAACACACACACATGAAGAGTGATATAAACACACACACATGAAGAGTGATATAAACACACACATGAAGAATGATAAACACACACACATGAAGAGTGACATAAACACACACACATGAAGAGTGATATAAACACACACATGAAGAATGATAAACACACACACATGAAGAGTGACATAAACACACACACATGAAGAGTGATATAAACACACACATGAAGAATGATAAACACACACATGAAGAGTGATATAAACACACACACATGAAGAGTGACATAAACACACACATGAAGAATGATATAAACACACACACATGAAGAGTGATATAAACACACACATGAAGAGTGATATAAACACACACACATGAAGAGTGACATAAACACACACATGAAGAGTGACATAAACACACACATGAAGAGTGACATAAACACACACATGAAGAGTGATATAAACACACACACATGAAGAGTGATATAAACACACACATGAAGAGTGATATAAACACACACACATGAAGAGTGACATAAACACACACATGAAGAGTGACATAAACACACACATGAAGAATGATAAACACACACATGAAGAGTGATATAAACACACACATGAAGAGTGACATAAACACACACATGAAGAGTGACATAAACACACACATGAAGAATGATAAACACACACATGAAGAGTGATATAAACACACACACATGAAGAGTGACATAAACACACACATGAAGAGTGACATAAACACACACATGAAGAATGATAAACACAAACATGAAGAGTGACATAAACACACACACATGAAGAGTGATATAAACACACACACATGAAGAGTGACATAAACACACACATGAAGAGTGACATAAACACACACATGAAGAATGATAAACACACACATGAAGAGTGATATAAACACACACATGAAGAGTGACATAAACACACACATGAAGAGTGACATAAACACACACATGAAGAGTGACATAAACACACACATGAAGAATGATAAACACACACATGAAGAGTGATATAAACACACACACATGAAGAGTGACATAAACACACACATGAAGAGTGACATAAACACACACATGAAGAATGATAAACACAAACATGAAGAGTGACATAAACACACACACATGAAGAGTGATATAAACACACACATGAAGAATGATATAAACACACACACATGAAGAGTGATATAAACACACACATGAAGAGTGATATAAACACACACACATGAAGAGTGACATAAACACACACATGAAGAGTGACATAAACACACACATGAAGAATGATAAACACACACAAACATGAAGAGTGACATAAACACACACACATGAAGAGTGATATAAACACACACATGAAGAGTGATATAAACACACACACATGAAGAATGATAAACACACACATGAAGAGTGATATAAACACACACACATGAAGAGTGACATAAACACACACACATGAAGAGTGACATAAACACACACACATGAAGAATGATAAACACACACATGAAGAGTGATATAAACACACACACATGAAGAATGATAAACACACACATGAAGAGTGACATAAACACACACACATGAAGAGTGATATAAACACACACACATGAAGAATGATAAACACACACATGAAGAGTGATATAAACACACACATGAAGAGTGACATAAACACACACACATGAAGAGTGATATAAACACACACACATGAAGAGTGATATAAACACACATGAAGAATGATAAACACTCATGAAGAGTGACATAAACACACACATGAAGAGTGATATAAACACACACACATAAAGAGTGACATAAACACACACACATGAAGAATGATAAACACTCATGAAGAGTGATATAAACACACACACATGAAGAGTGATATAAACACACATGAAGAATGATAAACACTCATGAAGAGTGACATAAACACACACACATAAAGAGTGACATAAACACACACACATGAAGAGTGATATAAACACACACATGAAGAGTGATATAAACACACACACATGAAGAATGATAAACACTCATGAAGAGTGATATAAACACACACACATGAAGAGTGATATAAACACACATGAAGAATGATAAACACTCATGAAGAGTGACATAAACACACACACATAAAGAGTGACATAAACACACACACATGAAGAGTGATATAAACACACACATAAAGAGTGACATAAACACACACACATGAAGAGTGATATAAACACACACATGAAGAGTGATATAAACACACACACATAAAGAGTGACATAAACACACACACATGAAGAGTGATATAAACACACACATGAAGAGTGATATAAACACACACACATGAAGAATGACAAACACACACATGAAGAGTGACATAAACACACACACATGAAGAGTGATATAAACACACACATGAAGAGTGATATAAACACACACACATGAAGAATGACAAACACACACATGAAGAGTGATATAAACACACACACATAAAGAGTGACATAAACACACACACATGAAGAGTGACATAAACACACACACATGAAGAGTGATATAAACACACACATGAAGAATGATAAACACACACACATGAAGAGTGACATAAACACACACACATGAAGAATGACATAAACACACACACATGAAGAATGATAAACACACACACATGAAGAGTGACATAAACACACACACATGAAGAGTGATATAAACACACACATGAAGAATGATAAACACACACACATGAAGAGTGATATAAACACACACACATGAAGAGTGATATAAACACACACATGAAGAATGATAAACACACACACATGAAGAGTGACATAAACACACACACATGAAGAGTGATATAAACACACACATGAAGAATGATAAACACACACACATGAAGAGTGACATAAACACACACACATGAAGAGTGATATAAACACACACATGAAGAGTGACATAAACACACCCACATGAAGAATGACAAACACACACATGAAGAGTGATATAAACACACACACATAAAGAGTGACATAAACACACACACATGAAGAGTGACATAAACACACACACATGAAGAGTGATATAAACACACACATGAAGAATGATAAACACACACACATGAAGAGTGACATAAACACACACACATGAAGAATGACATAAACACACACACATGAAGAATGATAAACACACACACATGAAGAGTGACATAAACACACACACATGAAGAGTGATATAAACACACACATGAAGAATGATAAACACACACACATGAAGAGTGATATAAACACACACACATGAAGAATGATAAACACACACACATGAAGAGTGATATAAACACACACATGAAGAGTGATATAAACACACACATGAAGAATGATAAACACACACATGAAGAGTGATATAAACACACACACACATGAAGAGTGATATAAACACACACATGAAGAGTGATATAAACACACACACATGAAGAGTGACATAAACACACACACATGAAGAGTGACATAAACACACACACATGAAGAGTGACATAAACACACACACATGAAGAATGATAAACACACATGAAGAGTGACATAAACACACACATGAAGAATGACAAACACACACACATGAAGAGTGACATAAACACACACACATGAAGAGTGATATAAACACACACACATGAAGAGTGACATTAACACACACACATGAAGAATGATAAACACACACATGAAGAGTGATATAAA
>NC_137923.1:28266091-28288591 GCF_963457725.1 Sprattus sprattus | reverse complement strand
ATTGGTGATCCTCTGCCCATCTTGACTTCTGAGAGACATTGACACTCTGAGAGGCTCTTTTTATACCCAATTATGTTGCCAATTGACCTAACAAGTTGCAAATTGGTCCCCATGCTGTTCCTTATATGTGCATTTAACTTTTCCAGCCTCTTATCTTTACCTGTCCCAACTTTTTTGGAATATGTAGCTCTCATGAAATCCCAAATTAGCCAATAATTGGCATGTCATTTCAAAATGTCTCACTTTCAACAATTGATATGTTATCTATATTCTATTGTGAATACAATATAAGTTTATGAGATTTGTAAATTATTGCATTCCTTTTTTATTCACAATCTGTACAGTGTCCCAACTTTTTTGGAATCGGGTTTGTACATTCATCCTATAGGGAGTTTAGAATTTCAACTGAACAAGTTATGCAAGTGTACATCAGGTTCTTCTCACACAGACTGCCTCAAACCGCCTCAGACTGCCTCAGACTGCCTCAGAACGCCAGTTGTGCATAAAGAGAGCTCCTACGCCGCTATTTTAGAATGCAATGATTATTTAGATGCAATGATCATAAATCCATACTGATTGTGAAAAGGTGTTCCACATTCTGTCCCGATGTAAATAGTGGGTTTGTTTTAGTAATTGTACACATCTGAATGTATATTTTAATTGAAGTTTAAGATCACACGTGTGGGTAGCTAATGTTTCATTCCCCTCTCACATTAGCATACGGTAAAGTGTTCCACGCTGTGCTAAGGAGTCCCGTGACATTGTTTGTGCCAGGTACATGTTTTGTATTGTCTATGAATATTTCTATTGTATTTTGTTATTGTATATTGCAATTTGATATTTTACTTTATGAGTCAACTTGAATTGACATGAAAGTTTCTGAGGATTAGTCACGCATACGGTAAAGTGTTCCACGCTGTGCTAAGGAGTCCCGTGACATTGTTTGTGCCAGGTGAATAAACTGGATAACTTCATCCACGTCTCCTGGCTTTACTTCGTAAAACCCAACACAACGCAGACGAAATCGTAGGGGTTTCTGAAATAATGTTGCAGGCAAGGTTGAAGGACTCTGAGTCTCTCAACAACTTAGAGCAAGACCTTGTGTAACAGTGAAGATTTGGTTTCTTCCACTTGCATCCTTTTTGTGCTTTTGCGATCACACTGAGCATGTACATACGTCATGCTGTTGGGAAATAGTGACCACTAGGGGATATGCAGGTTGTACCGAGTGGCTCTCCTCAGAGTTTCTGAGGATTAGTCACGGTGAGTTGTGCATAAAGAGAGCTCCTACGCCGCTATTTTAGAATGCAATGATTATTTAGATGCAATGATCATAAATCCATACTGAAATAGTGACCACTAGGGGATATGCAGGTTGTACCGAGTGGCTCTCCTCAGAGTTTCTGAGGATTAGTCAAGGATTAGTCATAAAGAGAGCTCCTACGCCGCTATTTTAGAATGCAATGATTATTTAGATGCAATGATCATAAATCCATACTGATTGTGAAAAGGTGTTCCACATTCTGTCCCGATGTAAATAGTGGGTTTGTTTTAGTAATTGTACACATCTGAATGTATATTTTAATTGAAGTTTAAGATCACACGTGTGGGTAGCTAATGTTTCATTCCCCTCTCACATTAGCATACGGTAAAGTGTTCCACGCTGTGCTAAGGAGTCCCGTGACATTGTTTGTGCCAGGTACATGTTTTGTATTGTCTATGAATATTTCTATTGTATTTTGTTATTGTATATTGCAATTTGATATTTTACTTTATGAGTCAACTTGAATTGACATGAAAGTTTCTGAGGATTAGTCACGCATACGGTAAAGTGTTCCACGCTGTGCTAAGGAGTCCCGTGACATTGTTTGTGCCAGGTGAATAAACTGGATAACTTCATCCACGTCTCCTGGCTTTACTTCGTAAAACCCAACACAACGCAGACGAAATCGTAGGGGTTACACTTGGTCACTTGCCTGAGGGAAGGCGTACAGAGTTCATAGCCCTTGTTAGAGAATTTGAGTGTTTGTTTTCAGATCGTCCATCTCAGACCCACGTCATCTCTCATAACATTGAATTGGGGGATGCTGCCCCTATTAAGCAGCGCTTTTACAGAGTCTCGCAGGACAAGCAGAAGCAGCTTGAGACTGAAGTGAAATATCTGGTGGAGAATGACTTTGCTGAGCCTTCGTCCTCTAGCTGGGCGTCTCCATGTATCCTGGTAAATAAGCCTGACGGCACATTCCGGTTCTGCACGGACTATCGTAAGGTTTACGCCATTACTAAACCCGACTCTTTCCCTCTGCAGAGGATCGAGAACTGTGTCGATCAGGTGGGGGGGGGGGGGGGGGGGGGGGGGTTTGTGAGTAAGTTCGATCTCCTTAAGGGGTATTGGCAGGTCCCTCTCATGGAGCGAGTGCAGGAGGTGTCTGCTTTCGTTACGCCTAAAGGTCTGTTCTCTTACAAGGTCATGAGCTGTGGCCTTCGGAATGCTCAAGCAACATTCCAACGCTTGTGAGGTGAGGGCCAGATGATGCGGTGTTGCAGGCAAGGTTGAAGGACTCTGAGTCTCTCAACAACTTAGAGCAAGACCTTGTGTAACAGTGAAGATTTGGTTTCTTCCACTTGCATCCTTTTTGTGCTTTTGCGATCACACTGAGCATGTACATACGTCATGCTGTTGGGAAATAGTGACCACTAGGGGATATGCAGGTTGTACCGAGTGGCTCTCCTCAGAGTTTCTGAGGATTAGTCACGGTGAGTTGTGCATAAAGAGAGCTCCTACGCCGCTATTTTAGAATGCAATGATTATTTAGATGCAATGATCATAAATCCATACTGATTGTGAAAAGGTGTTCAACATTCTGTCCCGATGTAAATAGTGGGTTTGTTTTAGTAATTGTACACATCTGAATGTATATTTTAATTGAAGTTTAAGATCACACGTGTGGGTAGCTAATGTTTCATTCCCCTCTCACATTAGCATACGGTAAAGTGTTCCACGCTGTGCTAAGGAGTCCCGTGACATTGTTTGTGCCAGGTACATGTTTTGTATTGTCTATGAATATTTCTATTGTATTTTGTTATTGTATATTGCAATTTGATATTTTACTTTATGAGTCAACTTGAATTGACATGAAAGTTTCTGAGGATTAGTCACGCATACGGTAAAGTGTTCCACGCTGTGCTAAGGAGTCCCGTGACATTGTTTGTGCCAGGTGAATAAACTGGATAACTTCATCCACGTCTCCTGGCTTTACTTCGTAAAACCCAACACAACGCAGACGAAATCGTAGGGGTTACACTTGGTCACTTGCCTGAGGGAAGGCGTACAGAGTTGATAGCCCTTGTTAGAGAATTTGAGTGTTTGTTTTCAGATCGTCCATCTCAGACCCACGTCATCTCTCATAACATTGAATTGGGGGATGCTGCCCCTATTAAGCAGCGCTTTTACAGAGTCTCGCAGGACAAGCAGAAGCAGCTTGAGACTGAAGTGAAATATCTGGTGGAGAATGACTTTGCTGAGCCTTCGTCCTCTAGCTTGGCGTCTCCATGTATCCTGGTAAATAAGCCTGACGGCACATTCCGGTTCTGCACGGACTATCGTAAGGTTTACGCCATTACTAAACCCGACTCTTTCCCTCTGCAGAGGATCGAGAACTGTGTCGATCAGGTGGGGGGGGGGGGGGGGGGGGGGGGGGGTTTGTGAGTAAGTTCGATCTCCTTAGGGGGTATTGGCAGGTCCCTCTCATGGAGCGAGTGCAGGAGGTGTCTGCTTTCGTTACGCCTAAAGGTCTGTTCTCTTACAAGGTCATGAGCTGTGGCCTTCGGAATGCTCAAGCAACATTCCAACGCTTGATGAACCAGGTGGTCTCAGGTTTGGAAGGGTGTGCTGTCTATTTAGACGACGTGGTTTGTTTTAGTGACACTTGGCCGGCCCACATTTCGCATATTCGGGGGTTGTTCTGACGTCTGGCTGAAGCAAACTTGACTGTGAACTTTGCAAAATGTTTGCAAAGGCTACAGTCACGTACCTCGGTAAGGTTGTTGGCCAAGGCCAGGTGCGTCCAGTGCGTGGTAAGGTGGAGGCGATTGACCGCTTCCCTCCACTGGCCACGAAGAAGGAGCTGATGAGGTTCTTGGGGATGGTTGGGTTTTACAGATGTTTTTGTCAAAACTTCTCCACTGTGGCAGAACCCCTGACTTCCTTGTTGAAGGCCTCCGCCGAATTAATTTGGTCTCCGTCCTGTCAAGCCGCTTTTGAGGCAGTTAAACAACTTTTGACAACAGCTTATGTTCTCGCAGCTCCTCAGTTCTCCAAGCCTTTTAAGCTGGAAGTCGATGCCAGCAATGTGGGAGCTGGTGCTGTTCTTATTCAGGAGGATGACCAGGGTCTTATTAGACTATTAGACCAGTGTGCTATTTTTCTAGAAAGTTCACCTCATATCAGTTGAACTACTCTGTTATTGAGAAAGAGGCCCTGGGCCTAATTTGGGCTTTACAACATTTTGAGGTGTACATTGGTGGCAGTACGTCATCTTTAGTGGTATACTGTGATCACAATCCTTTGACAATTTTGAATTCCCTCCAGAACCCGAATCAACGGTTGATGCGTTGGTCCCTATTCCTCCTCACCTGAACATTAGACATATCAACGGATGTGAAAATGTGATTGCGGATGCGCTTTCGCGCTCTCTAGCTTGAAGTTGTCAATTTGGTACTCACTGGGGTTGGTGATGGTGGTTGTGATAAGGATTCACTGCACGAAAAGCAAGATTATCGGGCCCGTAAACGCTGTGATACACCCGCGAATGATGAGCATTCCTGGTTGATATCGGACATTCCCCCGAAAAATCTGTCTGCCGCAAATTACCGGAATTTCCCGCATACAGACCAAGAGGGGAGAGGGGGGCGATGTGTTACTTCTCACCTCCCGCTGACAGAGGTGTGAAATGCTCTTATTAGCATATTGACTGTCAGCAGTCTAGCCACACACACCCTGCTGCAGCCATTGGTTGAAAACGACAAGGAATTGAATTAAAACGTCTTGTGATGAGACGGAATGAGATTCTGTCTATTGGTCAGCTTTCAACTGACAAAACGTATCCCCTCCCATTTACAGCTATTGCCCCATAAAAACGAAATTAAAATGTAGCCTACTCGATAATAATTTAATTAATGTTGTGTCTTTAGGGTTTTGCTCCGGGGTTATCACATTTCTTGATTTGCCTTCCGTTTTCAGAGTTCTGTCTTTAGGGTTTTGATTTCGGGGTTATCACAGTTCTTGCTTTGCCTTTCATTTTCAGAGTTCGAGGGTTGCAATGTCACGTTCGAGGCTGTTCCACTCATATTCCGGAGCTTCCTCTCTGTAATGTTCTTGAGATTCACTTTTGGCATGTAATCATACAGAGTCGGGCTTACTCTGATATTGAGTCATTTCACGACTTGGGACATGTTTGCCACTCGTGAATATCTAACCTGTGTCTTTTCAGGTAGATTTTGAAATCTTACGCGAGCTTCGAACCTACGCTCTTCAGGTTAATGGTACTGTGTGTCTAACCGCTTAGCCACGTTGCTGGTGAGAAATTGGCTTGTCAGTGCGACCAAGTCACTGGTTTATCATTCCTCCCTCCTCTGGGGTAGGCCTATTTCTCTTCTGTTACTGGATCGTGGGAATTCGGAATTGTTTAGTGGACTTATGTGAAGTTTTAATTAGCCTATGTTCACTTAAAGGCGCCCAAGGCAACATTAGAAACTTTAGACTCAAATAATAAACTTTCAATTTCTAGTCATTTTTTACACGTAGTAAGTTTCAATAACACCATACTATTACATATCGACATTCAAGGAGCAAAGATGAGACGTCGAAATCGCCTGCCTTCTGTTTTCCACGGTAGATCGCAGGTTATGCTATAAATGGCTTAGCATGGGTGGGATGGGGAAAGATAACACCTTTCCATCCAGACGCAAATTTAGCTAATCGGAATCTGTTATTAGTTTCCAGATATATATATAGTTGATCTGTCTTATTTGACGAAGCAGTGAGTTAGCTGTCTTTCAATATCTCTTGTCGAATTATCTCACGTTTATGGTGGTATGTGTTTAAACGTTTTAACTTAGGCTATGTGTAATGTTCCTAACTTATATATTATTATTTCACCTTAATGTTCTTGAGTGACGGGGTGCCTCCCCTTGGGGGGGGGAGTTGTTTTCAATCCAGGTCAATTCAATTAACATAACAAAAGCTAGGCCTGGCCAAGGGGAAGGGGGGGTTCACACCAATGTGGGCTTCTACGGCAATACACAGGGTCAAAAACTGTCGTAAATCCCACATTTCATGCAGTGATTGTTTGAATTGTTGTGATGATTGGAATTAATAGGCTGACTGTATAAGTGTCGATTTACTAGGAGATGGGCAAACTTAAACTTTGTAAGGGGGAGGGTGTGACGAACCCCTTTGGGCTCGTCTGCTCTTCTCCGCCTTGACTGTGTTTGTGGTGGTGCCTGAATGTGTATGGGTGCCAGTTGAGTGTGTGTGTTGCTGCAATCAGTCTGTCTTCCAGGTGCGGGTGATCAACCAGCTGGGGTGCCAGCTGGGGTCCCGGAAGCCGTTCCGCGGGTGCAGAGCCGGAGCTAAGCGGAAGGCTAAGCTAACAACACAGAGGAAGCCGTCCTTGCCTTCAATAGTGATGGGAAATGTCAACTCCCTATCAAACAAGTGTGACGAGCTGGAGGCACCCGTGAGGAATCAGCCAGCGTACCGTGAGTGCAGTCTGATGTGCTTTTCTGAGAGCTGGTTAAACGACGACATGGAAATAGCCGGCTTCACTACGGTGCGAGCTGACAGGGATGCCAGAACGTGCGGCAAAAACAAAGGTGGGGGACTGATTTTGTATGTGAACAATCGGTGGTGTAATCCAGGTCACATCACTATAAAGGAGAGGGAATTCTCCGAGGGAATTCTCACACATCGCCGCCATTGTTGTTTACATCCAGCCACGGGTTGTGCCGGCAGTGGCGTGTGACGTCATCCACGAGACTGTCGCGAGAGTACAGACCCAGCACCCTGATGCAGCAATCGTGATCTCTGGAGACTTCAACCACGTCAGTCTCTCCTCCCATCTAACTGGCTTTGTGCAGTATGTTGACTGTCCCACCAGGGAAAATAAGAGCCTCGATCTTCTCTATGTAAATGTAAAGGAGGCATACACCGCTACAGCCCTCCCAGCACTTTGCAGATCAGATCACAACCTGGTCCTACTCCAGCCCTCCTATAAACCCTGTGTTGTGAGGCAGCCTGTCACCAGCCGTACATTCAGGAAGTGGACACCAGAGGCCAAAGAAGCTCTACGGGCCTGTTATGAATGCACAGACTGGGATGTACTGCAAGACACAGAGGGAAATAGGGGAGTCATGACAGGAAGTTGACAGGAGGGTTGATTGCTACACTGGTTACATGACATTCTGCAGGGACATGATTATACCAGCGAGGACTGTGCGCTGTTTTCCAAACAATAAACCCTGGATCACTTGTGACATCAAGAGGCTCCTGAATCAGAAAAAGGCAGCATACAGAGAGGGTGACAGGGAGAAGCGCAGGCTCGTACAACGAGAGCTGAAGAGAAGCCTGTAGCAGGCCAAGAAGGAATATAAAAAGAAGGTGGAAAGGAAGCTGCAGAACAACAACACCAGAGAGGTGTGGAGAGAGGTGTGGAGGGGAATGAAGACCATCACGGGCTACAAGCGGAAGGGCAGTCTGGCTACAGCCCCTGATGTGGCCAAGGCCAATGAGTTCAACCACTTCTACAACAGGTTTGACTCAGCGGCCTCATCATCATCAGCTCCTCTGTCCTCCCCCCCACTTCTCCTCCAGCAGCAGCCTGCCCTCTCCCTTCACCAGCTCCTCCTCACAGGTACAGCCCTAACATCACGGATGAGCCCCCTCCCCCACCAATCCTCCCCCTGTGCCTCACAGCTGACGAGGTTAAGGTGGAGCTGAAGTAATTGAACGCAGGAAAGGCGGCCAGCCCTGATGAAGTGTGCCCAAGGCTGCTGAAGGTCCGTGCTATCCCCTTCAAGAGCTTTTCATTCTAAACCTACAGTCAGGGAGGGTCCTGGTTCTGTGGAAAACGACATGTCTCGTGCCGGTACCCAAGACTGGACGCCCGGCCGTGCTCAACGACTACAGACCGGTGGCCCTCACATCTCATGTCATGAAGACACTTAAACTGCTGGTTCTTCGTCACCTGAGACCTCTGACTGAACATGCACTTGACCCCCTGCAGTTCGGGTACAGGGAGAGAGTAGGAGTGGATGATGCTGTCCTCTACTTGCTTCACCGAGCCTACTTCTGCCTGGACGAGCCGGGAAGTCAAGTGAGGATTTTGTTCTTTGACTTTTCGAGCGCTTTTAACACCATCCAGCCTCACCTACTTGGAGAAAAGCTCGAAAGGATGGGGGTGGATCCCTTCTTTACTTCCTGGATTACGGACTACCTAACAGGACGGCCGCAGTTTGTCAGACTGGGGAGCTGTGCCTCTGACATATTTGTGAGTAGCACTGGGGCTCCGCAGGGGACTGTGCTGGTTCAGTTCCTGTTCCCCCTCTACACGTCAGACTTCAGCTATAATTCTGAGTCCTGTCATGTCCAAAAATATTCTGACGACACGGCTATAGTGGCATGTGTGAGGGAGGAGCAGGAGGGGGAGTACAGGGAACTGACGCGAGCCTTCGGTGACTGGAGTGACAGGAATGGCCTACTTCTAAACACCAGCAAGACCAAGGAGTTGGTCATTGACTTTCGTAGGTCTAAGCCACATCTGCAGCCTATTACCATCCAGGGCAAGGACATCGCAGTGGTGCAGACCTACAAGTTCCTGGGGGTGCATCTAGACGACAAGCTGAACTGGTCGGCTAACGCAGGTGCAACATACAGATTGTTCTTCCGGAGGAAACTCAGGTCCTTTGATGTATGCAAAGAGATGCTGCGCATGTTTTACCAATCTGTTATGGCGAGCATGCTCTTTTTTGCTGCAGTCTGCTGGGGAGGCAACACGTCTAAGAGGGACACTGGGCGGCTGGACAAACTAGTCAGAAAGGCGAGCTCAGTGGTGGGGTAGAACCTAAACTCACTGGGCACTGTGGTTGAGAGACGGATGCGGGGCAAGCTCTTGGCCATCATGGGCCATGTTACTCACCCCCTCCACCATGTCCTGGCAGGACAGTCCAGCAGCCTCTGTATCGGGTGGCTCCACACGATACGTTCAAGGACTGAGCGACACAGGAGGTCCTTTGTCCCAGCTGCCATTAAACTTAAATAATTATGCACTTTACACCATACATCCTTCATCCTACACTGTACATAGCTGAATTGTATTGTTTGTATTGTATCATATTGTCTGTATATATTGTTTGTAATTATTGTAAATATGAGAGAGCTGCAAGATCCCACAATTTCCCCACGGGATTAATAAAGTATATATCTATCTTATCTATCTATCTATCTATCTATCTATCTATCTATCTATAATAATGGTGGTCTGTTGGTTATGTAGGTGGTGCTTCTTTACTATGGTGTGGGTGTAATTTGGGAAGGGCTACATAGTAGTCCTCATAGGAACCCTTCAAAAAAGGGTTTAAAACGTCTCTTTCTCTCTCTCTCTCTCTACCTCTCTCTCTCTCCATCTCCATCTCCATCTCTCTCTCTCTCTCTCTCCCTCTCCCTCTGTAACTTTAACTCTTCACCCTTTCATAATTCAACTTTGTCACTCTCCAGAGACCAGGGCCTGAAGGGTCTGATTGACCACTTGAAGTCAGCCAATCAGCTTCTCCCACCTCCATACAGTGACATCATCACAGGCATCACAGGATCAATTGGAACACTTCTTTACTCCACAGCTCGTTATGAGGATGGTGTCAGTAGCTCCAATTGACCTATCGCTAAGCCCCGCCCCCCATTGTGACAGCTGCTAAATCGGACACTTTATCAGAGCTGACTAGAGTTTACAATGGCAGCTATCAGTGACAAAACTATATCCTAAGAGGCTCTAGACAACTTTTGGAGACAAAAGGACCTGATTTCGCCTAGAAGGCTTCAAAAGGGACTTAATTATGCAATGGAGGGATATGTATACAATTTACAACTCGATATGGTGGATAACAAGCTTAAATTTGAGGCGAGAATTTACAGAGCTCAATGCAAGAGGGAGAAGCCTAACTCACGGTCATCGCGATTGCAGATAAATACATCCAATACCAGCATTGTTCATGCACCGCATGGGAAAGATACAATAAATTCACAGTCAGTTAATTTAACTAATCTGGAAGGCACCGAGATGTACACCTACGTTTATTAACTAGCAGGAACCTGCCCCTGACAGGACAGTGTCCAAACCATGGCTATGGTCCTAACTGTTTAGCTTGTTAATGTAACCTTTTTAATTACCGGCATGCGTGTGTTTCGTTCACGTTGTCATGTTAATCCATTATTAAACCTATCGTTTGTTTAATAAACTGTCCCATAACTGACAAAGTTACGCTAGCGCAGCTATTGAATCATTAACGTTAGCTAATTTGAACCAGAGATAACTTGCCTAAGCCTAGCATAACATCAGTGGTGAAAGTAAGCAGGTAGGCCTACTGTGAATAATGAGTAGGCCTATGCCTTTTATCATGTAGGCTTAGTTGATTGCTTTAGCAATGGGAAATTCTAACAAGAGTATGGCAGCTAATGAACGTAGCGTAGCGTTCACTGTGCGGTCTGTCACACAGCTTAATCCACCCACCGGAGATATTTTGGACCGGTCTTGTTTTCGTTTAGGAAATGAGATACAATATACCCCATTGCCTATCTTCTCACGATAACTCGTATCAGTGTTGTATCTATCCCATGCACATCGTTTGGCCATTTATGTTGAAACTACATTACCACAATTAGCCTACAGTACACACTTGTTTTTGTCCCGTTGTGGCTTGGGAAAAGGGATGAAATATACCCCATTCTGCAGCCTATCGGGATACCTACTGTCGGTGTTACGTGTACCCCAAGCACATCGTTTGACCATGTTTTTTTTTTTTTCATAAGCAACATCAATCGATCATTAAATTATTGAAAAAGGTCTCCTCCCTGTTGTTTTCAATGGAGTTATCGGAGCCGATGTCCGAGTGCAGTTCAGGCTGGAATGTCATTGGTTCATCTGCGTTCTAAGGGCGGCGCTTAGCGACAGGTCAATTAGGCCAATGATGTCATAAATGATGTCATAAAGGAATGAACGATCGGTTTTTAGTGTCTTAGAATGTAATACGTAATTGACCCTTCGCTAAGCCCCGCCCACCTTAACTACTGTTGCTACGCCTGACAAGCTTTTGTACCTGGCATATCAATCTCAATGATATGTACCGTTATCTGACGTCCGCAGAGAGATAATAACTAATTTCTGGAGTTCAGGGGAGATCTCTGAAAGAACGAGGCAAAAGGGGCTTCAGTATGCTTTTGAGGGATACATACATGATATCTGCGCAAAGTCAGACAATGGGAAAATACATATTGAAACCTCCGGCAACCCCCCTGATGCTCCCGCGTAGGAACTGACACAGGGAGAGCAGCAATCGGATTGGGGAAGTCGTGTGTCGGCCTTCATTTAACAAAATGCTAAAATATATTGAACAGTATGTCAAAGCGAGCCTGCATCTTGTCTCTTACAATTTTATTTTACGTTAAAATGTACACATTCTAAACAAAGAACTGTATCATTTGCAAGCAATACTGAGATGAGTTAACTATCCGCTAGCTTGATAACATTAGCTTGTCCTCATGGTGGACACTCAACAAAGTGCCAAAATACATTCAACAGTATGTCAAACGCGAACAGTAGATGTATCTTATAGTCTCATTTTATGTTAAAATATGTGCATTGTGAACAAAGGACCGTAATTATATGCAAGCCATACTGAGATGAGTTAGCTCGCTTGCTAACATTAGCTTGTTGTAAGCAAATGTTAGCCTGACGATGTCATACTCATAATTCTAGTCAGAATATGAGTCTGATGCTGAGCCATTGGGCTGTGATTATGGGGCGTGTTTCAAAGAACCAGGAAAAAAAATGCCTCTTCGCTCAATTGGATACCTACAACTAATCAGAGCAACATAGTATGACCATCTGATACATTAAAACTTTTACCGGATCCCGTAAGAAGGACGGCAAAAACATATTTTCGATCGACAAATGCCTTGATCGCGTTTATCTGTTCCTCTTTCAAAATGAATGCGATGTCAATATCTGTGAGATATGCCTGCTCACGTACTTATTAGCAGCAAGGCTATAGCAAGCTACTATTTGTTTCAATGGATTTTTTGTCTAAGCGTTAGCAATAACCTATCAATAATGGTCTAGAGCGCTTCAGTTAAAGGGATAGTTCGGTTTTTAAGACATGAAGTTGTATGGCATCTACATCACCAGTGTAATGCAATCCACGCTGACTTACCTCCGACAGCGTCCTGTGAGCAGAGTTCTCGTCCAGTTTTGGTCAAACCGAAAGTAGTCCGGCAGGTTTCTAGACCCAGGAAAATAAAACGTTTCTCTTCCCAAAACATTATGTGTTCAAAAGAGTGATATATTTACATCCCAAAACCGTTGTAGTGGAAAAAGTCACACCTCGTTATCACTTGGCCCTATTTTCAATACGCTCGATAATGCAATCTCACAGCCAGAGTCTACCTCTTTGATTCGCGAAAGTTGATTCGCGAAAGTTTGATTCACCAAAGTTGCCTGAGAGAAACGTCCATCACAGGAAAAGGATGCTTTATGTCAATTTTATCAAATGTTGTCTCAGTTTTTATCGTTTTCCTGTGATGGACGTTTCTCTCAGGCAACTTTGGTGAATCAAACTTTCGCGAATCAAAGAGGTAGACTCTGGCTGTGAGATTGCATTATCGAGCGTATTGAAAATAGGGCCAAGTGATAACGAGGTGTGACTTTTTCCACTACAACGGTTTTGGGATGCAAATATATCACTCTTTTGAACACATAATGTTTTGGGAAGAGAAACGTTTTATTTTCCTGGGTCTAGAAACCTGCCGGACTACTTTCGGTTTGACCAAAACTGGACGAGAACTCTGCTCACAGGACGCTGTCGGAGGTAAGTCAGCGTGGATTGCATTACACTGGTGATGTAGATGCCATACAACTTCATGGGTTAAAAACCGAACTATCCCTTTAAGACCTACAATCCTCTGCAACATTCATGTTGCACATACACAACTAACCGAGTCAATGTAGACATAAAAAAGTCGTGTAGATAGCTTAAATCATATAAAATATGTCCCACTAAGCTCCCGAGACGGCGCCATCTTTTTTCGATGTATAATCTATCTATCTAATCAACTCAAGCGTTGGTTGGTCATCTGTCCATCAACGTATAAAGCCCGCCCTTACAATTTGATTGGTCAGATCGCTTTTCCGAAAACTTGAATCTCTCCCAACTAGATCAAAGCCAGACTGAATCTCCCAGACCAAACATTTTGTGGGCGGAGTTCAGGCTGGTATCCAGGCTAAGCAAATGTAAGTGTTCTTCGTAATCTTCGAGACATTCAGCTGCGATTGGGGCCTCCCACACTTCTTCATCCACTCACGGCATTTCTCATATTGAATTTTGGCTTTTGGGAATGGAAAAATTCAACCCCACCCTCCAAACTCTTTGGGTATCGTCTGTCGGTTTTGCAAAACCCATAGGCACAGTGCTTTCGGAATCTTGACTTTGCCCAAAAGCTTGTTAGGTCCTCCGCGCTTAGTTACCGTTGCTAAACTACGATTGGCCTGGGGCGGTTTTCGGGCGTCGCTTAGCGAAGGGTCAATTGTTTGAGACTTGAGCCACACCACTGTTGCCTGAGGAAGGCTTTAACTTTATTTACCTGTAAAATATATTTTAGAATAAACTCCCGGGAATACTGCCCAAAATTCCATTATGCTGGTGCAGGGATTTTTTTTAAACATTATTGGGAGAAGTATTATATTATCAAGTTATTATTAAACGGCTCTTCAGAATGTTGCAAAAAGTTCCATTGATTTGAATGAGCCACCCCAGTGTTCAAAGGTCTGATATTTTTATAATGACCTCTGCAAAAATGGTATGATCGCTGCCATCGTGTGTGTGAGTGTCTGTGTGTGTGTGTGTGTGTGTGTGTGTTTACTTCTGAAGATCATATCCCTCATCCATGGGTTTGAGTTGGTCTATATGGTTCTATGCTCAACTCAGTGTGGACAGCCCAATTCACAAAATCACAAATACACACAGACACACATCCAAATACTCACACACATTTAAATACACAAACGCACACTCATACAAATACACAACCACACATAGAAATACACACACATGCATCCAAATACACACACATACATACAAAAAGGGCAGGTGACACACACACAAACAACCACACACACCTAAAGCTGCACACACGCACACACACATCTCGATGTGTCATTGGTGAATCTTTCTGCTGCTGTCAGGGCTCCAGCACACAAGGATGTGAGGGTGTAATCTACTGTGACAGCTGTGTCTTTAGAATGCAAGCATATAGGAAAAGGCCCCTAGCTATAGCACTCTCTCTCCCAAACACACACACACCAAAACACACACACACACATACACTCACACACACAGTACAGCTGGCTGCATCATCAGCTGCCTACAGTTGAAAGTTGAATGGTGTAATCTTATTTGACACGTATGTCTTTATACTGCAAACATATAGAGAGCTGTATCTCACACACACACACACACACACACAAACACACACACACACAGCTGTTTAATTCTGACACATTACAATTCTGATACATTAAAATTCTGAAACATTACAATTCTGATACATTATAATTCTAAGACATTATATCAGAACTTGCTTATATCAGAACTTACTCTTCTTTATATCTCTGTACCGTTCTACCCCTCATCCCTCTATATGGATATATACCATCTCATGTGTGTATTGTCATTTCATGTGTGTATATATCATCTCACGTGTGTATCCTTGACATGTGTGTATATATCATCTCATGCGTGTATATATCATCTCATGTGTGTATATATCATCTCATGTGTGTATATATCATCTCATGTGTGTATATACCATCATCCTCATGTGTGTATATATCATCTCATGTGTGTATATATCATCTCATGTGTGTATATATCATCTCATGTGTGTATATACCATCATCATCGCGTGTGTATATATCCTTGACATGTGTGTATATATCATCTCATGTGTGTATATATCATCTCATGTGTGTATATACCATCATCATCATGTGTGTATATATCATCTCATGTGTGTATATATCCTGGTTATGTATCATTGCCATTGTGCTTGCTCTAAGGGAGCTCAGGCTCTGGGCTCTGTAAAGCCTGAAATACACTTCTGCGTCCTTCTCGGCCCTCGAAAAAAAATGAGAAGGATTTGATCGTACTGATCTACATACTTCTCCGACGGCTATGCATGCTGAAACCTATTCAACACCGCACTGGGTGGGGTAACGACTGCTTGTCGAGCCCGGAGCTACTAGCCTGGATACCAGCCCGAACCCCGCCCACAACATTTTTGGTCAGGGAAGTTCGGTCTGGCTCTATGCAGTTGGGGAGAGAGTATCAGAAGTCAGGATTCTGTCGTACCAATCAAATTGTCAGGGCGGGCTTTATACGATGATGGACAGATTACCAACCAACGCTTGAGTTGATTAGATAGATAGATTAGAAATCGTACCAAGATGGCAGCGTCTTGGGAGCCTGTTAATGGGACATATTTTATGGGATTTAAGCTATCTACAGCTATTTTTTATGTTTACATTGACTCGGTTAGTTGTGTATGTGCAGCACGAATGTTAACTGAAGTGCTCTAGACCATTATTGATAGGTTATTGCTAACGCTTAGACAAAAAATCCATTGAAACACATAGTAGCTAGCTAGCCTTGCTGCTAATAAGTACGTGAGCAGGCATATCTAACAGATATTGACAGCGCATTCATTTTGAAAGAGGAACAGAGAAACGCGATCAAGGCATTTGTCAATCGAAAATAAGCTTTTGCCGTCCTTCCTACGGGATCCGGTAAAAGTTTTAATGTATCAGATGGTCATACTATGTTGCTCTGATTGGTTGTAGGTATCCATTTGAGCGAAGAGGCATTTTTTTTCCTGGTTCGTTAAAACACGCCCCATCATCACAGCCCAATGGGTCAGTATCAGGCTCATATTCTGACTAGAATTATGAGTATGACATCGTCAGGCTACGGAGCTACCCCATTACCTCTTTGTTAGAAGTCATTGATTGATTTTCCTCCCTCCTCCCAGCTGTCACTGACCTGACATGTAGGCTACCTCTGGACCTGTCGAGCAGGTGTCATCACATGGGTCTTGGAGACATGTAGCTTAGTCATAGTTAGCATGTCTAATGCTATATATTCACTTGAGAAGGCAAATGTATCTCCATCGTGGTAGTAATTTTTTGTGGAAACCATAGTAGCGATCTATAACAAAACGATATGCTTATCTCAATACAATATAGAAACTATTATAAAACGATTAAATAAAATGAATACGTTCTTATTTTCTTTGGTATTTTTGTCACATTCAGATTTGCAATGATTGCTGGGTAGCCTAATATGTACGTGCATGATTTTTCGCTTTATATCACTACATCACTATGACAACGCACTCACTCATTTTTGCCCGCAACACGGTTGCCCTTGTCAAAATTGGTAACGTGAATGTGTCACTATGAAACAAAGCATGCACACTTTGAACAAAATTACCCCCAAGCTCTGAGAAAAGGGCCAGAAAAATAAACCCACGGTAATCATCATACCAATCAACATGCAGTGTTATAGCTATATCAGCCACACAACAAGAGCATGCAAACCTAAAAATACAGTTGTGAGACTGCCTTTTCAACCATGAATATGATGAAAACACATACAGGAGCACACTCACTTATGATCCTCCGCCTGGACACCTTTAATGCCCAATTTTCAAGGAGACGATCTTAGAGAAATCGTCTTTGTGTGTGTGGTAGTTGTTTATTGTAAAAATACCTCCTCCTGGCATTCCTCACATACAGCGAACGATGGCAACTAACAGACAACGGTTGATGGTGGAGCTGGACTAGTTTGAGTTATTAGCAGAGGGCGTGCTTGTAGCGATTTTTTTTTGGCAACAACTACAACAACAACAGAACAGGAGACGGAGGCGCAGGTGGTATGTACGTCCACTAAATTTTCCGCTAAATCAAGCGTTAGCGTTGTAATGGCAAAAACTTGTCAATTGTTTTTCCCTTTCTTGTGAGTTCCGGTGTTTGCCTTGTTGAACGTGTGAAAAGAGTCCATGAGACGTGGCTATAATGAAGTTGACTTTGTTTATTTCTAGCATCAGATGTAAATTAAAGCATTGAAGTTTTGTCTTTGTTTCTTAGTTTGTTGGTTCAGCTCAGTTGCGTTTCCTCGCCACGGTCCCATCAGGTTCACGACAGGTTCACGTCATTTTCACGTCATGTTCACGTTCTCTCGCTCACGGTCAATAATGGTATTCGCAGGCCGGAACTCTCCACTCTCCTTGGCCTGGCACACCTTTATGCTATGGTCAATTAGTGCCTGACCTATAGGGGGCACACTCAAAACCAATTACAATGTCTCACTTCGGGACAATTCAATACAAATGCAATCACCAATAACAACAACAAGTCACACAAACTAAAATATAAAACTAAATACTATAAAGGACTCATATGGCTCTTACAAGCGTATTCACAATAACTCTCAAAAGTTTGCTGCTAACGCTTAGACCAAAAATCCATTGAAACACATAGTAGCTAGCTAGCCTCGCTGCTAATAAGTACAACGCTATCGTGCTGATATGCTCTCACACACAACCCTCATTGAGGCAAAAGTAATGTTTGCCTCTAATCTCTTTCACTGCCGCTTTATGTAAGGTCAGCCATTCTAAATAGGTTCTACACATACATCTACTAAATACATTTCCTATTTAATGGATACAGAGCAACACTCCAAGAATTACTCCGTAGCAAGTTACGTTAGATGTCATTTCAAGCTAGTTGGAGAAGGTACTTTCAACACCAAGCCACCAGCCAAGAGACAGACAGTGGTCCGGAGCAATGTACTTTTCGAGGGTTTATATAAAATACGGTAGCCGTAATGCTGCAAGCGGTGCGGCTTTGTAGTTTACCAAAGTCGTACTAAAACATTTTGACAGAAAACAGGAAATGTGTGATTCCGGAAATGATGTAGTTTGTAAATGATGTTGTAAGCGGACCAATCACAGCCAAGGGGGTATCCGACTCTCTCCGAAAAGCTAGAACATTCAAGAGGTGCGCGTTCCTCTCCGACCAGCTCTCCGAGGGCTCGGATGGGCGTTAACACGGAAGGTGTTGCCAAGGCGTGCCAAGGCGTGCCCAAGTGTCCCTCTACGACCAGATTGCAGAAGTGAAAATCAGCCTTAAAGCCCTTGAGACAATGTTATAAATACATTAGGATTGAATGAATGAAACGAAATAGAAATGAGTCTATGACATTAAAAATAAACTGAAGATAATGAAACCACAGTAGAAACCAAGTAAAACTACAGTGAGTGTGTGTGTGTATGTGTGCATGAGTCTGTGTGTGTGAATGAGTGTGTTTGTGTGTGTGTGTGTGTGTGTGTGTGTGTGTTTGTGTGTGTGTGTGTGTGTGTCTGTGTCTGTGTGTGTCTGTGTGTGTCTGTGTGTGTGTGTGTGTGTGTGTGTGTGTGTGTGTGTGTGTGTGTGTGTGTGTGTGTGTGTGTGTGTGTGTGTGTGTGTGTGTGTGCGTGTGTGTGTGTGTGTGATGTAGGATGTGCAGTAAGTGCAGTGGCCACAGTAACTGGAGCAGAAAAATGACTTTCCATGTTTCCTCTGCAGAAGAGACATAAATAAAGGGAGGGAGAGAGACAGAGAGAGGGACATAGAAAGAGAGAGAGAGAGAGAGAGAGAGAGAGAGAGAGAGAGAGAGAGAGGGACAGACAGAGAGGGAGAGAGACAGAGATGACTCAGATCTTTCTGGAAGTGGAAGGTTAAGGTTCATTGAGAACATTCTCTCTGTCTCTCTCCCTCTCTCTATCTTTTTCTGTGTCTCTCTAATACTTCCATAATACTGATTTTAACATATAATGCAAATTTATAATGTAAATGCAAATAATACCAGTGGGATGGTGTGGTGTCCTCAGAGTGGGAATGCACACACACACACACACACACACACACACACACACACACACACACACACACACACACACACACACACACACACACACACACACACAGGCAGCCTGTAGACTAAAGGCGCTCACATGCTTATCCGATTGTGCTCTCCGATCTCACGAGGCACGCCTTTAAACGCCCTCCTTGAAGTGGGACCACACCTTTGAGCACCTCGGAGAGCCATCCGAGGGTGTCGGATGGCCTCTGGAGCACCGCTTGAATTTTCTCACTATCCGATCCGACTATCCGATCCGAGCTGTCCGACACCCCTGGCTAAAATGACGTTTCCTGTTTTGTTCCCTATGACAGCACCTCCGTTTTTAAAAAAACTCTGAGAGATCGCTGGGAACCTGGGGCTGGAGGTCCATGAGTGCATTAGGAGTTGGAGGAAGATCAGGGACAAGTTTATAAAAAGGAAAAAAACTATGAAGGGCACCAGCGGCGATGCAGGAGGAAAACCGACATCTCCCTTCTTCCTTGCTCTATCGTGGCTCTCGCCGCATATAAAGCATAGGGAGACGTCGTCTAATTACAGCAATAATAAAAACATTTCTTGGTTTTCGAACAGCCTCTTTGTGTTTGAGTTAGCAGAGCATGCAGTGTAAATGATTAAATTGTAAAATAACCTGAATTGTAGACGTAAAAACGCAGAACTGTTTGTGTGGTATAATAATAGAAAATATTCGGCAATAACCGCGAGCTTGGTCATTGTCGTTAGTAATTCATTTCACAACAACAGCCTCTGATCATTAACTGAAAATACACGGATAAAAACAAACGATTTCTTATGTTAAAGTTTGTTGTTGATGATGTAATGGCCTTGTAACATCATAATAAACCGTTGGTAATCTCCACAGCCCCTCGTAGAACCATGCAGGTAGAGGTGAGTCGTACAATCATCAGATTAGAAAGGGCGTGTCTCTCGTGAAGTCGTACGAGGTGAATTGGATAACCATGCAAATGCCTTAAGAGGAGAGGGAAACCCACCTGCTTGTGGGTCTGCATGCTGAGTCCTCATCGGTCCATTTGAACACAGCACGCCTCAGTGACTACACACACTTCTTATCGGGCAAGAACTACGACACCTCAGCTGCAGCTCCTCTCTATATGTTCCCTTCAAATCGCCATCAATGGATTAATGATAGATCATTCACACACACACACACACACACACACAGACACACAAACACACACACACACACACACACACACACACTCACTCACACACACACACACACACACACATACACCCCCCCCCCCCCCCCCCCACACACGTCTTCTCTGATGAGTCCAATTTCACAGTAGGTGCAAGACTCTGTGGCTTGTAGGCTTCTCCAGGTCTCCGTCTAACCATCAGACGACCATGTGTTGGGCAAAGCTGAAAATTGGACTCATCAGAGAAGACGAACTAGGAGACCTTCCAGTCCGCTTTGGTTCAATCCTTATGGTCTTTTACAAACCTCAGCCAGGCAAAGTACAACGTTGTCCCGGAAGAAAAACTTGCTTCCTTTTGCTCTGACAATGTTCCCCAACTCTGAGAAGTGTTTTTTCCAGCAGGGCAATGCTCCATGCCACACAGCCAGGCCAGTAAAGGTGTGGATGGAGTATCACCAGATCAGGACCCTGTCATGGCCAGCCCAATTTCGAGACCTGAATCCCATAAAAAAAACTCTGAAATGTGATCAAGAGGAAGATGGATGGTCACAAGCCATGAAAAGAAGCCGAGCTGCTTGAATTCTTGCGCCAGGAGTAGCATAAAGTCACCCAACGGCAATGTGAAAGACTGGTGGAGAGCATGCCAAGACACATTAAAGTTGTGATTTTAAATCAAGGTTATTCCACCAAATATTGATTTCTGAACTCTTCCTAAGTTAAAGCATTAGTATTGTGTAGTTTAAAAATGAATACGAGCTTGTTTTCTTTGCATTATTCGAGATCTGAAGACACTGCATCTTTTTTGCTATTTTGACCAATTGTCATTTTTCTGCAAATAAATTATCTAAATGACAATATTTTTATTTGAAATTTGGTAGGGATGTTGCCAGTAGGTTATAGAATAAAACTAAAATGTACATTTTAATTTAACACATACCAATAAATAGTAAAACCAGAGAAACTGATAATTTTGAAGTGGTCTCTTAATTTTTTCCGCGGCTGTATATAAAGGTCTCTGTACGAATAAATGTGTGAGTGCACTTTTCTGCAGTGGTGGTCCGTCAGGGCCTTCAAGGCCTTCTCTGCTGGCCTAAACATCATCAGAAAATAAATGTAATAAATACATTTAATTTTAATATTTTCTTTTCATAAATATGTATTCAATTATTCCTCATAGTCCATTATCTTCATTTCATAGCTTCCAGCGTTGTTAATTTATGTTAGAGCTTTCATCCAATCATATTTCAGCTATCATGTGTTGCCACGCTCCGAGAAACCTTCCCCGAGAACAGAATTCTTCCCTGAGGCCTTCAGAATTCACATTGAAGGCCCGTGTACATCTGATTGGTTTTCACAGCTGGCTGTTTCAGTTCATTTAAGTTGAATGAACTGAAACAGACAGTTGTGACAACCAATCAGATTTCGAGTTGGCGAATATTTCTTTCCTCGCGTTGAACGTGACACGTAAACGTCCTTTGATTGGATACTGAGGCAGACCGGTGCAGTGCTTCAATGCTCAGTTTAGCTGGCTAATGCCAAAACGGAAAACGACGTACATCGGTTTCAATGCTTATTATGCTAGTTGTTTCAATTGGTAAGACTAAATATAATTACATTAACCAACTCAAATAAACTAGTTTACACCAACTTGATAATTCCAGTTTTTGATACAATTACAACGCCATTTTCAAGACGGAACTTTCAAGAAAAACTGGATATCGTGAGGATGGGAAGTTTAATGAAACTGCTTTGCAGGTGGGACAATGCGATGTTTAGTGGACAAACTTGTTTAAGCTCTCATAGGCTACTTTCGGTAGACTTAATAAAACTTTGTAGACTAATCCCTGAAAATCGCCTTTTATTTTTAAGTTGTGACAGTAATATCCAAGCGATCATATAACTGAGAGTTTACTACTCTCAATGTATTGTTAATACGGGTGTATTGATTTTAAATGCTCCGGAAATATTAAGGCGAGACACGGCAGGTGAAATATCGATTTTTTCATGCCCTGGTCAAATTTCAGATTTTGGGCTAGTTTGCCTCTTTAACTTGTTATCT
>NC_137923.1:28258591-28261091 GCF_963457725.1 Sprattus sprattus | reverse complement strand
TTTGAGCAGGTAACAATCGTTAACAACAACAGATAACAGATACAGCCACATTCTGTAACTACCTGTAGGCTACTTACAATTTCAATCCTTGCACCGTTTACTTTGAGCTAAACTCCATGGCTATAATCCTGGCTGTCTTGAAGAGACGTTAGGCAGAAACAAATACATTGTAACGCTGGTTGCACAGGTTATGCAGACGCAGACCACTTTGATTGACTGACACACGCACACATTGTTCAAATCATACGCTGGACACTTTATTAGTATTTCTACATGGGTTTAGATAATGATCAGGCTATAATAAGACCACATCGGCTATGTAATCGCTGAAAACCGGGATGATTTCATAGTGGTTGGTGTAAACCGGGACATATTAGCGTCCCGACAGGTTTTTGTCGGGACGCGGGACACGCAACTCAAAATCGGGAGGGTCCCGGTAAAATCGGGAGGGTCCCGGTAAAACCGGGACGTCTGGTCACCCTAGGTTAAGACCTGACCTCAGCCAGCCCAGCCGCTCTGTACATCTGCTGCCTGCCAGTGCCAGCATCTCGCATTTCGGATGCTGTTCGATTCACGCGTTGCGGTCGAACCATTTCGCAAGAGCTCAGGGGGAAGGGCAAATGACAATATGTTAAATCACTAACGAAAACGTTATGGAAATCGACAGTTGTGAGTTTAATACGTTTATTTCCAATTACCATTTCTTTGTAATGAGACATTTAAAAAACAAAAAAAAAAAGGCAAGAATATTAATATTATATTATTAATTGCCATCCGGGGCCGTGGGCCGTGCTGCGTTGGGCTGGGCCGTTAGAATCAGTACCACCTTTCCCCGCCAGTCAGCGCCCCTGTGTGTGTGTGTGTGTGTGTGTTTGTGTGTGTGTGTGTGTGCGAGTGTGTGTGTGTGTGTGTGTGTGTGTGTGTGTGTGTGTGTGTGTGTGTGTGTGTGTGTGTGTGTGTGTGTGTGTGCGTGTGTGTGTACATGTGTATATGTGTGATTTATATGTGTTTTCCTGTGTGCATATGTGAATATTTGTTCATGTGTTTATGTGTGTGTGTCTGTGTGTGTGTGTGTGTGTGTGTGTGTGTGTGTGTGTGTGTGTGTGTGTGTGTGTGTGTGTGTGTGTGTGTGTGTGTGTGTGTGCGTGTGTGTGTACATGTGTATATGTGTGTTATATATCTGTTTTCCTGTGTGCATATGTGAATATTTGTTTATGTGTTTGTTTGTATTTGAGTGTCTGTTCATGTGTTTATGTGTGTGTGTCTCTGTGTGTGTGTGTGTGTGTGTGTGTGTGTGTGTGTGTGTGTGTGTGTGTGTATGTGTCCTTATGTGTGAGGTCCCTGTTTACATCATCACACCCCTTCAGTCTAAATGCTTCTGATGACCTTGATTGGCTGAGTGGGCTTAGCATCATCCTAATTGGCCAATCAGTGCGCCCCAGGCATCACCATATGCATCTGATACGCTTCATTGGATGAATGGGATTCAGACGGCTGCCTTAGTGTCCAATCAGAAGGGGCCTTTGGTAAATAAACAACTAAAGGAGCAGACAAATTAACTGGATGACCTTGATTTGTTAATTGTATTTGGCAGAAGTTGTAATGCCCAATCAGAGACAAAGTTGGAGGGCAGGATGGAGAGAGAGGAAGAGAGAGAAAGAGAAAAAGAAACAGAATGATACAGACGAGGGAGAGAGTGTGTGAGAATGTGTGTGTGTGTGTGTGTGTGTGTGTGTGTGTGTGTGTGTGTCTGTGTGAGTGGGGTGTGTTGGGAGGGGTTGACTAATGCAATTACAGTGTGACTGATTGAAGGAGAGGGCAAATTATCACAGTCATGATTGTCCTCTGTGTCAACCAGGAGCAAGGCATTCAACTCTGATTAATGTGCTGGAGAAGTTTAGGTGTGTGTGTGGGGGGGGGGGGGGGGGGGGCGGGGGGTAAATGTATGGAAAGAGGAAGAATGAGTGTGAGAGAATGATGTGAGTGTGTGTGAGTATGTGTGAGTGTGTTTGAGTGTGTGTGTGTGTGTGTGTGTGTGTGTGTGTGTGTGTGTGTGTGTGTGTGTGTGTGTGTGTGTGTGTGTGTGTGTGAGTGTTTGAGTGTGTGTGAGTGTCTGGCTAATGGAGTAAGGTATGTACGTATTGTATATCAGAGACATGTGAAGACTGAGAAGGACAAGCAGTGAGAGAGAGGGAGGGAGAGAGAGAGGGAGAGAGAGAGGGATGGAGAGAGAGAGACAGAGAGAGGGAGAGAGAGGGAGAGAGAGAGAGAGAGTGACAGAGGGAGAGAGGGAGACAGAGAGAGGGAGGGAGATAGAGAGAGATACAAAGAGGGGAGGAGTGGGAGACAGAGAGAGAAAGAGAGGGATAGAGGGAGGGAGGGAAAGAGGGAAAGAGAGAGATAGAGAGATAGATAGAGAGAGAGAGAGGGAAATAGAGACAGAGACAGAGAGAGGAGGAGTGGGAGACAGAGAGATAGAGAAAGGGATAATTAATATGTA
>NC_137923.1:28238936-28250891 GCF_963457725.1 Sprattus sprattus | reverse complement strand
CCCAATCTCAGTCTTTATGGACTTGTCGAAGGCGTTTGACACGCTTAATCACGACATTTTGATAAATAAGCTATTCCATTATGGCATCCGGGACAGCGCTCTAAACTGGTTTAAAGACTATCTCACAAACCGTCTACAATATGTAGAGTTCAATGGAGCAAAATCCCCAGTCCTACCACTCAGCACAGGTGTACCACAAGGCTCTATACTGGGGCCGTTTTTGTTTCTGCTTTATATGAATGACATTCACAAAGTGAGCCAAACTTTCCGCGCCATATTATATGCTGACGACACCTCATTGGTTAGCCCCATATGCTCATTTCAACTAGACAATAACCAGCTCAATACACACGCCCTGTCTGAAACCATTAACAATGAGCTTAAGAAGGTTGCCACATGGCTCAATATAAACAAACTCTCACTGAATGTCCAAAAAACAAAGTTTATGCTCTTCCATTTCAGACAGAAAGATATCTCAAATATAACCCTCGACCTAAAGATCAGTTGTGAACCCCTGAAACAGGTAGAAAGTTTCAATTTTCTGGGATTAACTTTGCACGAGACACTAAGCTGGAAACATCACACCGACAAAATTGCTAACAAAATTTCTCGTACACTAGGCCTAATGAACCGTATGAAAAATGTTTTACCAGGTTCCACTTTAATAACTATGTACAATGCTCTAATAGTTCCGCATCTGCATTTCGGTGTACTATTATGGGGTCTCAATCCGGCACGTCTGGTACATATACAGAAACGAGCTATGAGGATCATCACCAAAAGCAAATATAATGAGCATACTGAGACAATTTTCAAACGGTTAAATCAGTTCAAATTAGATGCTATATACATAATACAGTGCCTGAAATTCTACCACAAGTGCTTAAACAAAAACCTCCCTGCTTATTTCCTGAACATGTTCACTCAAAATGCATCTTGTCATGACTATAACACAAGGCACCATCTTAGACTTAACACCCCTATTTGAAGGACAGCTGCCTACAAACATTGTATTAGACATCATATTCCATATTTACTGACACACTTAAACACATGCATGACAGACAAACTCACTACACATAGCCTTGAAGGATAAACCCGGTATTCAAAAGTCCACCTCATTTCCAAATATTCTGCCAGCTGTACAACAGAACATTGCTATGTTTGCAACTAAGCTATTTTTATTTGTAATCCTTATACTCACTAAACTGTTTCTGTTATGTACTAACTTCATCACTTCTGTTGTTGTATACCCTACCTAACTCCCATTATGTTAACCTTACTTTTACATTAAAATCTAGCAATTAACTACTCTGGGTGGATCCTATGACAGCGGCATAATATGTAGCCTTATAGGATTCTCCCGACAGCAGCATATACTTTTCTATACACTCATCTAATTTCTTTGTTTATTTCATGTATCTAATTTAATGTATGTTATTCCATCCTTACAATTGTACTAATATTGTTGCTGTCAAATAAACAGTTCTGAGTTCTGAGTTCTGAGTTCATGTATCCTAATGAAAACTAAGCCACTATTAGACTTTCTATAGGCTATAGATTGAGCGAAATGTTTTACACTTGTGATATTAAAACCGAATACCTATTAGACGTGAATCTCATTCATGTGTGAATTGTTCTAATAGTTTAATTGATTTTATTGAGCGAAACATTAGCCCTAATGGTGACGATGATGATGATGAAACTGCGTGTCGGCACTCTGAGAGTTCTGAATTCCTGCAGTACTCCAGTATTGCCACAAGGAAATTTACTTACACAAACTAAAACCAGACGTAGAGATACGTCCTTTTCTACGTCTAAGACGGTTTTTATAAATCTGTACTTAGACATGGATTTGATCGCACTCACAGTCTCAGATCAATTCTGTGCGTAAGTACGTTTTATAAATGAGGCCCAATACTAGATCTCTACACACTCAACGCAAGATTTACACACACTCAAAGCGAGATCTACACCCTCAGCATAAAGGCTAGAGCAACATGCACTGATGGGGTCTAGGCCTGTCATAGAAACCCCCCTATGACCCCAAGCTAACGGGAGAGAGGTCAAGATGGTGACCCTTTCCAAGGAAACATGTTTCTATCAGTCTACTCACACACTCTGTTCCCTCTGTTCCACTTAGCACACTAAAGCTAGATGGACAGAGATACGGCCTCACTGGTGTGGCTTACCTAACCAGATTCACTGAAATAATGAAGTGAAATTAACTCAGCTGAACTGAAATTATTAATTAAAATAATGAAGCTTCCAACAACTCATTTGAACTCAAAAAGCAGGAACAAGCGCCAGCCCCACTCCTTCAGTTCCAGTAACTATCTGGTCTAGCTGCTTCCCCGGGGGTTAGTGATGCTGGCCTAGCTGCTTCCCCCGGGGTTCGTGATGCTGGCCTAGCTGCTTCCCCCGGGGTTAGTGATGCTGGCCTAGCTGCTTCCCCCTGGGTTCGTGATGCTGGCCTAGCTAGAGGTTAAGGCTTTCAGGTCTGGGTTAAAATAATGAGCCCTTTCACAAAAAACATGGCCCTGTCTGCACAGCACATTCATGCTCTCATAGTCATTAAGTTACTGTTCCAGAAAGATCTGTTCAGCTGCAGTCCAGTCTGGTCACCCCCACACCCAGAGTTTGGCACTGACGGTCAGGTGAGTGGTGAGGCGGGGCTCTGAGGGGCGCTAAAATAATTAGCTCTTTACAGACAATTGTGTGTCCTGTCTGCCCGCTCCCCCTCTGAGAGATACAGGCTGCATTCACACTCACCCAGGTCTAAATAAGAACCCAGAACCCCTCTAACAGCTCCCCTGGGTCGACGGGTCAGTGGTGCCCAGAGTTGGACACCAGAGCTGTCTCCCTGGAGGGGCTCAGGTAAGCTGGCTAACTGAGTTAAACAAATTAAATCACAGCTTCAACATATAGCTTGGCTCAGAGAAAAACTGGCTGCGTTGACACTCATTCAGTTCTAGGTAAATGCTGCAGAAAGACCTCCGACAGCTCTTCTGGGTCTAATGAACAGCTCCCCTGGGTCTAATGAACATCTTCTTTGGGTCTAAAGAACAGCTCCTCTGGGTCTAAAGAACAGCTCCTCTGGGTCTAATGAACAGCTCCTCTGGGTCTAAAGAACAGCTCCTCTGGGTCCCATGAACAGCTCCTCTGGTTCTAATGAACAGCTCCTCTGGGTCTAGTGAACACCTCCTCTGGGTCTAATGAACAGCTCCTCTGGGTATAATGAACAGCTCCTCTGAGTCTTATGAACAGCTCCTCTTGGTCTAATGAACAGTTCCTCTGGGTCTAAAGAACAGCTCAGAGGCCTCCCTTGAGTCGTTAACTCAGTTACACTAATTCAGTTAGCATGTGTTTCACAAGCTGGCTCTGTCAGACGCCACATTCCACTCTAAGGGGCCTGTAGCTCACAGAGTCACCTAAGCAGGTTAATTACTATAGTGAAGACAATATGGCCTCCAAAGAGTACACACATGTGTGTGTGTGTGTGTGTGTGTGTGTGTGTGTGTGTGTGTTAGAGCAAATGGAAAAAGCAGTCAGATCTCCTATTCAGAGGCAATCACAAAACATCACACCATTGGCCAGGTTGCTATGGCGACACCGGCAAGCCTGTTATCAGCACGGCAGGAAAAAAACAGAATGGAAACCCACACACACAGACACTCTCTCTTTCTCTCTCTCTCACACACACACTCTTTCTCTGTCTCTCTCTCTCTCTTCATTGCTTTTCTCATTGTGTGTGTGTGTGTGTGTCTCTCTGTGTATGTCTTTCTCTGTGTGTGTATGTGTGTGTGTGCTTGTGTGTAGGTGTGTTTGTGTGTGTGTTTTTTTGTTCGTGTGAGAGACAATTTACATGAGGCTGGATCCATCGTTATGTTAAACTCCACTCTATACTCTATTCTGTACTTTTATCAGCATATATGCGAACATTCATGATATGTCTGGTTTTTATGAAGGGCTGCGTGTGCCTGTGCGTGTGCGTGTTCGTGTGCGTGTGCGTGTGCGTGCGTGTGTGTCTTTGTGTGTGTGAGTGTGCATATGTGTGTGTGTGTGTGTGTGAGATAGCTATCTCTGTTTTGGCGTCGGGCCCTCTCTGCTTAGTATGAAAATTCAGTCCCAGTCCCTCATGCTAAAGGTTAAACCCACTGGGCCGACTGCTCTGCCAGTTACGATCTGGCTAGCTTAGCTGCCTTTCAGAACTATGCTACTTAAAGCGGATGTTTTGAACCGGTGTTTAACACACAGCTGCATGATAATGATATTGATAGCGAGGTTAACTGCGGATATCTAGACCATACAATGATGCATGAATGTCACGTGATGATATTGATAGCAAAGTTAGCCCTGGGGAAATACAAATATGCTGTTATTAAAAGGCCTACACGTTATTAATATAATCTACATCACATCTGCAAAGAAATGTAGTATTTTGTTTTTAAATAAAATAAAAATATAACTTATATACAGCTTTATACTTATATACAGTGGTGTCCGTTGTCAACAATCGGTTCTTTAGGGGGCCCTTTTTCAAATATTAGCCTATATAGCCTTCATAGGCTGATGTTTAACCAAGCCTACTAATTTGTCCTAATGAATTTCTTCAAATTTAAAGTCACAGCCTTAGTGTTTAAGGTCACAGCCTTAGCAAATGTGGCTGCTAAATAAACAATGCACTATTTGCATCCGGCTTGTCTTTCTGTCAGATTTTATTTCTATTGGTTTGGAGAGAACAGCACAGTTCACATCTGCCAACAGGCCTATTTTTAATATCTTTATGAAATTCACACAGGCATACACACTTACACACACACTAACACACACACACACACACACACACACACACACACACACCCACACACACACACACACACACACACAGCTCTCTCTCTTGCTGTCTGTCTATATGCCTTTCACACTTACAACTCACAACCCCTTTCTCCCCTTCTCTAGTTCAGACAGTTGGTTTAACAGATGTGTGCAAGTGTGATTGCGTGAGTTTAGGTGTAAGAGTGTAAGAGTGTGTAAGCAAGTCCACCTGTCCGATCACTTCCAATAATTTAAAGTTGTCTGTAAATTGCTTTGGATTTAAAAGCATTGGCTAAATATCTGCCCTTTATCTTGATGATGTCACAACCCCACGATATAAAACAATGACGCTAGGCTTTCTGGGCGGTGCTAAAGAAGTAAATTAAGGTTTAACTTTCGGTTGCAGATCGTGTGACATAAGAGATCCCTATTACTATGATGTGATACTTCAGACACTCTAACAACAATATCAACAAAGAGCTAAATAAACTAGAGAAACACATAGACTTAAAAAACAGACTAGGGACTTTGAAAGAGTTTACTAATAAGCCACTGAACAGTTTACCACAGGAATTACAATTAACAACATGGCCACTATCAATCTAACCAAGAACTCCTAAACAACCAAGCAAGTAAAATTGAAAACTATTACCAACTGCTCAAAATCATTGTTTTCAGAATGGCTTCATGAAGGTGTTGCAGACCTTCCAGAAGTGGAGAGATTAATCAGTATCTCATCTATCTCCATTCATCATGTTCTGAAGCTCCCATAAGGAGCAACAGGTAAGGATGTACCTCACTGATGTGGAGAGGACAGGAGAGAGGAATCACTACAGGACTGGGAGACACACTGCTCAGTCATGGGGGGAGATTTTATACTTGTTTTCACTTTTTCCTCCTGTAATGATACAGGTGCCTTGCCTTATGAGACTATATCATAACAGCAATTTGTTTGTGATGCTTAGTTCTCTTAAGAAAGCTCTACATGTGTTCTGAAACTATTTCTGTGAAATAAATTGTCCTTCCTCCTAATCTGCATTCACCCTTTCCACATCTACACTCACTCATTCTTAAACATTTAAGCAATATAGCACGAGTGGGAGTGGGTTAGGTAAGGGATGTTAGATTCAGTCAAATATATAGGTTTTAGTTACATAATATAATCTAATATGCATCTAGGTATAATCTCATATGCCTCATAGCAAAAGGCCCATTCTGTGAATACGCATAGGGGTCACACAGACGGAACGTCAGGCCGGCTTCCTCCCTGACCATTTGCTAATGATACATCAAGGTATATCCTGTCTTTTGTCCAGCGTCTTAAAGACAGCTGGAGATCAATGGTTGCCAGGACCCCAGACAGACACTTAATTAATTTAGACCTAATTGAGTAAGACCATATTAGGTAATACTTCCTACTTTCATTTATGGACACACCTTTCATTTCTCGGTATTGTTTACATGTTAATTCCATACTATAAGTGTCACAACCTTTTTGTAATGAGAAGAAGAAGAAGCAAGGAGACCGACTCCTCAACATGCAGACGTGCCTTCTGCATGCTTGTGTTGTATGGAGCTGACCGTGGCATGTGATTGAATAAACACATTCTTTCGCTAAGCCGTCTTCCACAAGTCTGTTATTCTGAACAAGCTAACTTGAACCAAGCGTGGGCATCCGAGGATTTTGCCGGAGGACAGCACAAGTTTTCATTTACAGCATAAGCTTTCAGGGATAACGCCCGACTCACATTGCTGCGTTGGAATGCGTTGATCCAACGGAAGGCAGAGGAGGAGTCTGGTGCATGGGGTTCTGTTGATACCGGAGACCTTATAGTGAGATTGACAGGTCATCAAACCAATCAAGTCACTAGCAAGCTTTTCCCCTTTCAGTAGTAGCATGCTATCATTAGACAGGGTGCTCAGAGACCTTGCAAATCCTATGATACGTATTTTTCAGTTACAATAAAGGGTTTTTTACATTGTACAGTGTCTATTTCTCGGTAGCTTTTAAAAAATCTAACCAAAAAAAAGTCAAACAACCAACTTGTAGGTACAAATACGACCATCTACGGAGTTTGGCAGCCATCTTTTTTTTTTTTTAGTTTGCCGCTCTGTAGACGTGAGTATATACGGGATATGATTGGCTAGCGCCTGTGCTGTCAGTTATGCATGAAAGGCAATATGATTGGCTGACGCATGCATTGCCTCTCGAAAAGTTCAACCTTCTTCAACTCTTGCCGCAAGCAAAGCATGAAACGCAACGCACGTGAACCAAACGGAGCCACAATTCAGTTCGGCAAAGGATGACGTCACCCCATGCAAAGTGAATCGGGATGCGTTAACCCTGACCCTGGTGTTCGAGCGTAGCCACCGAGGCCGAAGGGATTATCCCTTACCTACCCCACTCCCACAAGAAACGTTTTTCAGAACAAAAAATAGTTCCATTGTCAACGTCTTGGTTTGGAATTTTAAGGACTGTTCATTAACGGTTATCATCAACGCGCTATCCACAAGTTTCCATTTCATTGCGGAGTGATTTATTATTAGCTGTGAAAATTCCCAAACTGTTGGTATGTTGACGGATAATCCAACTCATCTCTCGTCCAATCAGAAACAGCTAAATTACGCGATAGAACCCAATTGTTTTATAAATAAATATATATTGTCCCTATATAAACACGTCTTCTCAAACGTCCTCAACATGCTTCTCTTGTGGTTTTCTTATCCCTCAGCACGCCGGGGTCCTGTTCGTCTTCTCTGGATTTATTTTCCGATACAACCTTAAGGATTTGGAGAGGATCTGCAAAGAGGAGTGGACCAAAATCCCTCCTGAGATGTGTGTAAACCTGGTGACCAACTACAAGAAACGTCTGACGTCTGTGCTTGCCAACAAGGGTTATTCCACCAAGTACAAAGTCATGTTTTGCTAGGGGTTCAAATACTTATTTTCTGCATCAAATGCAAATAAAGTCATAAACGAATGGCAGTTTTCTGGATTTTTTGTTGATATTCTGTTTCTCACTGTTAAAATACACCTACCATTACAATTATAGATCACACATTTCTTTGCAAGTGGCCAAACTTGCGAAATCTGCAGGTGTTCAAATACTTATTTTCCCCACTGTAGGTTGTTGGCAAAGGTCAGGCACAGACTTGAGCATGTGTTTCAGAGACAGTGCTGGCAGCCTAGGAAACTGAACTTGCAGAATTAACCAAACATCCCTGGCCAAGGCGTCGCTTCTCATCATGTCTCTCAGACTACTACTAGAACTCTGGGCTGTTTGAGCGGTTCTAACAACTGAACAGGAGAACATCCTCAGCATGTGACTCAGACTACAACTAGAACACTAGAGTTCTCAAATGAGCATTTGAACAGTTAAAAACAAATGCAATTAACATCAACACTATCAATCTAAACTAAAAATGAGCACAAAAACTCATAAATCAATCAGGTTAATATATTTAAACTCTTTGAACATACAATACAATTTATATAGGACCATAACAATACAATTGTCTCGAGGAGCTTCTACATCTGATCAAAATCAACCTTTTCAGAATGGCTTCATGAAGGTGTTGCAGACCTTCTAGAAGTGGAGAGATTAATCAGCATCTCATAGCATCTCCATTCATCATGTTTTGAAGCTCCCATAAGGAGCAACAGGTAAGGATGTACCTCGCTGATGTGAAGAGGTCATGAGAGAGGAATCACTACCTGCCTGGGAGACACACTGCTCAGGCACGGTGAAAGATGTTTGACTTGTATGGATACGGGTGCCTTGCATTATGAGAGCATATCATATCAGGCATTTGTTTGTGATTTCTTTTTGATCTTTAAAGTGCTCTACATGTGTTCTGAAACACGTTGTGAGATAAATTGTCCATCCTCCTAATCTGCGAAGTCCCTTTCCACATTTACACTCACTCGTCCTTATACATATACATATATACAAGTCTTCTCATACGACCTCAACATGCTTCTCTTATGGTTTTCTTATTCCTCCGCATACTGGTCCTGGTTGTCTTCTTTGGATTTATTTTCCGATACTGACTGGCGGACTATAGGTTATCCCTTCTATAGGTCCTTGGCAAAGGTCAAGCACAGACTTGAGCATGTGTTTCAGAGACAGTGCTGGCAGCCTCGGAAACTGGACTTGCAAAAGTAACCAGACATCCTTGGCCGAGGCGTCGCTTCTCAGCATGTCTCTCAGACTACAACTAGATTTCTGGGCTGCTTGTGCGGTTCTAGCGCCAACAGAAAAGCACCCTAAACAAACAGTGCAACGTTTAGTTTTCAAACCTATCTCAGAATCACAAACTCACACACCGTTCACACGTACGCGTTGGAATGAAATGATGTGTCAGGGTTGACGGATCCCCATTCCCTTTGAATGGGGTACGTCATCCTTTGCCGAACTGAACGGAGACACAATTCAGTTCGGCAAAGGATGACGACACCCTATTCAAAGTGAACGGGGATCCGTCGCCCTTAACGACTCAACGCATTCCAACGCGTACGTGTGAACCGTGTGTAACTTCAGCAAAAGAAAATGAATTAAGGCTCTAAAATGAGCACACATACCTCTAAAACAATGAAGCCAATTAAATGCAAATCTTTGAACACCTGACCACCATCAACTTTTCAGAACGCTTCATGAAGGCATTGCAGACCTTCTAGAAGTGGAGAGATGAATCAGCATCTCTTACATCTCCATTCATTATGTCTGAAGCACCCATAAGGGGCAACGGGGAAGGATGTTCCTCACTGATGTATAGTAGACATGAGAGAGGAATCACTACAGGACTGGGAGACACACTGCTCAGGCACGGTGGAAGACAAAAGCAATAGCAAAAGCTACATCTCCTTCTTGTAAAGATATGGGTCATTAACACCTGCCTCTCAAGACTGCAGGATAATCATGTGTGATTTCTGGCCCCAGAAAAGGCCTTTCCATGTGCTCTGTAACGGTGCAGTCACACCTATTCGTTAGAATGCGTTGATCCAACGGATGGCGGAGGAGGAGTCTGTCGCGTGGGGTTCTGTTGATAACAGAGACGTTAGAGTGAGATTGACAGGTCAACAAACAAATCACGTCACAAGCAAGCTTTTATCCTGTGAGTAGTAGCATGCATCATTAGATAGGGTGCTCAGACACCTCGCAAATCCTATGACACGTATTTTTCAGTTACAATAAAGGGGTTTTTACATTGTACAGTGTCTATTTCTCGGTAACATTTAAAAAATCTAACCAAAAAAAAGTCAAACAACCAACTTGTAGGTACAAATACGACCATCTACGCAGTTTGGTCAGCCATCTTTTTTTTTTGAGCTTGCCGCTCTGTAGACATGAGCATATATGGGACATGATTGGCTAGCGCCTGTGCTGTCAGTTATGCATGAAAGGCATTTTGATTGGCTGACGCATGCATTGCTTCTCGAAAAGTTTAACATTCTTCAACTCTTGCCGCAAGCAAAGCATGAAACGCAACACACGCGAACCAAACGGCGCCACAATTCAGTTCGGCAAAGGATGACGTCGCCCCATTCAAAGTGACGCATCAACGCATAGGTGTGACCGACCCGTTAAACAACAGAAACGCTGATGGCTGAAATACCAATCTAATCAATGAGCACACAAACCTATTAACCAGTTATGCAAATGAAATACAAAACTTTTAAAATATTCTCAATTTTCAAAAAGGCTTCATGAAGGTGTTGCAGACCTTCTAGAAATGGAGAGATTAATCAGCATCTCATCCATCATGTTCTGAGGCTCCCATGAGGAGCAACAGGTAAGGGTGTACCTCACTGGTGTAGAGAAGACAGGAGAGAGGAATCACTACACGACTGGGAGACACACTGCTCAGTCATGGGGTGACGTCATCCTTTGCCGAACTGAATTGTGGCTCCGTTGGGTTCCATTGCGTTGGGTTTCATGCGTTGCTTGCAGCAAGAGTTGAAAAATGTTCAACTTTTCGAGAGGCAACGCATGCGTCAGCCAATCAAATTGCCTTTTATGCATAACTGACAGCACAGGCGCTAGCCAATCAGATTGCGTTTATGCTCACGTCTCAAGAGCGGGAAGCTAAAAAAAAAAAAGATGGCTGACCAAACTCCGTATATGGTCGTATTTGTATCTAAAGGTTGTTTGTTTGACTTTTTTTGCTTAGATTTTTTAAAAGTTACAGAGAAATAGACAGTGTACAATGTAAAATCCACTTTATTGGAACTGAAAAATATGTCTGATAGGATTTGCGAGGTGTCTGAGCCACCTATCTAATGTTTGCTACTACTCACTCACAAGGTTGAATAGCTTGCTAGTGGCGTGATTGGTTTGTTGACCTGTCAATCTCACTATAACGTCTCTGTTATCAACACAACCCCATGCGCCTGACTCCTCCGGCATCCGTTGGATAAACACATTCCGATGCGTACGTGTGAGTCCAAGATAACACCTGCCTCAAGACTGCAGGATAATCATGTGTGATTTCTGCCCCCAGAAAAGGCCTTTCCATGTGCTCTGTGAACAGTTTGGACTATATTTGCAGGCCCCACCCTCTACTGTATACGACCCTATCATACATGTAAACGCCCCGCTCAGGCCTGGACAAACCCTCTCAGGCATAGACACACCCATCTCCGACCTGGGTACGCCCCTCTCAGATTTCTCCAGCGGAAGTTGTTTCCTTGGTAACTGTTCAACAGATTGTATTGAACTTAAGCGGCTGTATTTGTAAGACTAAAGAAAGTTTGCAAACCCATAGATCCAACACGCACAATATCTGCAGCAGACACCCAGGCAGCTTAGGTCAAAGATATGCCACTCAGCAAACTATGTGGGCCAGACAAACAGGCAGCTAAGGGCAAAGACATGCCACTCTACATGGAGTGTTCCAGTGATGCTGCTGGAGACAAAGTCCTAGAACACTGATGGCTGCAAAACAAATCTAAGCAATGAGCACACAAACCTTTTAACCAGTTATGCAAGTAAAATATAAAAATGTTAACATATTCTCAATCTTCAGAATGGCTTCATGAAGGTGTTTCAGACCTTCTAGAAGTGGAGAGATTAATCAGCATCTCATGCATCTCCATTCATCATGTTCTGAAGCTCACTTAAAGAGCAACAGGTAAGG
>NC_137923.1:27604101-27626236 GCF_963457725.1 Sprattus sprattus | reverse complement strand
GAGTGTGTGTGTAAGAGAGAGAGGGAGAGAGAGAGAGAGATAAAGTGTGTGTATGTGTAAGAGAGAGCTTGTTTTGATGGAGTCTTGTCTTTGCTTGGCCTATGGTGAGGTCTGTTGCCCAGGGAATGCAGAATTCAGATGCTTGTCAATATTTGGTGTGGCGCCTCTTGCCTGTCGTGTCTGCCATCAGAGCGCCTCCATCAACACACACACACACACACACACACACACACACACACACACACACACTCTCTCTTAAATGGCTCTTAACACCTCGGCCTGCTGAGCGTATGGGGCCCTGACAGGCTTTCTATTAGCGTCTCCGTCAGAGCTAATTGGCTCCGAGACGTAAACGAGTCTCGGCCTGACGGCTCCTCACCCTGAGCGGCCCACTCTACTCGCTGTGGACACAACAGCGGACAGCCAGGGTGCAATTCAACTTGTCCGTCACTCACACTGCTAGTGAGTAATTGTTTATCACCAGGAGTGGCGTGTGTGTGTGTGTGTGTGTGTGTGTGGAGGGATTCTAGCACTAAGGGCCTGATACTAACAGGATTGCGCCCATTTCTGGCGTAAAATAGCGGTCGTAAACATAAAACGGTATTTACTAAGGGGCCGCAGCGCATATTAACACCTGTGGGTGTGAACAGGGGAGGTAACGTGGAGGTGGGTGGTAACGTTGGCGTGAGGCGCAATTTACATGGGCGGAGACAAGGTAAGTGCGCCTAATGATGTCATGCGTGGTATTTACTAAACTGCCTGTCGAGCGCACGTCTCCAATTTGCAGTTTAATTCTCCGCCTCATAAAAGCACGTCTTAACCAGGAAGCGCATTTCGACTGAGTCTGAATACGTTGATATGGCAGCAGTAATAAGAGCAAGGCGAAGACATAGACAGAGGCAGTGCACAGAAAGAATTTTTTCAACTCCTATAACACTTTTTCAATTAAGCTAACCAGAAAACATTAGACGGTACAGGTTAACCAGCCACGCAATACTTCAATTACTGGACCAGATCAGAGACGACATCTAACCCTCCAACCGGAGATCACATTCCATTCAATCAGTTGGTAAACATTGCAAATATTGGCACCGGATCATTTCAAACAGTTATAGTATCAGCAGTTGATATATCTCAGCCTTCACAAATATTCACACAGGTACTCGAAGCATTGCTATGGCGCACTGGTCAATACATTTCCCCACTGCCACAGCTGAAATTATAGACATCAAACAGGACTTTTTTTGAAATCGCAAACTTTCCGAACGTAATATGAACCATTGATTGCACCCACGTCCATATATATTGTAGTGAACCCATGTCCTTGTAGAAATAATTAATCTCGCCATGTACACATCTATATAGTTATAATAGACAGTTTATGCATTAATGCCACCAATAGAATATTCTTTATAATCGTGTTCTTTTAAACATCTTGCTGTAGGTGATGGCGGGCAGAACAACATTATAGCAGCGCACACATTGAATCAGGTTCAGTGATTGAGCGAACGTGAACCAATACATCTATCTCCACTTGCTGAAGCTTCATTTTCTCTTCCTAAATAAATACCACGGAAAATGGGGAAAAACACCGTGCGTTAATGTGCGAACGCAGTTTAAGCAGCCGTCGCAATGTTAGTAAATCAGGCCCTATATAGGGCGGAGTAAACACAGATTGCCCAGCGCGATCTGGTTTGATAAATACCAAGTAAAATGCGCAAAAACACCGTGCGTTAATTTGCGAACGCAGATTAAGAAGCGCTCGCATATTAGTAAATCAGGCCCTAAGTGTGTTAAACCTGCAGTGGGGGAGGTTGAAAGGAGGTCCTCCTGGACCCAGTAGAGTGTTACTGAGGGGACAGCTATGACCTATGACCTATCAGGGTCTGTGGAGTGTGTGTGTGTGTGTGTGTGTGTGTGTGTGTGTGTGTGTGTGTGTGTGTGTGTGTGTGTGTGTGTGTGTGTGTGTGTGTGTGTGTGTGTGTGTGTAAGATGCTCCTTACATGGGGAAGTAGTTTTATTGAATTTGTCCGTCACAGGGCCATTAATGAATGACCCAATGGCCCTGTGACTGGACACATAACTGAGGAGACTGGACTTAGGCAGAGTGTGTGTGTGTGTGTGTGTGTGTGTGTGTGTGTGTGTGTGTGTGTGTGTGTGTGTGTGTGACAGCCCACATCAGTGAAGACTCAGTAATTGGCCCTAAGATGTGTGTGTATATGTATGTATCTGTGTGTGTGTGTGTGTGTGTGTGTGTGTGTGTGTGTGTGTGTGTGTGTGTGTGTGACAGCCCACATCAGTACAGACTGGGTAATTGGCCCTGAGATGTGTGTGTGTGTGTGTGTGTTTGTGTAAGATGACCCTAATTACACACATCCTCCTGATATGAGAGGGATAAATGCAAATGACTCACACAGACATGGACACTGGGGCCCACTAATGAAAAGAGAGAGAGAAGGGGGGAGTCAGAGACGCGTGTGAGGATGACAACAACAAAGATGGAGGGAATGATAAATAGATTTAAGGAGGGCGGTGAGCAGAAGGATGACTAGGGTTGATGGGGGAGAGAGAGAGAAGCCCACTCAAGTCATTTACATGGCACTCTCATCACCATTTCAAAATATGACATTAAATCAGAACTAGAAAAGACAGAAAAAAATAAATAAATACAACTGGCAAGACTGAAAATAACAAGTTGTTATGCAGCTTGGAGAAACATGTTTACAGAAGTGTGTATTCATTGTAGGTGCCGGCGAGAGTCCAAGAGAATGGAGACAGAAAAAACACTTGGCTAATTAATGCTCTGAGGGTCTCCATCTTCTCTAATGATCTGGGGGGGTGGTGTCGAGTGACGGGGGAGGGGGGCATTTTGAGAAATCAGCTTGTTATTAAAAGCAAAGCAAATGCCTGTGTACCAGCACACCCCATGACCCTGTTACTGTTGAGGAACTTGTTGAAGATGAGCAGCAGTCTAATGATGAGGCACCTTTGGAAGAGGGTGAAGAGGTGCAATCATTCGCTAGGTCTTTGATTAGGGATGCAGTTGGACACACTTCACCTAGTGTGAAAGTGCTGGGTTTAAAATGCTCAGGGTTGTGTGTGTGTGTGTGTGTGTGTGTGTGTGTGTTTGTGTGTGCGTGCGCGCAGTGGCGTGCACACATAGACACTAGGTGGTGCTAACGCACCAGGACTTTTGCCCTTTATCAACGAAAATGCCCTTTTTTTTTTTATATTATTAACATTTTACTGAGGCCGGTTTTGAAATGATCTTTTAAAAACCTAAGCGATTAAAAACGACTGAAACAATGCCCAAAAATGAGCCACGTCCCCCTTGCACAGACCAGACTCAATTGTCTTCCTTTGTCACGTGCACTCGCGCTGGCACGCGCAGGGCACCACATGCGCTTCAGTAAACAGAAGCGTCTCCAGCATAGCAGGCACGGTCGCAGACAGGCATCTTCTTCCGTGTTCCCACCAGCCAGGTAACATACAGATCAAGTAAAATCGTATAGTTTGCCCTCTAAGCCCAACGTGTAGCCTAATCATTTTGTTGTGCAGTAAAATGTCTCATACAGCAACAAACAACTAAGCATTTTTAGCCGACTGGTCACCTGATAAAGTTTTACGCTGTATAGCCCAATGACAGATAACGCAAGGATGACCATAGGCTTATTAGGCTACAAATTATTTCGGTAGAGTTTGCAATTGCAAATCTGCAAATGTGTTAGGACGAACGTTTTCTGTTGTTTTCGTTTGCTGTATAGGTTTTGTCAGGGAATATAAATTAACACATTTATTTGTGGCAGAAAAAAAACGGGAAGTTCCTCATGTGAAAAATCCCCATCTGTAGGCCTATTCAATGACAACAGTTAGCAGCTAACTCCTTCTTCTCGTACTTTTTGGTCTCTTTGTTAATTGTAAATTATAAAGTTTTACGCTGTATAGCCCAATGACAGGTAACGCAAGGACGACCATAGGCTTATTAGGCTACTTTTTTCTATAGGAAACTCACGTTTAGAGAATGATACAAATAAAAGTAAAATTTCATTCAACATGTGCGTGTAACTTTTTTATAATAAGGTGTTCCGCGTGCGCTAAAAAGTGCCCTTCCCTTCCCCCCTGAGCACCTGCCCCCCAAAATGTCTGTGCACGCCACTGCGTGCGCGTGTGCGTGTGCGTGTGCGCGTGCGCAAGTGTGTGTAAATGTGTGAACGCACTCAGTTAGACATGAAACCGCGAATCAAATTGCGTTTAATCCGGTAGAAGCTCGTAATTCGCTTATAATTGCCTCATGTAGCACACGCCTAAATATGACCCGGTCGAGCCTTTCGATAGAGGTGGTCTACCCCGAACGGTCAGCTCAAAAAAGGGCGGGTCAAATAAGGCTGATGTGCCATGGGGGAGGCGGTGACAGGAGGCTAGAAAGTTAGAGGCTAGAAAGTTCTTGCCTGTTCTTGAAAGGAGACTGATCCAATAGGCTAGTAGGCCTACAATTTTTTATCATTGTAATAAAACGCAATCTGGTACACCATTTTAATATGGTAATACCGCCTACTGTTTTTTGCAAAATTAAAGAAAGCATATAAAAGAAAAGCCGACTCGAGCCTATTAATTCCGAAATTTCACCACATCGTAGGCTATATACTGTAACAACCCCAACACTTGCCTGCTTCCCTTGCAAATCAAAGTTTTCCGACTATTTTTCTTACCTTCTTTTTCAGCTGTTGATGATACTGAGCTAGAAGTTTAACTTGTTCTGAACATCTCGCGCTGCCAATGCCCAATGTCACTTCTGAGTCAAATCACTCCATCATCTCTTTGAAATTCCTTATTCCACGAGTGGTAGGCTACAATGACTGGCTGTTTTAAAATATAACTAATAGCCTAACGAAACAAAATAACCCAGGCAGTTTCATCTACGAGACGTTAAGGCTTCTTCCAATACTGACAGCTGACTCATAGCTTGCAGGTTTGCTGCACTGCAAGGAAACGCGACATGGGTATGGAGTAAGGAAGCTGTCAGAATGTCCGTGTGTATAAAATAGATATGCGTGCATATATTTTGAAGTTCAGCAGAAAATAAATATTTGTAAACTCTTACAAACACGAAATCCAACTTCACGATTAAGATTTCTTCATTACGAATACGAATTCACGAATTACAAACACGAAATGCAACTTCACGAATACAAATTCACGAATTACAAACACGAAATGCAACTTCACATTTACGGTTCCTTCAGTATGAGTACGAATTCACAAACGTGACTATACTGTCAAAAATACGTCACCACTTCCATACGTCACCACAGACATTATTATTGAGCAGAGGATACATCGATCCCACAGGTTAGATTAGCAAAGTTTGTTGATGTTAGGTGACGTCGTTTAGCTTTCCACCTGCAAGATATAACGATTACCTAAAGTAAACCTAAATTTGAGCAGGTAACAATACAGATAACAACTACAGCCATATTCTGTTACTACCTGTACTACTTACAATTTCATTCCCTGCATCATTTACTTTGAGCTAAACTCCATGGCTATAATCATGGCTGTCGTTGAATAGACGTGACAAACAAATACATTGCAATGCTGGTTGCACAGGTTGAAGACGCAGACCGCTACGATTGACTGACACACAAACACACATTGTTCAAATCATACGCTGGACCCTTGTATTTCTGCATGGGTTTAGTAAATGATCAGGCTATAATAAGATCACATTGGTTATGTAGTCGCTGACAACCGGGACAATTTCACAGTGGTTGGTGTAAACCGGGACATTCCGGGACTCGGACACGCAACTCAAAATCGGGACGGTCCCGGTAAAATCGGGACGTCTTGTCACCCTAATCTAGCAGCATGCCATGATTGGGCTTTCAGTTGAATTCAAGCAGCATTAAAAGCAAACAGAACAACATCAAGCAAAATAGACTGAATTGGCATCTATAGCCTATGTAAATAATGTTAATGTGCTTTATGTGTAACCTAACTGAAATATCTGATATTTCAGGAATCACTGTTGACTAAATTATTTGGAAGCCTGTTAACCCGAATAGTGGAGATAGTGTATCGGCCACATTTGGATCTGGACTATTTCCAGTACGTCATCAATCAGGAGGCATTCATTTTCACTTCTGCATCCACGGTCACTGACATACCCTCTTACGTTGTTGGCATTCTCAAAAGGCAGTGCATGTTGTACATCCAACAGGCAGTGCATCCAAAAATGTCACTATTAATATTCAAATTCCCATTCAGCATGGCCAGAGCACACTCAAAAGTTGGTTGCTTAGTCGTTGGGAGGTGGGACTGGGAGCACTCTGACCCTCACCCGTGGCGATAATATAAACTCAGCCTTCAGCTTCATGCACCAACACTGTAGCCTACATGAACATGATCACAATACGTTAACGTTATCGTTATATCTCGCAGGTGGAAAGCTAAACGACGTCACCTAACATCAACGAACTTTGCTAATCTAACCTCTGGGATCGATGTATCCTCTGCTCAATAATAATTTCTGTGGTGACGTATGGAAGTGGTGACGTATTTTTGACAGTTTAGTCACGTTTGTGAATTCGTACTTGTACTGAAGGAACCGTAAATGTGAAGTTGCAGTTCGTGTTTGTAATTCGTGAATTTGTATTCGTGAAGTTGCATTTCGTGTTTGTAATTCGTGAATTCGTATTCGTAATGAAGAAATCTTAATCGTGAAGTTGCATTTTGTGTTTGTAAGAGTTTACAAATATTTATTTTCTGCTCAACTTCAAAAAATATGCACGCATATCTATTTTATACACACAAACATTCTGACAGCTTCCTTACTCCATACATGGGAGGGATCGTCACTTAATTTAAACCTTTTTTGCTTCAGTTAGTGTGTGTGTGTGTGTGTGTGTGTGTGTGTGATAGAGACAGAGAGGACTCAGTGAAACATCGGAAAACACCAATTCCGCGACAGATGAACCTTTATTGATAGCCTCTATCAGACAATGCTTATTTTATGAGTCAAAAGAAACAACAAGCAGAAAAAAATATTAAACAAAATAAATAAATATCCTAATGCATTAGGCCTAGCCTCTAGCTGCAAACAGTTCAAATAATAAAAAAACGGCATATAGGCTATTGTGCAAACTAAAAATCACGTCTCAGGATTACTGCGCATGCAAGTTATTTCGAGTGTATCAACTGTACCCATGTCTCAACTGTACTAATACTAGGCCTGCAGCGGATTCGAATTGTATCCGAATCCGTTCGGTTTGTTTACCACAGTTCGGAGCATTCTGGAGATCCGCGGATTTCGGTTTCATGAAGGCATTGCCTTATGTAGCGTATTTTGCCTACTGTAGCCTACGTCCGATACAAAAGGGTGTTTAGGACCCAGCGGAATGCAATGGTAACCATAACAACAGTAGTAAAAGTAGCCTAACCGACGGTTGATTGACAAGTCATGGACGGCGGAAAAGACATCGGAAAAAACGATGAACAGAATAGATGATTTTGTTATCAATTTTGTGTAATAAAATGTTCTTGGTGATTTAACATTTGAACAATGGCTTGAAGAGGCATTTAATGAGACTGACAAGGGGAGATACACAAGTTTGACAGAGGAAATTGGAAAGGCACACTTGACCGTAAGGGGCTATTTTACTGTAACTCTCCAGTGTAACGGTAGCTGTAATAGGTTGTTTTCTGAAGTTCAAGCGCACGATTCCTAAATTTAAAGAAAGTAATTGATACAATTATGTTCTAAATATACGGGAGATAAATACAAACGGGTGATAAGCGGGATAACGGCCTTCGAGGTCGACCGGTTCGATGGAAATAATGGACAGGTAGAGGCAACTTTGGCTTCATGCTGCGCTCGTCGCCTGAGTTCTAAGCCTCGTCGGCCGTTATACCTTACATTTTACACTCAGTGCACCAGGTTTTCAAATGCATTTAGGGGAACATTTATTGCACAAAAAAGCCTTGCAAGTTGTCTGATTGCAGTCAATTAACACATTGCAAATAGCCTGTGGGTCTCATTCATTTTTGTGTTTCTCCCCCAAACCCTCCGTCAAAAAAAAGTCCGCCTTTTTACTATCACGGACATGATCCTAATCCGAACCGTATCCGAAACCGAGGCCCAAAACGGTTATCTGAACCGAACCGTGGACACACTGATCCGTTTCACCACTAACTAATACCACTGTCATATAATTATGAGTTCAGTAAAAGAAGGGGCAAACACAGTCTTCTACCGTTGTTGTAACACATCCACGCGTAGACTCGTTTTCTTTCCGTCTGAGAGTGGTTATTCAAAGAAAATATTAAGAACTACTGTATATGCTGATAGAAAGAAGGGAACTTTAAGCCACTACACTGCCTGTGCACGATGCGGATCCACGTTGATGTTGTTAGTAAACAAACCAGGTGGGAGCACATCTCCGTCGTCTTTGCGCATGCCCGAGGCAAGGTAACCGGATCAAATTTCGCACATGTAGACACGTAACGACAAGAGCCGATTCCCTTAAAAATGTTCACACCTACACGCGAATACGATACAATAAATTGACCGGGTTAAATTGACACATGTATATGGGCCTACTGTGATTATGTTTTGATGAGGGGATTTGTAGCGAAAAGGAGAGAGATGAAAAGAGAATATAGATAGACAGAGATAATCAAGTGAACTCAGAAATAGATTGGTGTGTCTGAGATCTCAAAGGATGCCTGAGGGCTCTTCTTCACGAAGGGGGGAGTTTGTGCCAACTTTAAGGAAATGGGCCTTTCATGCCAAAAAGCTGTCTAAATGTCTCTGCATCTCTGCCTTTAGCTCCCTCCCTTCCTCATCCCCCCTCTCTCCCTCTATCTATCTATTTATCTATTTATCTATCTATCTTTCTCTAAACCTTGATTTCTCTCTGTATTTCACTCTGTCTCACTGTCTTCCGTCTCTCGCCCTTGCACGTGTAAGTCCCAAATATTGATATACAACTGAATGATAATTTACCCTTGTGTTTCTGTCTGTTCATTTGTGTGTTTGTCCGGTGCACGTGACTGTGTGCTCAGGCACCATTTTTAAAACCAGCTAGATTTACCAGAGGTAAAAGTGGTACGCTGTGAATACAGCTAAATAAATTAAAACTTACATAGTGAGCTTGATGAGGTTACCATAACTGAATGAACATATGCAAAAAAATTAACTAATTACTGACTAATTAATCATATTGGTGCTGGTATTTTAATATACCAAGTAGTTACAGCTGCCATGAAGCTCTTTAATTGTGTGTTTAAACTTCATAGCAAAAAAACTGTCAACTCAACCTTGAGGTAATTGTAACCTTATCTAAAAAATGTCTCCTCTCTCTCCCCCCATCCATCCACCCATACATTTGTTTGTCCACCCGTCTGTCTGTCTGTTAGCAGTGCAAGTGTGTGTGTGTGTGTGTGTGTGTGTGTGTGCACATGTGCGGGTCAAGGGCTCTCCCCCCTCTTGATCAGTAGCAGCGTCCTCAGGCCAGATCCTCCAGCAGCGTCCTCAGGCCAGACCCTCTAGCCCTCCTATGTGGGTCTCTAAACTATTGTTTTAAATTCACTCCATTCACAAACGGAGCTCTCAGAACAACAGATAAGAGCAAAACAGAACTCTAAGCGGAGAGCCCGAGACAGAACAGCGTGGAGCCTGTAATCAGCGCATACTGGAGAAATTGCAGGGCTGCGTAGAACGCAATGGAAGCTCGCATGTAGAGCGTGATGCACGTCAAAGCGAAACGAATAAAAAAATGAAGCAAATCCGACACGATAATAACAATGATGAGAATAAATAATAGCTTGAGGGGAGTTTAGCAGAGAATGTGTGTTGGGCTCCATCTTTCTCGCTAATTAGATACTACAGCCCTCAGCTCCAATATGATGGGTAAGCGCCGAGGATATTCAGAATACTAATATGATGCTGAAACGGGCATAGTTATTTTGTATGCTAATTTGATGTTAAGAGACGCCCCATTTTTTATGTTTTGTTTTTGAAAAGAGAAACAAGGATACAGGGCAATTTCATTTGCATCACCTGGTCTTGAGTGACTAAAGCTGAGCTGAGAACTCAAAAGAAACTAGAACACATCCATCTAAACAACCTCCACAATTTTGAATTTGCCTGATGAAGTCCAAAATACATTTCCTAGGGAATATCATTTCAGTAGTGCTATGATTGCCTTATTATATTTCTGATGTTAATTCTTTTCTTCTTTCTGTTAAAGACATATTGATACATATTATTTTTAAGTGTGTGCTAGCATAACAACATTTGTGCATTAAGGCTTGTATTAGTGACTTGCAGAGATGCATCACACATGGCAATGCAGTCCTGCTCAGAGGAGAGGGACTGACTACGAAACGCGCACACACACACTTTCTGAGTAATTCATGCATTAGTGCCATCTACTACCCCTTTCACCCACTTTTACCCATAATAATACCCAGTCCTCTTCTTTTCACCCACCCCCACCCCCCTTCTCTGTCACACTGGACACTCCACACACACATACCCAATGATGCCCTCAGGCACTCACTTGCGTTGCAGTCTTGGAGCGCAAAGTCTAGGGAAAGTGAGATGTGCCGTACTGATGCCTGCCTAGAGGTCATCTGGTAAAAGCCCAGCAGCCTCTGGGGAGAACAAATAAATAATTTAGCATGCAGGAGACTGGTGTCACAATGATTAGTGTGGAAAGGCATTTTCACATGACTCCTAATTCACCCTATAGGGTCTCACAGATAAACTCACCCCCATCGTTTTGGTTTGGTCTGAGGCATACTTACATACATACATTTATTAATAGTTTTTATATTTGGAAGTGCTTCTTCTTCTTCGGATAGGACTACTTTAGGATAGTTTTCCATTATGACAGTTTGATGGGAAAAGTCTATGGAGAAGAAATGTTGAGCGGAATGCGTCTATACAGTAAAACCTACATGTGTGTGTTTTTGTATGTGTCTGTGTATTCTGTATTGTGTGTGTGTTTAAGCATCTGCACTCCAGTGACAGACACCAAGATTAATCCCTGAGGTTTTTCCAGCACTTAATTTTTATGGTATTATTGAGCTAGGATTATTGAATCACCGTTGAACTTCACAGCCGAATATTCAGATTGTGTGTGTGTGTTTGTGTATGTGTTCATGTGTGTCTGTGAGAGAGAGAGACAGACAGAGAGAGACTCAGAGAGAGAGGGGGGGGGGGGGGGGGGAAGCTGATTTGACTTTGCTTTATGACTTTATAAGACCTCAGCAGCGTGGCTATGAAATGTGGTATATTAGTCAAAGATCCCTTGCAGTTCTGTGTGTGGGTTGGTATGTGTGTATCTCCCCAATCACTCTTTAATAAGGCCTCTTCAGCTCAAGGGCCAATCAGTGTCTTTCATGTACTGATTGGCTGAAATTTCTGTGCTTTATTCCCTGCTAGAGCTCTTCTGAAAGCAGAGAGGGGAGGTGGGTTTGGGTGCAGAAGTGCTGGACTGCTGAGTTGCCAAATGGCTGTTTGTTACAGGAGTCTACGTCTGAGCTCTCTAATGGCTTCTTTATGGTCTCAGTTTCCGTCACTCTTTCAGTTTCTGTCTGTCAGCAGTGTTTTCTGAAGTGTGTGTGTGTGTGTGTGTGTGTGTGTGTGTGTGTGTGTGTGTGTGTGAGTGTGTGTGTGTGTGTGTGTGTGTGTGTGTGTGTGTGTGTGTGTGTGTGTGTGTGTGTGTGTGTGTGTGTGTGTGTGTGTGTGTGTGTGTGTGTGTGTGTGTGTGTGTGTGTGTGTGTGTGTGTGTGCGTATGTGTGTGTGTGTTACTCCTCTAATGTGTGCTGCTCTGGGACCTGTGTGTATGAGTGCCTATGAGGGTAGAGGCAAAGAGCTGCAGCTGATAACATTATTTTCCATTTTTCCTCCATTAGTACGTCCATCAGCTCATCTTTTCCACAGACCCGGGGACCTCCTGAGTTTGTGAACTTAAAATGTGTGTGTGTGTGTGTTTTATGGGGGTTGTTTATGTCTCCCTCACTCCCATATCATCGCAATGTCTCTCTACCTCTTCAAGATTTATTTATGTTCTCATTCTCCCTCTATCACACACACACACACACACACACACACACACACACACACACACACACACACACACACAGTTGTCATGCCAACCCAGGTTGCTTTACAAAAAGTGGGTTTAGTCATCCCACTTAATGCCAGCGACAGAATACCGAGAGAGCGAGAGCGAGGAGTGTGTGTGAGAGAGAGTTTGTCTGTGGATCTTTTGACATGCAGTGTTATACATTAGATCTTCTATAAACTTTATCCATCTCTTGGCCTACATGCATCTCTACTTTACTGCAATCCTTGTTCATTACCAGCCATTCTATGGAAGGAGAGAGAAAATAGCAGATCTGTGTAGTCTTGTCAGCACCCTGGCCATCCTCTGGTGAGATCAAAGGGCCAAATGAACAGTCTTATTATGCATGGGGCCACTGGCATCCCTGATTGCAACCACACAGAATACTTTCCCCTAATGACACTCTGGATTAGCAGATGAAGCGCAGGTGGAGTTAAATCTGGATTAGGAGTCTGCTGAGGCTTAAAGTCTCTCATCATCATCATCCTTATCATTCTTCTTCTTCTTCTTCTTCTTCTTCTTCTTCTTCTTCTTCTTCTTCTTCTTCTTCTTCTTCTTCTTCTTCTTCTTCTTCTTGTCCTGCGGTGGTCCAAATCTACAACATCTACGGAGATAGAGAGGGAGAGACAACCAAAACAAGCAAAAAAATAACAGTGTTTTGAATTTTAACTTTTGGAACTAAATAAAACAATCATAGGGAATCTGACTGGGTTGTTGGTAACTGAGCTTAAATCTACATGTTCTAAATAGAACATAAGGCTGACCTTAATTCATGCTCTGTGACCCACACCATAGTTGCTATTTCTGTAAACTGAAGGACTAGTGAGACTCACAAGACTTATATTTCTCTAACGAACGACAAGGAACCACATTGCGCATCAGCCAAAGCAATTTGCTCAGACAAAGAGAGTATCAGGCAGATTCAGGGCCTGCCAGGTTATCCCTGTGGACATTTCTAGAATCAGGCAAAGCTGCTCCTCAAATTTCTGATCATTCACAGTAAGGAGATTTGAGGGCGACGTTCGCACTTAATACTTGAGAATAAATCCCTTTCTTTCTCTCTGTCAGTCCCTCTCTCCCTGTCTTTTACATAAGAATATAAAAGGGACTGCCCAGGAAATAAGATCTACACCATCTTGGGTATCTCAGACACACGCTCACACACTCAATGTACATGCACACATAAAGACTATTATTAATATATTTCTTGGATAGATTTGACATTATGCTTACTCTGACATTTTGGACCCCTTCAGACACACACACACACAAAAGTTGTTATCCACGACACCTTTCTTGAGTGTGTGTGTGTGTGTGTGTGTGTGATTGCGTGCATGTGTGTGTATTGTTGCAAGAGGTGTATTGTAGACGTGTTAGTCAGTATGTAAGAACCTACATAGATGAAATGCAGTGGGACACCAGCTGACCTCCAGGGCCTGCAGGTGGGGACCCAGAAGCAAGCTTGTTAAAGTCTACTGTCCAAACTACAGTGTGCCACAATTTTAGATAGCACACCAGAATGTCCCATGGCCTCAACCTTGACGGGCAGGGGAAAACAGACTTCTGGTAAATGTAGTTGATTCTCTGGGCATGGGGAAAACCCTGACCTCCCTCAGCTTTGTGTGTCTCTGTTTTACCTCAAAGGACAAAGATTTTCCTCTCACATCTCTAACTGAGGTAGCATTTGAATCATTTAAGGCTTGTTGATTTCATCGAATAAATGAAAGATAAATCTCCACTTTGACACATTTAAGTCGACCAACCGAAACATGAAACTAACGAACACACATACTTTCACACACATAAACAGGCCCCACACAGACATCCATCTGGAAACATCCTTGCTTGTTGAGTAAACATGAATTTCATCCATCCATAACACTGTAGCTCCCAAGGTGAAGAAAAACGCCTCACGATCTGTTGATTTTACCACCACCACCACCCCCCCCCCACCCCTCCTCTGATGTGGTTTATCAGTTGAGGCAGGGGAAATTAATGGTGATGCTGATGTTCTAAATGTTTTTTTTCCTCTTGAAACTTAATTAAAGTTTGGCTTGAGCTGCTCCAGTTCTGTCAATCTCTGCCTGACTAGTGTCTGACTGGTTCAGCTGTGGCCCTGATGTGGCGCCTGCAGAGGGCCATCACTGATCCATCATCAGTGTCTCTAGGGGTTTGCTTTCAGGACGGATGTGTATCTCATGTTCTGTAAATGTCTGGGTCTGCTTCAGGATGGATGTGTATCTCATGTTCTCTAAATCGGATGTGTATGTCATGTTCTGTAAATCTCTGGGTCTGCTTTCAGGACGGATGTGTATCTCATATTCTGTAAATGTCTGGGTCTGCTTCAGGACGGATGTGTATCTCATGTTCTCTAAATCGGATGTGTATCTCATGTTCTGTAAATCTCTGGGTCTGCTTTCAGGACGGATGTGTATCTCATATTCTGTAAATGTCTGTGTCTGCTTCAGGACGGATGTGTATCTCATGTTCTCCAAATCGGATGTGTATGTCATCGTCTGTAAATCTTAGGGCTGGGGGTAAACGATTATTTTCAAAACGATTAATCTGGCGATTATTTTATCGAATAGTCGACTAATCTAACGACTAATTGGACGATTAGTCTAACGATTATTTTTCTGTTGCTCGATTAAAACCATAATGTATCTCAAATAAATACCCCAAAAAATCTTAATTATATACTTTAATGAGCACTATTTTGCACAGCAAAAGTCCAACAATGCATTTCATGTTTATCTAGAGTTCACAGTAAAAATGTTTGGTACTCCAATGAGCCCTATCACATTTGGATGTGGTGCTCATTCATTTAAATGTTTTCAGTGCTTATAAAAACATTCATTCATTGATGAGCACTGCGCACCACCTTATGTGCAGCACTGTCCTGGACATTGCTTGGCTGCATTAGTTGACATTGGCGATCTAACGTGGTAGTGAATCATGATACATACCAGTGGCGGCTGGTGATTTTTTTTTTTGGTGGGGCTATTTGAGCGGGGGGTCTGGGGGTTCTCCCCCAGAAATTTTTGAATTTCGTAGATGTGATTTCCTGCATTCTGGTGCATTTTCGGGTGGCCAGCCGGAGATCCCAAATCATTCACAATGATAAATTTGTTGTTCGCTATTTCATGTAGGCCAATAAATTAAAAACGAGACGTGAGCTGTTGATGCAGAGAAGTGCTGCTCAGTTTTAAAACAGCCCCTTGCCTATACCAATAAAATAACTCAAACCAGTCAATACCAATGGTCTAAAGACAATATTAATATATCTGCCATGTAGAAATCAACTGTTTCACAGGTAATGATAATGAACAAGTTACATGTTTATTATGGTCCATGTCCAGATAGAAAGTGCCAACACATAACGATAAATTATACTAGGGAACAACAGTTTTTTGTTACTACAACTACTACAACAATTTAGTTTTTTTAAAGACATGTATACTGCAGCTGTATGAGTATGAGAAGAAAGATTATTTGAACTGGTATGAAACAGTAACAGCTAACAACTTAGAAACAACAAATTGCACTCTTGACCGCACATGTTTTTAAACGCGTTCTGACCAATGCTTCAGTTCTGTCATTCCTGTCTGTGTCCACGAACTGTCTATCACACGCACTTGTTTTAAACAGCAGGCAAAGAAAACAAAAGATGGCATTGACATACCCACAGCTAGCCATGCCTTTCGATCGAACCAATCTCGGGAAAAGCTTCTGGTGTATGTTTTCCCCTTTTCTCGCGTCTGTTGGGTTATTTTCACTTCTGGCTTGTCTGGTCCGAGTTGTTTAACAATTAGCTTTTCCGCAAAAGTTCTTCTTCCAAAGGGATGCAGATGTAAGGATTTGACTGAATTTGGGGCTAGCTGAGCTAACCCTAACCCACAACTACATCCGACGTCGCCATGCTTAACACTTCTCTGCTAGAATGGAAAATACCTGTTAACAAGCAGTGGTGCATCTTGGTAGGGGCTCTAGCCTTCAGCGCCCGTAACCCATAAAATTCCTCGACGATGATTGGCGGATGTGTATTCTTTTTTGCCTAGAAACAGGGGAGCCATTGGCTTAAATACAGCACACACGGGCTGATCGACCAGGAGCCCCGGCAAGACATCCTATTGGCTACTACACCAAAAATGATAAACGTTCACGTTTTAAACGTGGAACTTGAAAGTGAATGTAATGTAAATATAATTTTGGAGAGTTCTAAACCCATTCTAAAGCAAAATCATCAATATCATTGTATTAACACAGGTTATTTTTTCAAAATGAGAGATTATTTAAAAAAGAAAAGAAAAGAAAAACAGGCAGTCAGGTCAGCGGGGGGGCGGAGCCCCAGCGCAGCCTATGGGCGAGCCGCCACTGATACATACTATAAGCTGGCCAACGTTAGTCTAATGTTATGTGTTTGACTCGTAAATGACCACAGCATGAGTTAGCGCTCTGTGCCGTTTGTTGGTGCTTGGTTGGCGTGTTCTGCAGCCGTAAGTTAACGTTTACTAAACTGACACAGCTGTCTAGCCGTTGCCGCTATAGTAGCTAGCTAACGTAACTACTAGCAACCAAGCACGAACAAACTGCACGGAGAGCTAAGAAGATAGTTAGCTAGCACCACCGAAGTGCGCAGAGCTCAAGCTACACAACACACTGAACAAACGTTAAATACGAGAGACAATAGGGTGCGTTTGAGAATGGAGATAGAAACGCACCCCATTGTCTCTCGTGAAGGGGACAATAAGTAACGTTGGTTACATTAATTTAACGTTTGTTCAGTGTGTTGTGTAGCTTGAGCTCTGCGCACTTCGGTGGTGCTAGCAAACTATCTTCTTAGCTCTCCGTGCAGTTTGTTCGTGCTTGGTTGCTAGTAGTTAACGTTAGCTAGCTACTAGTGTGTCAGTTTAGTTAACGTTAACTTACGGCTGCAGAACACGGCAACTAAGCATGAACAAACGGCACAGAGAGCTAAGTCATGGTGTTGGTCAGCTTATAGTATCATGATTCACTACGTTAGATCGCCAATATCAACTAATGGCGCCAAGCAATTCCCTGGGTTTCTGCTCTCTCAGTCCTTGCGCAATGTTTGTTTCTGTTTGGGTCAACCACGTGTATGTGGCGAAGCGTCGACGTAAAAATATGGCGTCGACGTAATTTTGAAATCGATGCGTCGACATCATCGACGCATCGCTACAGCACTAGTAAATCTCTGGGTCTGCTTTCAGGACGGATGTGTATGTCATGTTCTGTAAATCTCTGGGTCTGCTTTCAGGACGGATGTGTATCTCATGTTCTCTAAATCTCTGGGTCTGCTTTCAGGACGGATGTGTATCTCATGTTCTCTAAATCTCTGGGTCTGCTTTCAGGACGGATGTGTATCTCATTTTCTCTAAATCTCTGGGACTGCTTTCAGGACGGATGTGTATCTCATGTTCTCTAAATCTCTGAATCTGCATTGAGAAATGATGGGCCCTTGGGTCATTAATAACTTCCTTAAGCATCTCTAATTCACAACACCGTATCAATATTTCATGACAGAGGTCTGTGGTACCCATGTGTCTGCCTGTGTGGGTAGAAATGAGAGCCTATGTTTACTTTTTTGAGGGAGCTCTGTATTGTTGGTGTGTTTGTCTGTGTGTGTCTGTGTGCAAGTTACAGCAGCATCTGTGACTGGTGTGTGTTTAAACCCCAATTCTCTCTCTTGGGGTAAAAGAGATGAAGTGGCCATCAGGATGTGTACCAGTTAAGTCTGTTCCTGAGTGTGTGTGTTTGTGTGAGTGTGCAAGTGTTATTCTTTCAGGTTTAAATAAACAACATTCCAGTGTGCAGGCACATGCTGACCTGGATCTGCTGGGCTTCAGCTGTGTGTGTGTGTGTGTGTGTGTGTGTGTGTGTGTGTGTGTGTGTGTGTGTGTGTGTGTGTGTGTGTGTGTGTGTGTGTGTGTGTGTGTGTGTGTGTGTGTGTGTGTGTGTGATGGTAGAACATTTATAAACCGTTAACTCCGAGAGAGAGTAATAGACAGACACAGTCAGACAGAGAAGAAGAGAAAGGGAGAAAAAGAGAACTAGACTTAAAGATAAAGAGAGAGAGAGAGAGAGAAATAGACAGACCGACAGACATAGATGGAAAGAGGGAGAAAGATAATTAGACTGACGGACAAAAAGACAGACAGACAGAGATGAAGAGACAGAGAGAGATAGTTAGTGAGGGCTCCTGGTGAAATGTTATTCCATGCCGGTGCCCGTATTGATATGATAAGTCTTAATGCCTGGCGTGGTGGAGTGGTGCTGTCCTGCTTGGAGTGGCACAGACGAAAACACTTAACACGCTTAATCAGCCCAGAGATGTGGCTCCAAGCTGCGTTCCAGGCCGCCAGTCCGGTATGTGCCAGCCCGCGAGGTCGGCCTGAACGCGCGCGTCTGCCCGTCTGATCCTGGTGTGAAAATCAACACTCACACGCCGGGAAAAATGATTAATGGTCTCATCAAAGAGATCGCTCCTGAACTCATCTGACAAAGAGTGCCAAGGGAGAGAGAGAGAGAGAGAAAGAGAGAGAGATCCTTCCTTCCTGTCCTCCCCCATCATCTTTAAGGAGGGATCATCTCTTTTGGCAATCCCGCCTCCCCATCCCGTCTGCTTGAATCAACCCTTTGCTGCTGAAGCTGCTGAATATGCCACTGAGACACACTAATGAGATCAGAGCTGATTGGGAATGAGTGTTCACACAGACTTCTGGGAAATGTAGTTGATTCTCCGTGCTTGTCTGAGTCAGGGCACGGAGCCGACGTTTCCAGGCTTAACTCTGAGTGATGAATGATGGAAGTAGTGTAGATGATGGTGCCTTCATAGTTGTTTGTGTGATTTCTGTACTCTGTGTTTGTGCGTTTCTATTCTGTGTGTGTGTGTGTGTGTGTGTGTGTGTGTGTGTGTGTGTGTGTGCGTGTGCACCTGTGACCTTAGATTGTAGTCTTTGTGGATGAAGGATGACTTGAGGATGACAGTTAATACATGAGGATCAGTCTCACACATGCCAACCCTCCCCCCAACACACACACACAGACACACACACACACACACACACACACACACACACACACACACACAAGCACACACACATGAGCCCACACATACTTTCTTCTCTACTGCTTTCACCCCTGTCATTTTTGCTACCCTTTACTGCTTTCTATCATGCCTCTTTTGTCTTTGTCTACACAACCTCTCTCGCCCCCCTTCTCTCCCTCACCCTTTTGTGCTCTCTTGTGCTCTCTCTCTCGCTCCCGCTTCCTCCTCTCTCTAGGAGTTGTGTTTATCACTCGCTTTTCCACTCAGGCGGTCAGCACTCCCCCGGCTGGAACGAGACTTTCCATGGAAAGCCGCTGTGCTCCAGGAATTTTGCAGCTTTAATCCCAAACCCTAGCCCCTCGGAACGCCACCTAGGGATTTACCCCCGCCTGAACTCAACGAGGAAAGAGATAAAAGAAAAGGAAGGATATAGGAAATAAGAGAAGAACAGAGAGTCATAAAAGAGGAGGACAGAGATACATAAAAGAGACCCATTGTGTCTCTGATCTCCTAAAGGACTAGAGGCCTCTCATAAAGTGACACGGTTCTTTCTAAGTGTTCTCTATAGTTGGACACAAACCAGTGGCTGAATAAATAGGTCAGGACCATATCTGAAAAATAGGGTTTAATAATTCAGGATATTAATGAAGAAAAAGCCAAGCTGGGTGTTGTGCTTTTGTTTTTCAGGGCCAGCCATTGTTCATGTTGTGTGACTAGTCAGGCGTGAAACGCTATTTGTCTTGTTTTTCGCCGCCATCGATTACAATGCTGGGAAAGCTCCTCATTTGGGTACATTAACGTCTTTACTGCACTGCCAATGAAATTAGCTCCACAGTCCCAGGAGAAATTGGCCATTTTGTTTCTGATTTCTCTGCACTGATGGTTGTAGTGGATGTAGAATAGTAAGCAGGTAGTGGCACAGGGAATCACGTAGGCTTGATTCATTGGAGTATATTTCATTTAGAGCCCTGTGTGATGCAGGTGTCAGTCAGGTTCCTCAGAGGTAGGGCTGTGTGTTTTGCCTGACTTCAGCAGCTCTGCCTGCTCATTCACTGGTCACTGGTGAGCCGGCCTGCTTATTCACTGGTCACTGGTCACCCTGCCTGTTCATTGACTGGTTACTGGTCACCCTGCCTGCATATTCACTGGTCACCCTACCCGCCTATTCATGTGAGAAAATCTATTTGTCTTGTTTTACTCCGCCATCAATAAAAAAGCTGGGAAGGCAACTCACAGGAAAAAAATAAAGTCGCTACTGCATAGCCGGTGAAATAAGATCCAGAGATTTGACTTTTTGTATTGTTTTGCCTGTCCTAATGGCCAGGAAATTGTACGTTGGTAACGACACCATTTCTTTTTTGAATACAGCATGTTTAATGAGTGGAGATATTTAGTTTTGTATGTTTCATTTAGATTTCTCAGAGGTTCAGTGTTCTTCAGCTGCGTTGTGTTGGATTTCCTTACGCATGGCCTCTGTGGTCAGACTCACTGGTAGATCTCCAGACTAGCACAGATCTGGTCCTTATCTGGCCGCTCTCTGGGTTTCCAGGACCCCTCATTATCCCCTGGCCCTGACAGTTCTCTTTGATGTGCCCGATGTGGGTGCACCCTCTGCAGGTTGTGACACTAAGGCTTTCTCCTGTCCTCCTGGAGGTGTGTAGACCCCCGTCATCTCCCCACTGTCTCTCTGTGCTGCCCAGTCTGCAGTGGGATTAGGCCCAGGGAGGGCCCACTCTCATGGGGCTTCAGAGCTCACAGGGTAAGGGTCTGGCTGTGTTTGATTAGTGAAGGACTGGAGAGTCTTCAGATCTATGTGGCTTCAGGACAGGGGAGGGGTGGGGGGGACAGGGATTAAGATTCACCTGCCTGAGCAGATTCCAGGCTCAGCCCCTGACACCCTACCACAGCTTCATCAAACTCTCTCACCTGGTCTCCAGGCAACATGTGTGCTTGGCTGATTGGCTGGCTGTGTGGTTTGTTATACAGAGGAACTTGTGTGTGTGAATCAGAAGAATCAGTGGCAGTTAAACCTGCTGCTTAAGAACAAGCAATGCAACATCTGACACAGACTGTGCTGTGTGTGTGTTTATATGGCACTGATTGTATCCCTGTGTGTGTATGTGTGTGTATGTGTTAGTCCTGTGATGTTTCCATGCTGTTTTCCTCCTTAGATGAGTAATGGTGGACTCCACCTCTCCTCTCTCGGCCTCTAGAGCTTCATCTCACTCTCATTTAGTTTTTATTCAGTGTTTGTGTTTTTATTAAAGCGAGGGCCTTGAGATGCAGCCTTGAATTCTTCCCCCTCCTCTCACCCAGAGGAAACGGGTGGGGGGTGAATCATGCCATTTGAATCAGTCATTTGTTCCACATCTTAGAGCAATGCAATGAGAAAAAAGCGGAGTAGCAAAGTGAAACTACAAAGCATGCTAATGTTCTTGTTTATTTCCGTGATCAAACATAATCACCGTCACCCCAGGAGGCCTACTCTCGCTGGCATCAGTCATTCCTGCTGTCGTAACTTCTGCACATTTGACAAATTAGTCTGAGAGAGCAGTTGGTGTGTGCATGTGTATGTGTGTGTGTGTGCGGAGAGGGTTGTGTAGGAGATGAGGTTGTGCGGTGTGTGTGTGTGTGAGGAGGAGATAGGGACGTGTGTGTCTGTGTATGTATGTCTGTGTCTATGTGTCTTTTTTTTTGTGTGTCTCTCTTATTCTCTCTCTCTCTCTCTCTCTCTCTCTCTCTCTCTTTCTCCCTATAGCGTGTGTCTTTTAGTGCTGTGCTGAGCTTGTAATTCTCTACATTCTCCCTTCATGCCCTAGCAGATTGTGGGCAGTAGATAGGGTTTTCATTTGGGACATACCAGAGATTGATCAGTGTCTCACACACACACACACACACACACACACACACACACACACACACACACACACACAC
>NC_137923.1:27591601-27601601 GCF_963457725.1 Sprattus sprattus | reverse complement strand
GTGTGTGTGTGTGTGTGTGTGTGTGTGGTGCGTGCGTGCGTGCGTGCGTGCGTGTGTGTACTGTCTGTTTGTAGCACGGTGGTTCAGGTGCTTGCACTGCCGCCTCACAGCAAGAAGGTCATGGGTTCGATTCCCGCATGGTGCTCTGTTGGCTCTGGGGGGCAGGTCCTCCCCAGACCTTCAGTGCTTAGGTGGCCTTTCTGTGTGGACTTTGCATGTTCTCCCCGTGTTCACAAGGGGTTTCCTCCACTGAACCCCAACAGTAAAAACATGCAACAGAACACTCTTCGTCGGTCCCTGACCAAGACAGACGATTCACCTCACCTGGTCCCCGGGGCCTAAAGGCTGCCCACTGCTTGAGGAAGGACAGTCCGGGATGGGATAAATGCAGTAACTAAATTCACAAACGACCTCAGGCCTGCGTGCGCATATGCGCGCGTGTGTGTGTGTCCTGTGTCTCCTCCATGTATTCGTGTGCCAATCGTACGTGTGTGGCGTCGCTTGTGCAATTGAAGTCTGACAATTATACAATTATATTGAACTGTGTTTTCTGTGTATTTGGGAATGTGGAAATGCTCTAATTCTCTCCGACAAAAGCATGTAGGAGAAACTGATTCGTAAGCATTTTTAAAAAAAAAAAGGTTAATGAAGTTTTGCAGTGCTGTACAAGAACACACTGTAAGCATATCCTTAAAGCATTTTCTGTGCACAACACATACACACACACACGTACATAAACATACACACACACGTAGACAGACACACACACACACATTTAATAAATGCTCAGTACTGAGAGGTGTGCATAGAAAAGTGCCTGTTTCTGAATGTGACTCTTTAATGGAGGTCTTCCCGCTAATGCTGATGTGTTATGTTATGATGTGAATAGCCCAGGGGAATGCGGTCATGGCTGCAGGCTGGGAGTGTTCTGCCGCGTCTGTGAGTTTGTGTGTGTTTGAGCGTAAACTGAACAAAAGGCCCCGTCCTACTTTCCTGGGCGTACATACCCTTCCCTCCATTCACGACTCTAAAGTTTGTGAAAGGGAGTTAGTTGTTGGTCATTCAAACTCTCAAGTTCAAGCATCAAGCTGTCTTATCTAGAAGATTTCAGAAGGTGAAGCAGATAGACGAGGAGAAGCTGGGATTCAGAGGAACCACTCTCATCCATGTTTCAGAAGTGACTGGAGATGTTATTGCAAAGAGCTGTTTACTGCTGTCCTGCTATTGGCCCACTACTGCTACTACTGGAACATCCACAGGAATACAGGAATACAGGAATACAGGCACAAGCCAATCAGAGCTCATTCTAAAAGGACCTCATCAAAAAAAACCTTGTCTTAGTTTGTAGAAAGAGCTGGAGTAGCACCAGTAGCTGTCTGTGGAGTAGCTGTTTGTGGAATAGCTGTCTGTGGAGTAGCTGTCTGTGGAGTACCTCTGGTGCAGGTCTGGTTGTTCTCTTTCTCCAAACCACCGGAGAGTGTGTGCCAGTCATCGAGCACGATTTTTCAAAGTAATTAATTCCGCGCCACACTGATCTACACGCAAAGTAATTCAGATCCATTCACCACATTGTCACAGAGCTTATGAAGAACACACTACAAAGAGATCCCCTTTCACTCCTTTACTTTTTTGTATTATTTTTTAATTTGCTAACTCGTTTTTTTGTATTTCCATCTACTGCTGTCACGTTCCTCATCAATACATTGTCTCTCCCTACATCTAGGAGACAGAGCAAGGGGAATTGAGCCTAAAGTGTGGGGAATGAATCATGTATCAAAATACGAAATGCAATCCATTTTAATTAAACCTCCTTTTTCCTGCTGTGTCTCTCACTGCCCTCAGCAGCATATTGACCCTCACGCTTCTTCTTTTTAATCAGTTTTCTCATTCTCTTCCTTCTCTCCGTCCTGATCTCCTCTGTCTATCCATTTCTCTGTATTTCCCCTCCACTCTCCATTGATGGCTTTTCCTGTGGTTTGAAATGGGGAGATATCCACTGCCAGCACCTAAGGAATCAGACTAATGGAGAGGCTTGGCTTTTTCCATGCTGTAACACAGACGTTGCTCCAACCTAATGGAGATTGTTTTCCTCTTAAATCTGATGTCTAATCACACAAAGGCTGCCTCACCGATAGATTACATCCCCCTCCACTGTCAGAAAATCCCTGTCAATCCGTTTAGGCTTTATTAGTGCAGCTCACTATTAAAATCAGTGTTTGTTTGTGTGTCTGCGTGTGTGTCTGCGTGTGTGTGTGTGTCCATGCATGTGTGTGTGTGTATTTATGTCTATGTGTGTGTGTGTGTGTGTATTTATGTGTGTGTGTGTGTGTGTTTGTCTGTGTGTGTGTGTGTGTATGTGTGTGTGTGTGTATGTGTGTGTGTGTGTGCTTCCCTTCCTCTCTTTTCTATGGGGGCCATGGCCTATACCAGCTGACGTGACGGTGTGGTTTAATCTGACATCTTCTACCTCATGCTGAAGAGCTGGCTTCAGCCAGCTGGGACACTGGAGGTGCTGGATGGTGGAAGAGGAGGGGAAGTGATTTCCCTGAGACCCCCACTCTAAGAGGCATTATGTCACCCCTGAGAGACAGACAGAAAGAGGAGGAGGGGGAATAAAAAAGAATAAATCAGTTTTCAGACATACACACACACACAAATGTAGATACATGCACTACAACCCTAAACTTATCAAGCCATTACCAGAGGAACTGTATGTGTGATCGCAAATGTCTGAATCAGTTTCATAGGACTACAACAACACAGCAATTGTACAGTTATACCGCAACAATGCAATACAAAACAACTGTTATTGCACACAACATAAACCTGCTCAATTTAGACCCAATAACTGCAATAGCATAGACACATACAGTAAGCATACTTCACCAAACTCCAACAGGAGCCCACGTCACATACTTTCTTACCTTCATTAGTTTTGTGTGTCTGAACACCTTGATATTTTACTCTGCAGTAGAATCATTAAGTTCAAATGAGCCTTTTAAAACACCAAAAAGTTTAGAGTTCTGGGATTAAATTGTGTGTGTGTGTGTGTGTGTGTGTGTGTGTGTGTGTGTGTGTGTGTGTGTGTGTGTGTGTGTGTGTGTGTGTGTGTGTGTGTGTGTGTGTGTGTGTGTGTGTGTGTGCACGCATGGGCATGTCAACAGAACACGGTTAAACTCTACCAGATCAAATTGACAGCAGGCAGCTTTTCCACAACATAGAGTTAAGAATCTTTCATCATTATCTACCTCCTTCCATCTCCCTCTCTTCCTCTATCACCCCCTTCAATCTAAACCAGTGTGAAGATGCCGTGAGCCTTCCACACTTGTTAAGGAGTACTTTCATCATTTAAAAACAGCACAACACACACTTACACCTCTCTAATCAGATGCTGACAGGCACACGGCTCTCTCTTTCATGTCAACAACTGCTTCCCTCCATTGTCCCAACCATTTCCTCAGTTTTTGATTCGTTTAACTGAGGTACAATCTCCCAGGTACATCTCAGAACTCTCCTCCAGGCAGCATCCTCCTCCTCTCTCTCTCCTTCCTCTCTGCTCTGTCCATCAGTCATATTTCTCTCCGGCTCATACAACTGCACCTGAGGGGAACAAAAGGGCTGTGCTGCTCTGGCAAAAAGGAAGGGGGAAGGAAGGAGGGAAAGAAGAAGGCAAGGAAGGAAGGAGGGCCCTGATGTGGCTCTGACTTTGCCCTGATATGGCTCTGATGTGGCCCTGATGTGGCTCTGATGTGGCTCTGATGTGGCTCTGATGTGGCTCTGATGTGGCTCTGATATGGCTCCGATGTGGCCCTGATGTGATTGATTTGACCCAATTTCATTCCAGAGGGAGCTGCTATATGTGTTTATGTATATGTAGTGAGGTGAACAGAGAGTTCAGCCTCTGTATATGGGCCAGATCTAGGCTGGAGTGTTGAGTTAGTGTAGATATCATGTGGTAAAATGTAGTGTTATTCTGTTAGGACTGGAGTAAGTATGAAAAATCATGAATTAAAATGTAGTGTTATTCTGTCTTGGATTGGAGTTAGAGCAGATACCATGTGTTCAAATGTAGTGTTATTCTGTGTGGACTAGAGTTAGCGTAGATATCATGTGCTAAAATATATTATTATAGAGCTCCTTAGAATGTTCCAAAAAGTTCTGTTGATTTTGAATGGGCTACCCCAACGTTCGGAGGTCTGATATTTCTTCATATTGTCCACTGCGAAAAATTAATGACTACTGTCATTGGCAACAGTTTGGTGCTTCTAATTCACCTTTCATCTTTCATATCATTCCACTAGCTGTGGACTAGAGTTGGAGTAGAGTTCAATTCAAGTTTGCCGCTGAGGAAACAACCTCTCTGTATGCCAGAGTGTGTAACCGGTCTATTTACAGGAACAGACCAGAATAACACAAACAAGGAGAACATCACCACCACTGAGCCTTAACAAGCACCCTGCTCTGCCAGGTGTGTATGTGTGAGTGTGTGTGTGTGTGTGTGTGTGTGTGTGTGTGTGTGTGTGTGTGTGTGTGCGGTTTGCACGCGTGTGTGTGTGTGTGTGTGTGTGTGCGGTTTGCACGCGTGTGTGTGTTTTTCAGACACAGGGTGGTGGCTGGCCTTGGTTAAGGCGGCACTCAATGTGAGAGAGCAAGGACTCAGAGGAGGCCTTTGTTTTTGACCAGTGATCTAAACTTGTGAAGAATACACCAACACACATGCAATTCAGTTTAGTCTGAAATAGTTTAATTCTTTACATTTGAACAGTAAAGTTCCAGACTGACAGGAATCCACAAAATACAGGTAATTCATGTATAAATGGCTGTTTACGTGTCTGGTATAACTGCCACCAAAACCTTCTTTAGAAGAAAGACCTTTAAAATCCTGAAGGAGCATCATGGCTCTTCACTGACGTGTTAAGAGATGTTTCCGTAGGGACGATGTAACCATAGCTATACTGTAGGTGGAACTTTTCACCTCACCTCAAAAAAACAAGATACCTCCTGATAAATTGACTGATAAACCATACTGCTTTTAAGCTTGTTCGAATCATCAGCTGTATATAAAGTCACTGTATTTATTTATTCATGGGTTTATATTGTACTTCAGGTTTAAATTCAGCTCCAGCTGTTGTAGCCTGCAGTATTATAGAATCTTCTGGCAGCATGTCTCTAGGGTACCATAGTCCTGGAATAATGAGCTCAGTTTTAGCAGAATAGAAGTCGTCTAGTAGAGATTAATTACTGCCCCCCCCCCCCCCCCCCCCCAGAGTCAGAGTGCATGTTTGGCACCCTGTAGCCCTGGGTTCGAGTCCGGGTCGGGTCACTTCAACTGTGCTGTGCAGTGTTGTGTGTTGGGTGGGAGACGCTGTTGGCTTCATTTATTAATGCGCGGCACCAGTAATGCAATTTTACCCCTCACACAGATTAGGCCTCAGAGTGGAAGCAGGGGAGCAGTCAGACTAATGATATCATGAAATGTTCAACTTCTACGGTTCTCTGGCCAAATCCCTTATAGCTCTACACATAGCATCAACACCACTTTTCTTTCTGCTCTGCTCTTCCTTCTCTTCAATTCTCTGTTCTTCTCTTTTCTTTTGTTCTTGTGTCGTTCTCGTTTCCTCTCTGGCCTTCATTCACATTTGTGCCACATAATGATTTTCCAGCAGGAAGAGACATAATGAGGAGCTGTCATTACTGCAAATTACCCTCTCCTACTCTTTACACACACGCACGCACGCACGCACGCACGCACGCACGCACGCACGCACGCACGCACGCACGCACGCACGCACGCACGCACTAGTGGACACACAGACACACACACAAAGACACACACAAAAATGTTGTGAATTTGACTGTGAGTGGCATCAGACTCTCTGGTGTGATAAGGGTATATGTGTTGGAACATTCCTTCCCAGACTGAGTAAGAGGAGAATGTATTATTGAGGACAGCTGTGCGTTCCCATAGCCAGAGATAGAGTTGAGCTCTACTGGAGCAGGCTGAGATGGGCTGTTTGCTATCAGTCAGACGTGTAATGCCCAAAGCCAAGTGTGTGTATCAGTCAGACGTGTAATGCCCAAAGCCAAGTGTGTGTATCAGTCAGACGTGTAATACCCAAAGCCAAGTGTGTGTATCAGTCAGACGTGTAATACCCAAAGCCAAGTGTGTGTAACAGTCAGTGGAGAGGGAGATGGAAGAGTCAGTGTGGCAGAGAGCAGGACAGGCCCCGGACAGCAGCAGGACACGCCCCAGAAAGAAGCAGGACAAGCCACCAGGCGGCAGGACACGCCACAGACAGAAGCAGTACACGCCCCAAACAGAAGCAGGACACGCCCCAGACAGAAGCAGGACACGCCACCAGACGGCAGGACACGCCACAGACAGAAGCAGGACACGCCCCAGACAGAAGCAGGACACGCCACCAGACGGCAGGACACACCACAGACAGAAGCAGGACACGCCCCAGACAGAAGCAGGACACGCCACAGACAGAAGCAGGACATGCCCCAGACAGAAGCAGGACACGCCCCAGACAGAAGCAGGACTCCCCCCAGACAGCAGGGCACGCCCCAGACAGAAGCAGCACACGCCCCAGACAGAAGCAGGACACGCCCCTCACTCTAGCTCACTCTGGAGAAGATCTGGCTCACATCCGGCTTACATCCGGCCCTGATCCGACACTTGTTCGCTCCTCTCCTCTCTGCTGAACTCCTGGGTGTGTTAAGTGGTTCCTCCTGTGGCCCCTGCAGAATAACGATGCTGATGAGTCATGCCGCGCAGCAGCGCTGTAGGGCCAAGTAGCTAAACTGAAATGTCAGGGCTGCCGTAATATCCTTTTTGCTGTGGAAAGCACTTAAATATGCTACTGGGGATGCAGATGGTGGCATTTTTGAAATGTGTGTGTGTGTATGTGTGTGTACATATGTTTGCATCGTGCCTATCATAGTGAGTATTGTGTGTTTATCTTGTTTTTGTCTTTGTGTGTGTCTGTGTGTGTCTCTTTTTTTAGGATGACCTTTCTGACTGGTATTAATTAAGACCTGGAGAGGCAGGTGGGGAACTGTAGAGTTGTGGAGGCTCAACAGTAGTGAGCCTCTTCAGTGTTCTGGGGTCATCGCATGAAAAAAAAAACACACACACACTCACACACGCACACACACACACACACACACACACACACACACACACACACACACACACACACACACACACACACACACACACACACACACACACACACACACACACAGTCACTTGGAAAGAGTTAATGTAAGTGAATACAAAGAATCTGATTTCTATCCAGTTCTTTTTTCCTCTTATAATGACATCAGCAGCAAAGCCTCTTTCACTAATCCGGATCTGATCTGGATCTAGATGTGATCTGGATCTGGTGTGAATCTAGATGTGGCCTGTATTTAATCCACAGTCAGCTTTACAACATAACAGGAGTTTACCAACAACATTGTGTGTGTGGGACAACAATATATTTTTACATAATATTGAGATAAACAAAAAAGTGGCCTTAAACTCCTGTGAGATGTTATACTAACGCTTTATGGCCTGTGGAAAGCATGAATGTATGGTTCTTGGTCACACATCATTCGGAAGAGCTACAGTATATCTGATCCGGCCCGTATTTAATTCAGAGTCAGCTATGAGTTTTCTCATCACACAATAGAGCAGGAGTCTAAAGCCCTGGCTGTGGTCCAGACTAGTGGTTTGAAGAAGTCTGTTTGATAGAAAGGCCTTGACCTGATGAGCAGTTGGTGTCTGTTAACACCTGGTGATTCATCACTGATGTTCCTGTAATTAAAAAACGAGAGCATTTAAACAGGAGAACTCTGCATCAGCGTTTGGTTGTCCCTGTTCTGGTATCTCCAGGGGGTCTCACTGTCCAGGAAATAGAAGACTGAAAGAAGGAAAGAAGAGTGAAAGAAGGAAAGAAGAGTGGAAGAAGGAAAGAAGAAAGGAATGAAGAGTGATAGAAGGAAAGAAGAGTGGAAGAAGGAAAGAAGAAAGGAAAGAAGAGTGAAGAAAGGAGAGAAGAGTGGAAGAAGGAAAGAAGAAAAGAAAGAAGAGTGAAAGAAGGAAAGAAGAGAAGACAGAAGAGTGTAAGAAGGAAAGAAGAGTGAAAGAAGGAAAGAAGAGAAGACAGAAGAGTGTAAGAAGGAAAGAAGAGTGAAAGAAGGAAAGAAGAGTGGAAGAAGGAAAGAAAAAAGGAAAGAAAAGTGGAAGAAGGAAAGAAGAGTGGAAGAAGGAAAAAAGAACGGAAAGAAGAGTGGAAGAAGGAAAGAAAAATGGAAGATGGAAAGAAGAGTGGAAGAAGGAAAGAAAAATGTGAACAAGAGTGCTCTGTATAAAGAGATAAAGAGAGAGTGAAAATATTGAAAAAAGGAGATCAAATAAAGTGAAGAAGAGAGATGGAGTGTGAGAGAAAGTAGAGTGAGAGGGATTGAGAGAAAAATTGAGAAAAAAAAGAAGAGAATGGAAGGGATCTTAATGTTCCTAGTTACAGTTAAATTGAGAGGGACAGAGAGAAGAGGTTCTTTGGATTTGGCGCAGGTGTCAGTGAAGCACAGGTGCAAGCCAGTTTAAAGAACCTATTATGATGTCATAATGGCCCAATGTAAGTCAATGGGAAAATTGATATTAGTTTTTCTTTAATATCTTAAAAAGTATAAAGTTTATAAAAGTGAAAAATTGTGAAGTGTCCTTCACAAGACCTACGCGACAAAGTTTGAACGAAGTTTGTAAGTTAAGCGGTTCGAGCTGAATTAATCGCAGAAAAAGGTAAGAAGAATAAGAAGAAGAAGAAGAAAATGCCTAGGAATAACAATACAGGGCATTTCATGCACTGTAATTATTTTCGGAGAGTGGAGGTCCTTCTGTAATCTGGCAACTGTGCTTGATTGTCTAGCATCAATCTGTAGGCATTTGATTTGGTTTTTCTTCCAGTGTGACATGCATGTGTTGGGTTGATGGTTGTCATGTAGCAATTAGCTTGGTTATTATTTCTGAGCGATGGGCCCTGTAAAGTGTTTTAAATAAAACACACACTAGGTCTCATCCCGTCACACACACCTACATACACACATGCACACACTGGGGTATGCACTCTATCTGTCAGACATGCCCGCAGACACTTTCACACTTTGCATCACACTCACACACACACCCACACACACATACACACACACACATACATACACACACACGAACATTTCCTGGGACACGTCATGTTGTGTCCAATCAGTTGTGGGCTGCACTTGTGTTACTATTGTTAATTTATTAGTTATAATAAATTCAGGAGCCTGGCTGGCGTGCTCACTCATGTCTGTAAGTGGAGGTGAAGGCGGCCCAGATTGGACTAATAATAACCCTGTTGGGATGAATGCTAGTGCTGGGCGCTAACGTAAACTGCACTCTGTCAGGGGAGCAATGGCAGCTCAGATAGAGAGAGAGAGAAAGAGAGAATTGGGGGGAGAGAGAGAGAAAGATACAACACAAGAGAGGGAGAGAAAGAAAAAGACAGAAACACACAGACACACAGACACACAGACACACAGACGCACACACACACACACACACACACACACACACACACACATAGAACAAGTGCAGACCTCATGCTTCACACACACAAACACACACACACTCATGCAGAACAAGTGCAAACCTCTTGCTTCCCTCTTTATTTCTCTCTTGCTCTCCTGAGAAATGATATAAACATAGCACAAAAAGTAAGGAAATTTGTGTTTGGTAGATTATTTCTTTGTTGTAACAATGCTTCTCGGCAATAAATCTTATACCGTTGGAAAGCCTGTTTAGTACCCTTTTAAATGGTGCCACATTTGTAAGGAACATGCCTTTGTGGGATTAGCAACACAGCTGAGTATGTGGGTTGCACCCATGAACAATTTGCCAAAATTCTCCTATTCTCCTGTTTGGTATTCACTCTTGTTTTGAGTTGTTTGTTGGATTGGATGATTGAACTCTCGA
>NC_137923.1:27571601-27586601 GCF_963457725.1 Sprattus sprattus | reverse complement strand
TGGAGAGGGCTGATGCAGATAACAGTCTTTACCTCCCACAGGCGTTACCACTGATGTTAGCAGGTCGCTAGCTTTGTAGCAAAGTCTGTGCTAAATTACTAGCCACTTGGTTGGCAGCTAAACTACTTTTCCTCCCGATGAGTTATCCACTCACCAACGAAATATCACACCATTAGTAATGCAGAAAGAGTCCTGGTGGAACACTTAAACTAATAGTGATGTATATACTTTTACTTTACTTTAACTGTACAGCTTCAACTCTGGTTTGTCAACCTCCTCGCTCGCCACTATATCTCCACACTTTCCACTCTCCTCACGTCAATTCCCTTCACTCCCTTCCCTGTCCTTTGACCTCAAAACATCATTGGCTCAGTCATCCAACATTAAAGTAATAAAATACATTCACCAAACATTTGTACAGGTACATTTTAAACATTAAAACACATTCATTATAAAACGAATAATTAACATTTTAATCAATTAACTTTTTTAACCTTAAATGCTATTTATATTATAATAAACTTATTCATTCTAACTTATATTTATTTAGTAATGAATGAAATTCAACAGGGTTACACCCTCCCCCTTTTAAACGTCTGTATGTCCTCATCAGACACTGATTAACTTAAACTCAGGAGTCTTCCTTAAGGTGTAATAACTCTAGTGACAGTGTCCTATTTTAATGACTATGCCTCTGTGGATAATAGTTACTGGCTGATCTCTGGACCTACCAGGCTGATCATAAGTAAGTCTAATAGTCGGCTTTGCAGCTCTTTTAGGTCTAGGCTCAGATCTGGTTATCACTCTGTCTTCCTGGACCTCAGATGCATCTTCTTCAGACTCCAATCCAGCTTCACTGGTCTCTTCCAGAGCTATTACTGGATCACACTCTTCATCCGCAGATTCCGTTTCAGAGTTGCGGTCATCCTCTTCAGAATCTGAATCATCCTCCTCCACAGGTTCAGCTGTAGGGTCATGTCTTGGTTCAGGAATACCATCAGTCTCTAATTCAATGTCCTCTTCAGGGTCATCTCCTAGGTCAACTTCTGGCCTGGCAGTATGCATCACTCTTGGGCCAAGCTCTCTCCGAGTGGCACGGTGAGGGACATAGTAGTCCATGTCAGAGGACGAATCCGAAAACTCCAGTAACTCCTGAGTCTCTGGTCTCAAGTCTCGGTGGCTTTTCTTATGAGTACTTGCTCTGGTCTTGGGCCTGGCAGGTGTTTCTTCAACCTGGGGGGTAGATGGCATTCTCACAAGCTGTCCAATAGGAAGGAGATGGTCCCTATGCATAGTCTTCGTACCTGGTGTTCCATCCTCCCTTTTGATCTTGAACACAGGAAGGTTGGGCATCTTTCCCACGACAACATAGGGGTTAGGATTCCACTTACTTTCCAGCTTGTGCTTGCCTCTCAGGCCTAGGTTCCGGAGCAGAACTCTGTCACCTATCTCGATGGACTGAAAGGTAACTCGGCGGTCATACAATCTCTTGTTCCTCTGGTGCCTTTTGTCAGCAGCATGAGAGGCTAGCTTGTAGGCCTGCTTCAAGTCTTCCTTTAACTTTGTGACATAACGGGTGTGGCCTGCATCTTCTATGCCATCTGGTGAAGTTCCAAAGCACAAGTCAACAGGAAGTCTTGCCTCTCTGCCGAACATTAGGTGGTAAGGCGAGTACCCTGTGGCATCACACTTCGTGCTATTGTACGCGTGGACCAGGTAAGGCACATGTTGGCTCCAGGTACGCTTCTTCTCGCGTCCCAGTGTACCAGGCATGGAGAGTAGAGTTCGGTTGAACCTTTCTGGCTGCGGATCTCCTTGCGGATGATACGGCGTTGTCCGCGACTTGCGTATTCCCATCAAGGTCAACAGTTCTCGGATCAATCGGCACTCAAAATCTCTTCCTTGATCTGAATGGATCCTTGAAGGCAGTCCATAATTTACAAAATATTTCTCCATCAAGATCTTGGCCACAACATGGGCCTTCTGGCTTTTCGTTGGGAAAGCCTGGGCGTATCTGGTGAAATGGTCTGTGACCACTAAGACGTTGCTTATGCCTTTGGAGTCAGGCTCCATGGAAAGGAAGTCCAGGCACACTAGGTCCAAAGGCCCCTGGCTTACGATCTGGTGCAATGGAGCAGCTCTCTGTGTAGGGGTCTTGTGAGCGACACACTCTCCACAGTTCCTTATGTATTCTTCCACATCGATCGACATCCTTGGCCAAAAGAATCGACTTCGGAGGAGGTCAACAGTTCTCTCCTGTCCAAGGTGCCCCAGGTCATCGTGCATGGCTTGCATAACTCTCTCACGGAACTCCTTTGGTAGGACGAGTTGACTGACCACTTCTCCGGAGGGTTTCTTACTCAAACGGTACAACATCCCATCCTTCATGGTGAGCTTCCCTGTTTCTCTTTTCAGTCTTGAAAGCTCTTGACTCATCACATCTGGCCAGTGTCCATGCTTGACGGCCTGGATGGCTGGTCCGATAGCTTCATCATCTTCTTGAGCCTTCCTGAGATTCGGTTTGGACATGAGTTCCAGTGACTTTAACTCCATGTGCGTTGGGAACGCATAAAGATTAGGAACACAGTGTGAAGAGGCCCCGAGCTGAGCGACATAAACCGGCGTTCTATGGCCAGGCCCTAGGACACAGACTCTCTGGCAAATAGTCTTGACCCCAGACTGAGGGATGGTCACCCAGCTGTCATCTTCATCCACATCTGGCATGTTCCTAGACAACAGGTCGGCATCAATGTTCTGTCGGCCTGGTCTATACTGTACATCAAACTCATAAGTCGATAAGGCAGCTAGCCAGCGATGACCCACCGCATTGAGCTTGGCTGTCGACAAGACATACGTAAGCGGGTTGTTATCAGTACGTATGGTGAATCTTGCTCCATACAGGTAGTCATGGAATTTGTCAACTACCGCCCACTTCAGTGACAAGAATTCCAGCTGATGTATGGGGTAGTTTCGCTCTGCGGCGCTTACCTTTCGGCTTGCAAAGGCAACTGGCCGCAGGCCTTCAGGATAATCTTGGTAAAGGACAGCACCAAGACCCTTCAAGCTCGCATCAACATGCAGAATGTATGGCTTCTGTGGATTGGCAAAGGCCAGGACAGGTGCATGTGTCAAACATTGTATGACCTCGTAAAACGCATGTGCGCAGGCTTTGTCCCATCTTTCCCCGAAGGGCTCTGATTCTTTCAAGTAGACCTTTTCCACCTCTTGAGCATACTTCTTACTCTTCTGCTTGGGAGCGTAGCCCTTCGTGAGCTCGGTCAACGGTCTTACTATGGCAGAATAATTATGGATAAATCTACGGTAATAACCGCAAAATCCAAGGAAAGATTGTAGCGTCTTCAAGTTGGTTGGCATTGGCCAGGTGGTGACTGCCTCAATCTTGTCTGGATCTGGGGCAACTCCCTCTGCAGACACAATGTGTCCCAGGTATTTGACCCTCGGCAGACAGATTTGACACTTGTCAACAGAAAGCTTCAGCCCAACTTCACCAAGACGATCTAGGACCTTGAGTAGTCTCTCTTCGTGCTCTTCGAGAGTCTTTCCGAACACAATCAAGTCGTCCAGGTACACTAAAACTTGTAATAGGTTCATGTCTCCAACTGCCTTTTCCATTAACCTTTGGAAGGTCGCTGGAGCTCCTGTGATACCTTGCGGCATTCGTTCAAACTGAAAGAACCCTAATGGGCAAATAAATGCAGTTTTCTCTTTGTCCTCTTCGGACATAGCTATCTGATAGTAGCCTGAACGCAAATCCAGTACAGAGAACCACTGACTCCCCGTCAAGGCATTCAGCGCATCCTCAATACATGGTGTCGTATACTGGTCAGGTATCGTTCGGCTATTCAGCAGTCTATAGTCTATGCACATTCTAACAGCTCCAGTCTTCTTTCTGACGACTACTATTGGGGATGCATAGGGGCTTCGTGACTCTGTTATGATCCCGGCCTGCAGCAGCTCTTGTAAGTGTTTTCTAACATCTTCGATGTCTGCAGGGGCCAGCCGGCGTGATCGTTGGCGGAAAGGCCTGGAATCGGACAGTCGGATTCGGTGCTCTACCCCTCTGGCTAATCCCACGTCCCACTCGTGGATGGAGAAGACATGAGGCTTTTGGGCCAGTTTCTTACACAGTCTGTTCTTCCAATGTTCTGATATAGGAGAGTCTCCAAAGTTGATCATGCTTTCGTCAAAGTCAGAGGACCCAGTGGCCTTGGGGGGAATAGTAGTCACTGAATCAATGTGATACATATATCCAAGCTCCGTTCCCACAGGAATGGAAGTTTCTCTGGACGATTCATTCTTGACTAATACTCTCAAGCTGTTGATTTCTACTGCCCCACTGGGCACAACCATGGGATGGAGAAACACATTGGCAGGTAAGGAGACTGCTGGTGCTGTATCTACCATCAGGATTTCTTGTTCAACAGGCTTCTTCCACTCAACTTTGCAAACAACATGAGTGCTGCCATCTGGTGGTAAGATCAAAGGGCCAGGACCCATCCAACTGACGCGCCCAGCCTCATCATCATGGACCGGAACAGCAACACCCTTGAGTGTAGGTCGATCTTCTTTGACCCGAACACGAAGGCCAAGTGTTTTTGTGACATCAATGCCATTGCCTTTGCACTGATCCACTAAGCGTCTGACATGGCTCGCATTGGTGCCTACAATGACCGATGTCTCATCGTCAGACCTGGGACTAGGACATATGAGGGCAAGGACAGTTACGGTCTGTCTGGTCCCTAACACCTCAGCTGGATACTCTAAATCAACTACCACATAGCCACGGTAGGGGTAGCTAACTCCAGACTCCCTTAAACCCCACAATGAAAGACCAGACACTGGCTGAATGGGGATATCAGACAAGTATTTCTGATACCAAGGCTCAAAAATTATCGTGACCTGAGAGCCACTATCTAGCAAAGCAGTGCAGGGTTGTCCATTTACCTTCAGTGGCACCCGGCTAGGCGGCCCAACCAGCCCGTCAGGAATACACAGGTTGGCAGGCATGCCAGCTGTGTCTTCGTTCACAGAGTGACTGACTGCACTACATGTGGCATCACTGAACGACTGGTTCTTCGACAGCTTCAGGGCCTGAATAAGTCTCTTGATAACTTTAGCCTGGTTTTCTGTATGCTGGCACTTCCCCGCATAATGTCCATTCTCTCCACATCGATAACAGAAATGTTCTTCTGAGGCTTGGAGTGATCTGTGTGGAAAACTGGCAGCTGGCTTTGATGTATTAACAGCTGAAACAGCAGCTTGTGGTTCAGCCACTTTGTTGGTGACTTTCTGTTGCAGACGCTTCATCTGTTTTTTCAAGGCAGCTAACTCACTGTCGGAGGTGTACTCACCTGATACAGCATTAAGGGAATGGTTCTCAGTGCTTGCTGTTGTGGCTTGAGCTGGCAGAGACACTACAGCAGCAACTAAGGACTTGAGCTCTTTAATCTCAGACTTCAAGTTCTGAATTTCAGTCTGCTTTGCATCAACATCTTGCTTTACATATGCGCTCTGCACTACATGGCTGATCTTTTTTCTAGAGGCCTCATATTCCTCCTCTGTTCGTATCTCCTTTAACAGCTGAAGAAAGGTTGGCGGCTTCTCCTTCCTCTCTCTCAGACGAAGATGGACTAACATCAGGTCGGAGGCTTTCCCACCACGCAACAGCTGTTCAAGTCTTGCTTTATCTGCACAGCCTTGGGGAAGACCACTTCTCTGCACGACCCTATTCAACGACTGTTCTAGACGTCTAAGGAAGTCAGACAGCTTCTCACCTGATTGCTGCTGCAGTAAGCGGAAAGCAAAGTATAACTCTTCTCCTGACTCTGCTGTCCCAAACGCATGCTCAAGCGCCTCTAAACAGTCTTCAGGGCTCAAGTCTGGTTCACTGGTTCGTGCTGCTTTTACAATGTCAAGCGCTGGACCTCTAAGGCTTTCCATCAGTCTCCGCCTTTTCTCTTTGGGAGAGCAGTCACACTCCTCCACCATGAGCCGTGCTTGACCCAGCCAGTGTTCAAACTGTTCTTCTCCTGCTGGGGTAGGCAGCAGCCCAGAGAAACTTCGTAGGCGGCGATAGCTTCCATGTTCACCTGATGACTTTGTTTTGTCAAGCAAATCACTCACAGCTCTCAAGATGGCCTCTGTTGACCTAGCAGCAGCGTCTTCTGTTGAGAACAATGTGCGGAGGTTTTCCCCTTGCTTACCTTCAGCTTGTGGCGGCATAGACATCTGAACATGTGCATTGGCTCGTGAATCTTCATCTGCTATGACAACAGACCATGGCCCTGTACCACCTGTAGAAAACACTTCAAAGGGAACCATGTCACCTTTTACTGCTTCCTTGCATTCACACAGAACAAAGTAACGGTTGTGCACCATGTTGAAAGTTCGTCCTCTGACACGCACACGTCCCAAGCACTTCACTGTTTGCATTGCCTCTTCAATTTCAGTAATATTTACATCTTCTTGAGTGATAACCAGGACTGCATGAGCCTCATCTAATGCTTCGCCACGGCACCATCCCTTTAACTCTAATGCAAATCCTTGAGTTGCCATGTTAACGCTTCAGTCTCTACCAGTAGGTGCTAATGCTACTAATTTTCAATGGTTCAAAAACTATTATTTATAGCTTCAAAAATGCTAATTTTCCCTGGAAATATATATACAATAAACAAGAAACCCACACTATAATCCCAGCGATGCCTCCATTTTATGTAGCGCCTCTCTAGCTTGGTGGAGCTTTTATGAGAGGTGGCTAACCTGAATTCTTAAAATAATCTAAGTGTGCCTTCTTATTTATGTAAAACTATGCAAAATGAATACACCCAACTGTTTTAAAAAACTAACTATTTACTTATTAAAGCAATGCAATAATTCAGCAATCATTACAATACACAGCACAGTCACATTAACATTACATATTATCACACGGAAAAACACAACCCTAAACTAGCCGGCAATACTAAATAACCTAATACCTTTACAGTTCAAACGGTGCAGATCTGACCGTAGCTTGGGTACGTTGTAGCCAAAATGGCTGCTTCGCCATGAGGGCACAAAATAAAGGTGAGATGGTACCTCGGCTGACGATGTTGAAACCACTCGCACCGCGGCCGAAAGGCAGTAGCAGGTGAAGGAGAGACGGGCCAGAAGATCCTCGTGGATGACAAGATTCGAAGACTTGGAGAGGGCTGATGCAGATAACAGTCTTTACCTCCCACAGGCGTTACCACTGATGTTAGCAGGTCGCTAGCTTTGTAGCAAAGTCTGTGCTAAATTACTAGCCACTTGGTTGGCAGCTAAACTACTTTTCCTCCCGATGAGTTATCCACTCACCAACGAAATATCACACCATTAGTAATGCAGAAAGAGTCCTGGTGGAACACTTAAACTAATAGTGATGTATATACTTTTACTTTACTTTAACTGTACAGCTTCAACTCTGGTTTGTCAACCTCCTCGCTCGCCACTATATCTCCACACTTTCCACTCTCCTCACGTCAATTCCCTTCACTCCCTTCCCTGTCCTTTGACCTCAAAACATCATTGGCTCAGTCATCCAACATTAAAGTAATAAAATACATTCACCAAACATTTGTACAGGTACATTTTAAACATTAAAACACATTCATTATAAAACGAATAATTAACATTTTAATCAATTAACTTTTTTAACCTTAAATGCTATTTATATTATAATAAACTTATTCATTCTAACTTATATTTATTTAGTAATGAATGAAATTCAACAGGGTTACACAAATATTTACAATATTTACATACACCTTCTCAAAAGTAAACAAAATATGTAAAAGTGCAGGATCAGCACAAAACAGTAGAACAAAATGTTATAAGCTATATGACAAAGTATATAACAAAGTGAAATAAAGTATATAACTATATAATTATAAATATATAATTCTTTTAGGGAAAGTTTTAACTTTTGAGTTGTTTACTTGTTTTATTATGAGCAGAAGGGAATACGATTAACATCTATTTTGTTGTCCGTGTAGTTTTTACATACCAGGGATATTTAAAGCTCATTTGGACACTATGGATGGAGAATGGACCTGACAGTGTCAACCTCTGAGTTGTTTACTTGTTGTATTATGAGCAGAAGGGAATAAGATTTTGATCAACAATTATAACTATTTTGTTGTCCATGTAGTTTTTACATACCAGTGATATTTTTATGCTCATTTGGATACTATCACTGAGATACAGATGAACTAGTTTAGTGTCAAATATTCCATTCAAAGGGAAAAAACAGGACTAATTCAAATAAAAAACAAAACAAATGTCAAGTACATCTTATTTATCAACTGATAAATACTGTATGCTGGGCTGAAATGGAAGGCAACCAAAGCATTCACTATAATAAAGTCAAACGAGGATTCAGTAGCATTAACTGATTATAAACAACATTCTATAGGGACTGATTATTGTTTTGAAATACTAGAATATATAGTAATGCAAAGAATAGAGAGATGTCGATATAATTCGCTCGTTCACACTCTTGCTCACTGGAGAAAGTTTTAACAACATAGCAAGCTAGCTTAGTGTTAATATAGCCCTCTATGATACCATATTCCCTTTCATTTACCTTGAGTAAACCTACATTTAAGCAAGTAACAATCGTTAACAACTACAGATAACCATATTCTGTAACTACCAGTACTCACAACTCACTCCTTGCCTAATTTACTTTGAGCTGTAATCCTGGCTGTCGCGGAGGAGACGTTACTTAGCAAAGCGAGAAAGCCAACGATTTTTTTTTTTAAGCTACTAATGGCAAAACATTTGAGGCACTATCACATGTCTATTCTGATGCATTTCATTGGCCCAGAGGCCGACACTTTGGGCAAAAACCCCCCTTATACAGAAAAACGACACAAACGCTTTCCCGGCCTTAAAGGTAGAATGACGCAACAGCGCTCCCGGCTTTAATGGTAGAACAGCGGTAATGCTTTCCCGGCTTAAATGGGTTAATTTCACCCCTGTCTGTTGACATCCAACAATTTGCACAGATTGTCAGGGAATCTCACAGCGAGAATGCGAAGTTCCATTGATTCGGGCCTGACAATAGACAATATGACTGCTGAAGTCAATGGGTTCTTTATTGTCTTCCAGGGTCCCACAACACCTTGCAGACACCTTTAATTCTCTACTATTCACCGGACAATTTGTACCATTTGTGTGGGATTCATCAGAAGAGACGCAAATTAACACGAACCTGTCCTGTAGATCTTATTACATCTACAGGATAGGTTTGTGTTAAATCGCGTCTCTTTCTCCTTCACAGCAAATGTATTTTACACCATTCTGAAGTGAACTCAAAGTTTTACACCTCTGTAGAGTTCAGTCATGAAGGCTTCACTCTCTCTCACTCTCACACCCCCCTCCCACCCTTAACAGACCTCCCACCCTTAATCTGCTCTCTGATGAGGGGCATTAGAACAGGGGGGAGGGCAAAAGAACAGGGTTTCTAAGGCAACAGCCCACTAGCATCGTGGTAGGTTGATTGCAATGGTTTCTTCACCCACATTTTAGTGCTTAATGCTTTTAGTAGAAACTGCATAACAGTTCAATTGTACTCTCAGTCTTTGCCCCATGTATTGTTCTGTCAGTTAAAGAGTATGTTCAGTCTTTGCCCTGTCTATAGTTCTGTCAGATAAAGTACTTTCAGTCTTTGCCATGTCCATCGTTCTGTCAACACCAAAATGTCCATGGAAGCCTGGGACTCGGGCAAACCGTCATTTACCTGAAGTGATGTGTGCCACATTTCCCATGTTGACAGAGTAATGTTCAGAAAGCATGGAGCTGGCCGGAGTTGGAGTTGTCGTCTTAGAGACATAAAAAGAACATCCACGGAAACATTGAACCCTTTTCTAATATTATTGCTGAGGTCTTCTAGAATAGAATCATATATTCCATTTGTGCATCAATGTTTTTAGTTAAGCAAAATGTACAAAAACATCAAGGCATGCCAGTCAACTTAGAAAAGTCTAAAAGGCCTTGGACCTTAGAGTGTTAAGGCAGTGGAGGCACTCTGGAAAAAAATGGCTGACATGCTCTTCCGTAAAACCAAATGGCAGAAGGCTGCTGATTGCTTATTTCCTGAGGGGTTCTCATGTCATGGGATGGACTATCTTGGCATTTCTGAGAGGTGTTCAGTCGTCCCTTTCTTAAACAGAGATGATGTTTCCAGCCTCTCCTCTCCTCTCCATACAGGAGTTTTCATTAGGAGCTTAAATGAAAGTCCTGTGGAACTCTCTGGGGGCTTCTGGAAGTTTCCCCACTTCTGCTGTCATCTAAATCTCCCCATGGACTGTTTTCAAATGGATCCTATCTTACTAATGATAAAAATGATTTTCTTTTCCTAAAGTTATTCTCACACTGGGTAGAAATGGAAACAGAGACCACTTCTCAGCATAACTCCTAATTAGCACAGAGCTGCTAATTATAGGTGCTTTTAATTGCATGGTAGCCTAATTGATTGTCAAGATGAAACCACCTGGTACTTCGGAATTATTTAGTAATTATGGGGGTTGATTCTGTTGTATTTTTTACTTCTTCCACCCTCTCTCTTTCTCTCTCTCTGTGTCTCACTCTATCTATCGCCATCTGTAAAGGAGACTACTTCCCATTATCAGGCCACGTGACAACACATTTTAATGTATTGCTCTTAACATTCTGAATATAGTGATTGTCCAGATCGGAAAAAACGTTGTTTGATTCTGACCCTGGCAAAATGTTACTTCTTGTTGTTGTTTTCTAAAAGGGCAATACGGTACATAATAACTACTTACTGGCCGAGAGTGAGGTCATGCAGGTATATATCAGACAGAGGCCGTAACGTATCGACCGAGCGTAGCGAGGTTGATGCGGGGGGCCGAAGTCTGATATACCTGCATGACCGAACGGTCAGGGTTAGTAAGTTGTTTATTATATGGCATTTAAGCTCTTTTTATTTTGAAAATAAATGGTAATTGTAAATAGAAAACATGTCGTTTTGTTCAGCTCTCAAGTCTTCTCACGACACAGTGTTTCAGGTGTTGCCTAGCAAACAATGACTTGCTAACTTCAAGTTACAATGATCAATAGAAAACGGACAACAGGGCTCAGCTTAAATGGCTTTAATTTACAGTTAAACGCAAGGTTTTCAAACTATAGTAGTCAAGTCTTCATCATCACTTTCAACAACACATTTTCGCTGCTTCTGAAGTCCTATAAAGTATTACCCGATATCAAAATGTTCGCGAATTCTTGAGTGTTTATTCTTCAACTGTCATCTTACCACGACATTCACTGGTTTCCTGTTCTCAGATAATTTCATAATAGGAGTCCTGATTCTATCAATACATACTCAGGGCTGTTGATATATCGCTCATTTTTAAGGATGTAATGTTTAGTACTTGGTGCATGGTATCACTCATTTTTAAGATTGATGGGGTGTGCAATAAGAATACTTATCAGACCGCAGACCGGCTAGAACGTCAATGCGAGGCTGGCATGACTACCCATTAGCCAATCAGAATGCTCGTACTGTCGTTGCTATATAATAAATAATCATAACAACAGTTATCAAGTGTTCTACCGCAGTGTAGTGGTTATGTGTTCCTCATCAGTACATGGTAATTATAGCACTGTCTATAGTTATCTGTTCAGCTCTATTTTCTTTACTGACTTTCATGACGTGTGGGCACAGGTGAAATATTGTTGTAACACTTTGTTTCTGTCTATCTTGCAGATTGTGTTTGAGGTCGTCACCTCTGGACGCAAAGGTCTGATTGCTATTAAGAATGTGGTTATCCTAGGACATCAATGCAGTAAGGACACACACACACACACACAAACACACACACACACACACACACACACACACACACACACACACACACACACACACACACACACACACACACACACACATAGACACGCATACACACACACACACACACACACACACACAAACACACACACACAGAAAAAGAGAAAAAGAGAAAAAGAGAGAGAAAGACATGAAGCCTATGTGCTGGCAGATAGCAGAAAGTGGCTGTTTTAAATTTAGTTGAGAAAGAGAGAAGACACCCCAATTCAAAGAAGAAGTGGGGGGATGAACAGTAACAGAGGCACAGACTGAGAGAGGAAGAGAGAAAGGAGGCAGAGGGGCAGAGCACATGGTAAAGAGATAAAAAGAGCCCCCTTTTCAAGGCCTATAGGGACAATTCAAAATAGTCAATAAACAGAGATCCTCATGCAGCAAAGACATCTAAGCGGATACAGTATTTGCATTTCAGATGGAGAATTAGATCCTCTTCTTCCTCAGTGTGCCTCAGCACATCACACACAGATGCTCAATCCCACACAGTTAATGAGGGCCTAAACTATAACAATGGTGGAATCAAACACAGATGCACACACAGTCATTACACACACACACACACACACACACACACACACACACACACACACACACACACACACACACACACACACACACACACACACACACACACATGCAGGCACCTACGTACACACACACACACTCAGGTATTTAAGTCTATCAGCGGATTCCTAATCTTTTGTGCTTAGCTCAGTGATGCACGGAAGCCTCGCCTCTTTCTCGCTCCTCCTGGTGTGTGTGTGTGTGTGTCAGAGACACTTTGTATCTTTCTCTCTCCTCCTGGTGTGTGTGTGTGTGTGTGTGTGTGTGTGTGTGTGTGTGTGTGTGTGTGTGTATGTGTGTGTGTGTGTGTGAGAGATACCTCAGCTCTTTTCTCTCTCCTCCTGGTATGTATGTGTGTGTGTGAGTTACATCCTCTCTTTCTCTCTCCTTCTGGTATATATATGTGGGTGTGCGTGTGTGTGTGTATGTGTGTGTGTGTGACATACCTCTCCCCTCTCTCTCTCTCCTCCTGGTGTTCATCCAGTGGGATTACCACTATAACCCATTCAGACGCCTCGCTAACGGAGTGATTGTCTCAGAGATTGTCTCAAATGCTCAGTATAAAAGGGGGAGCCAAACGGTGGATTAAAAAGCCTGTTTTATTTCCCTCTGGACCGTGTGAAACAGCCAAGCAGATTTTAAAGCTGGGAGTCACACATAGTCAGACACATGCAGAGCGTGACACACAGTGAAGTCTGAAATGGTAAAATGATGGCACACACACAGACACACACAGACACACAGACACAGACACACACACACACACAGACACACACACACACACACACACACACACACACACACACACACACACACACACACACACACACATTGTCTGGGAGATCTGTGCTAACTACAGGTCTTCTTGGCTGCTGAGTGGGGCGCTGTGCATTTGGCATTCAGCAGATGGTATTTGTGTGGCATCACCCGCAGGAGGTTTATCTATCATTAAGGAGGAGGGCAATAAAATAATGAAATCAGCGCAGCAGGAAAATAGAAACGTCTAACACGGCGTTGGGAAGACTGACGGGTCAAAGTGATAAAAAGTGGTGGCAGTTCAAGACAAAAAATAAGAGAGAGGGAGCAATATGAAGGGAGAGATGGAGAAGTGAATTGATAGACTGAGAGACAGACAGACAGAGAGAGGGAATAGAGAGAAAGAGAGACAGTGGTGGATGAGACAAAAGCATGAGTGAGTGAAGAGGTTTGAAGAGAAATTATGAGATGAGCCAGAGCTGCATTTACGCAGAGGGGAGAGATCTTGTGTAAAGATTCAAGGTTGTGTGAGTTTGTGTGTGTGTGTGTCTGTGTGTGTTGAGATGGTGAAGGGGATCTGTTTGAGATTGGGAGAAGCAATCATCGATCATATTTTTCAACCGCATTTGCATAAACCTTCACACCATATTACAGTACCCCTCCCCTTGAAAACAGACACACACAGACACATACACACTCTCTCACACACACACACACACACACACACACACACACACACACACACACACACACACACACACACACACACACACACACACACACACACACACACACACACACACACACAAACATAGACACACTCACACACAGACACAGACACACACACACACACACACACACACACACACACACACACACACACACACACACACACACACACATAGAGGCACTGACCTAGATATTCCTCAGGCTTCATTTTGGGCCCTTAATTAAGGCCTTGGTTGTCTGTGCTCAAAATTCGAATCAATGGAGGGAAGGTTAGGCTATATTTATTATGCCCAGTGTAGTGGAGGAAGGAGACAGGATTAGCAGTGGCCGTTAATGACCCCCCTCCCAGAACGTGATGCAGACCACGCTCAGATGAAACTAAACATGGATCAGGGCTTCTGTTTATGGGGCCGATTTCAGGTAAAGCTGTAGATCTGTTATCACTTAAGCACAGAGGATTTCTGTGTGTGTGTGTGTGTGTGTGTGTGTGTGTGTGTGTGTGTGTGTGTGTGTGTGTGAACACACTGCCTCTCAGATTGTTTTTGACCCCTTTCTGATCTTGGGAATCTAATGATGCTATTAACTGGACTTTCACTGGCAACACAAACTCCATTAGTACACTACACACACAAGGTGTTCTTTTTGAGGTTTGGCCTATCTGCTACACCAGTTGTGTGTGAATAGCCTCCGTTTCATCAGAAAGTGACAGCAAATTACAGCAAAATTGACAGCCTGTTACAGCAAATGCTAACAAACACTGCACAAGATTGTTATAAAGGCTTTATAAGAGAGTGACTGTCTTTACTGAGAGGTTTTATAACTGTGTAGTTAACAGTTAATGATTGTGTTATAATAATAAATATTGTGTGTGTGTTTGTGTTTCAGTGAACACACCTCATTTCCAGACCATCAAAGGGGTGGAGGTGAACGCAGGGCAGACAGCAACATTTGACTGCACTGTAAATGGCCTTCACAAAGACAACTTTTACCTCTGGCTACAGGTAAGGTACAGTCACACACACACACACACACACACACACACACAC
>NC_137923.1:27546601-27564101 GCF_963457725.1 Sprattus sprattus | reverse complement strand
CACTCTCCTCTTTGACCAGTTCTCCTGTCTTTAACCTTGCCACCTTGTCACACATCCTCATCCACCAGATTCTCCCCCTCAGCCAGTTACAACCCATCCCATAGACTACAGGCTATGAACTAGCCATTAGGAGCTAAAGCATGCTTTTCTGGTTATGCTGTAGCTCCTGTTTTTGCACTGATGCTAAATGATATGTCTGTTACTTAAATTATTTTTACCGTCTTGTTGAAAAAGGACATGTGTTCATTGGTGCTGGTAACAGATGGACTGTCCTGTTAGCACGAGTGTGTGTGTGTTGAACAAATGGAAAGGATGCAGCTTTATAAATGAATATAAAAGCAAAGAAACCCAACAAACAAAAACACAAACACAAACCCAAACACCTCTTTGAGTCTTGGTTTCCCTTGCTGATGGCTTTGTGTAAACTGAATGGCTGTCAGGGGAGCATAGTAAGTCATAGCTGTAAAGGAATGTAAAGGATGCAGCAAACAAACAAATACATAGTTTAATTTTACACACTCTATCTGATTCCAACGTTTCCTCATGAATCAAATGTTCTGAATAGGCCAATACATTGAGTAATCAGAGAATGTTATTTTACTTTTACCCAGAAGCTAAGGATCTCCTCACTGATGGTGACATTACTGTAGATGGTGTATGCCATAGAGTGGTTGGCACAGGGCGGCTTTGCCAGCTTCCACCAGGAGTTTTAATCTGGATCAGTAGTGCAGGTGATGAACTCTCTAAGTCTCCAGAAGAGTCTGCTTGAAGCAGGTGAGATGTTTCATCTCCGTGCAGCGTTGCTCCAGTGAGACTGCTGGGTCCTTCACCACTGCATCAGTGCGACACACACACACACACACACACACACACACACACACACACACACACACACACACACACACACACACACACACACACACACACACACACACACACACACACACACACACACACACAAACTTACACACACACTTTCCCCTATTTCTATTTCAGTTATTGAGTTGTTGAGTAGCTGTAGCTGTGATGAGAATCAATGCTGGTTTCTCCACCAGTCAATCATCCTCAGTCTTGCTATTCCCTTGCTGATGCGGCCCTGAATATCCTTTACAATTTCTCATTTGGAAATTACATCATGAATCTCTCCTTCTGAGTTGTGTCTGTACTTTGCAGAAACCTCATTAGGGTTGATTTCTGTCGGAGTGGTTGAGTCACTATGAAACTTTGTTCATGTCAAAAATAAAACTAATGACAATCCAACATCCCCTCTGGTCAAAAGAAATTCTGTTCTTGTCCTTTCTTCCTGATGTTTTCAGATCCAAATTAAATTGTGGAGTGATAGCCCCTCCGCTGTTTTGGCCAATCACTATCTGCCTTTCTTTCTCCCATTAACAGTATGGTGTGTGCGTGCATGTGTGTGCATGTTTGTGTGAGTGTGTTTATGTAAATATATAAATATGTTTTTGTGTGTGTATGTGCTGTGTACATTTATATATGTGTATATACTGTATATATATATATATATATATATATATATATATACAGTGGTGGCCAAAATTATTAGAACACCTGACAGATCTGAGAATAATTAGCTTTTTTTTGCCTCCAAAACATGATTTAATTTCATAATGTTCATGAAACATGCAGATGGCTGTTCTGAGCACAAAAAAATATCAGATGAAGTGAGTCCTACTGTTTTTAACCACTTTTAACTTTAATAAGTGGTACGTCCACCTTTTGCAGCAATTACACCAACACATCTCTCTGGCATAGAGTCAATATATTTCTTGAGAACTTCAACACAAATGTTATCCCATGCCTTCTGCAACTCAAGCCAAAGGCTTTCCTTGGAATTTACAATAGATCCGTCGAGTTTATTTTCCAACTTGTCCCGAATTTGCTTGATGGGTTTGAAGTCCAGACTTTGATAGGGCCGCTCCATCATTATCAATGTTCCAGCAGATTCCTTGTCGCCAGTAGATCCGGCAATAGTTAAAATAATGTTTAGGGTCATTGTCCTCTTGGAAAATAAATCCAGGCTCAATAAGATGTCTCCAAGAAGGAACTCCGTGCCTCACCAGAATGTTGTGGTATACTTTTGTATCCATGATGCCATCAATTTAGCCAAAGTCACCTGTTCCTGAGGCTTAAATTGCACCCCACACTATAATACTACCCCCTCCTTGTTTAACTGTTGGCAAGAGACACTCATTTTTATATCTCTCCCCCTCACTTCGTGGAACATACACGCTTTGCTTGTTGCCAAACTATTAAAACCTGGACTCATCAGTACACAACACTTAAACCAATCTTTCTTTGTCCATTTCTTGTGTTCTTTTGCAAATTTCAGGCGTTACACTCAATTGTTCTCTTTCAGTAATGTTTCTTTGCTGCTATTCTGCCAAAAAGTCCTTCTTCTCCCAGTTTCCGAAGCACAGTTCTTGAAGACACTGTTGCACCATTAGTCATTGTGATGTTAATCTCGTCACACAGTTCTTGTAAAGTCTTTCTTTGGTCCTGAAGACTGAGAATTTTGAGATGCTTCCTTGTGTGTCTGAGAGTTTCTTTTTGAAACCTCTCCCCTTTCGGTTCTGGTGCCATGGTGGTCTAAAGTGTACTTTACAGTGCTTGGACTGCATCTCAAGTCCTTGGCTATGCGGCAGTAACTCCAGCCAGCATAAAAAAAAAGCCTTTATTCGAACCCGTTGCTCATTTGTTAGCTCCTTCTTCACCTTAGCCATGTTCAAAGAGCATCATGTGCTTCAAGACTGCTTCTAGAGTCTTTGGATCTATACCATTTGGTGGTGTGGCCTCAGTGACAAAACCCTGATGTTACCAATCACTTAATGAGCAGGATAGGCCTTGTACATTCAAAAAAATCGCCGAGCTGTGTCCTAAGACTCTTGCATCACCATCCATTTAACCACAATAACACCTGACAATGATTACACAAGTAATTTGGCTTCTTCTGTGCAGGAACATGATTGTGTGAAATTGACAGTGAAATAGGCCTAGCTTGTTTTTGTACGGAAAATGACCTAAATCTCATTATGCTGGCTCTATTCTATGGTTTATAGAGCCTAATGATGACTTTGTAGATATTTCATTAGTTTTTAGGGTATTTTAATGGCCAATCCAACAAAAACAACTGAAAACTCTTAAATATGTCTAGTGTTCTAATAATTTTGGCCACCACTGTATATATATATATATATATATATATATACTGTATATATGTGTGTGTGTGTGTGTGTGTGTATGTGTGTGTGTGTGTGGGATGTGCGTGTGCGAGTATGAATGCGAGTGTGAGTGTGAGTGTGAGTGTGAGTGTGAGTGTGCGTGTGACTGTGAGTGTGACTGTGAGTGTGAGTGTGTGTGCGTGTGTGTGTGTGTGTGAGTGTGTGTGTTATGAGGCCTCTAAAGTCTCTGTAGGCTCTGAGTCTGAGCCCAGTGTCTAGGTGTGTGACCCCAATTATGGGACAGGAGTGTGTCTCTGGCCTCAGAATGAGAGTATGGTTTTCCCTGCCTGGTCTCTTCTGTCTCAGGCCCTTCTGCCTGCTCTCGAGGCCCGGGTGTATAAGACACCTGAGGTGACGTTTCACCTGAAGTTTTCCCTTAAATGTCCCTTAAACTTAAGGATGTTCCATTAAAAAGGGATCATGCATAACTTGCTTTTGTAGCTTCACACACACTGCTTAGCATATCATTTGATATCACTAGAGCTAAGAAAACAATTGTGTGTTTTGATTTGGGTCTAAGGGTTCAGGCTAGACCAGCCTCCAACTATATCAGAACAAGGGGCAGAACACAGACGGTCAGAACACAGCGATCAGTGATGTCATGTTGTCAAGGGGATGTAGTCCATAGCCCTGTGTTGCCTTCCCCTTTTTATTGTAACAGTGTATATGAGTGAGTGTGTATGTATGTATATATGTGTGTGTGTGTGTGTGTGTGTGTGTGTGTGTGTGTGTGTGTGTGTGTGTGTGTGTGTGTGTGTGGGTGTGTGTGTGTGCGGGTGTGTGTGTGTGTGTGTGTGTGTGTGTGTGTGTGTGTGTGTGTGTGTGTGTGTGTGTAAGTGTACATATGTGTGTACGTATGTATGTGTTGTATCTGTTATCTCTCTTTTCTCTTTCTCACTCAATCACTTTGTTTATCTCTCTCCATCTTTCCTCTCTTCCTCTCCATCTGTGCCCCATTTCGCTATTCTCTTCTTTTTCATCTCTTCTCTTTTGCCTCGTTTTCGCTCCCTCTCTTTCCCTCTATCCCTTTTTCTGGCTGCCTTAACTTCTCTCTCTTTTTCTCTCTCTCTCTCTCTCTCTCTCTCTCTCTCTTCTTCTCCTGAGAAGGTAATGGCTTTTTGATTATTGGTCATCATCTGCCATCACTGTGGATATGAAAATGACTCCATAAGTGTGAAAGCTTTGTCATTACCCACGATCCCTTTCTGCAAACACAGCAGGGAGGTAATACTAAAAGACAAACAAGTCAACAGTCAGGTTCTCCTTTGCTCTCTCCTTCAGTTTCTCCCTCCCTCTCTCTCTCCTTCAGTCTCTCCCTCCTTCTCTCTTTCCTTTATGCTTTTTTCCCTTACCCTTTTATTTTCTTCAACTCATTTTCAGAAGAAAAGCAGTGATCGGGATAGCCTAGGTTCTACAATTGAGCTTAGAATGATGATTTATGTGTGTTTGTGTATATGTGTGTGTGTGTGTGTGTGTGTGTGTGTGTGTGTGTGTGTGTGTCTGTGTGTGTGTGTCTGTGTGTGTGTCTCTGTGTGTGTGTGTGTGTAGGTGTTTGTGTCTGTGTGTGTGTACTCATCTCTCTTCAGTGATTTCTGGGGCAGTGAATCCACCTGCTCTGCTCTGCTGCTCTCTTCAGATAAAGACACCAGAGACAGCAATAATGACCTGACACCCACTTAATGAGTCTGTGTCTGTGTCTGTGTCTGTGTCTGTGTCTGTGTCTGTGTCTGTGTCTGTGTCTGTGTCTGTGTCTGTGTCTGTGTCTGTGTCTGTGTCTGTGTCTGTGTTCAACCAATCCCAGCAAGGGTGTGAGAGATGGAGGTGGAGATAAAGATGTAAAGCAACATGGCGAGAAGATTAAACTGCCTAAACAGTTAAGGATGTCTCTGACCATGAATACAGATATCTCCTTTTTTGAGAGAGAAAGAAAGAGGGAGGTAGAGATAGAAAGAGAGAGAAAGAGAGAGAGAGAGAAAGGGAGAGGGAGAGAAAGGGAGAGGGAGAGAGAGGTATATATAGAGAGAGAGGTAGCGAGGGATAGAGGGAGAGAGAGAGAGAGGGAGAGAGAGTGAGAGAGATAGAGTGAGGTAGCGAGAGAGAGAGGGAGAGAGAGTGAGAGAGATAGAGGGAGGTAGAGAGAGAGAGAGAAAGAGAGAGAGAGAGATGTGTTTGATAAAGACCCTCTTAGAGCAGAACTGTGTTGGCCTGCAGTGAATCTGATAAGAGAATCATTCATTGGGCACTGCAGCTGGGTTACACACAGAGCCCTATATCACTGCCTCACACGCACACACACACACACACACACACACACACACACACACACCACACACACACACACACACACACACACACACACACACACACACACACACACACACACAAGCGTGCAATCACATAGAGAGAGGCACACACACACACACACACCCTCATCATCAGTGGTGATGAAAGAGTGAGTGTGTGCTGCTCTCTCCTGTGTGTTGTGCAGGGGGCTTTTCTCAGGGGATTGCCCTCTGACATCCTCGGAGACACACACATGAAAAGACATGTGAACACACACACACAAACAGAGGACACACACACATACAAGCATGCACTCACAAGTGCATGTATGCAAACACTCTCACACACACCCTGTGTAGACTGTTGCAGACATGCCCATTTTGCTCTCATTCATTCGGGACTAAGGACTTTTCTCTGTTTTGTGATTTGGAGAACCAATAAATGTTTCCTCCGCTCTGTCTGACACACATGAATCTTAGATTACCATACAAACAAAGTTCTAAATTGACATTGGGCCTCATGCAGGAAGTGATATACAAACACATCCTCGTACCCACAATGTATTATTTCAATCAATTAATCACCAATGGGTTTCTGATGGGTTCACTAATGTTTGCTCTTCTCTTAGGTAACAGAGCATTTTATAAGTTGTCAAGAGCACTCTTACCAAGTTAGAATTTTTTTTTTTTCACAGTACACAATTTCCTTTGTCCAACGCTGATAAAGGTGTGATGGGCCTTAGAGGGAACAGGAGGCCATAACAGGCAGGTCATTTAGTAAACATTATTTAAATGTCAAACAGTAATGATGAAAAGCCACTAATAGTCCCATCTAAATGTCAAAGTCAAATGATTCAATTAGTACCATGAGAGAAGATACAGGTGATGATTTACACACTACACTGCATACCAATATGTTCTTTGAAAAAGTGTGTGTGTGTGTGTGCGCATGCTTAAGCATGTGTGCGTTTGTGCCCTGGTTTTTCTGGTTCCAGGTGATTTTTAAACACAGGTCAATCAATTTCAAATCATGTCTGTCTCTCTCTCTCACACAAACACACACAGGCACAGACGCACACACACACACTCTCGTCATCAGTGGTGGTGAAAGAGTGAGTGTGTGCTGCTCTCTCCTTTGTGTTGTGTGGGAGGCTTTTCCCAGGGGACGGCCCTCTGAGCTCCTCAGAGACACACACATGAAAAGACGAGTGAAAGAACGGACAGATGAAGAGAGAATGAGGAGTGGAGGTCAGGATCCCCCCTCTAGCTCTCTCCATCTCTCGCTTCTTTCCAATTTTTTCTTCTCCACTCCTTTCTTCAAAGCGTGGCTTTTTGACCCAATGTATCTTTGAAGAGGCAGGAAGGGAAGTTAATTGTTTAGACTTGGCTGTCAAGGTGTGTCGTCTCACACACACTCACAAACACACACACACACACACACACACACACACACACACACACACACACACATTAATTCTCATGCATACACTCATACATAGACACACACAAGTCCACATAGAGAAACATACACTCACACTCTCTCACACACACACACACACACACACATCGATGCTCATACTCATAAAAATCCCTTCATCTCTTTTCCTCTTCCCTTCCATCCATCCCATGTCACCTCTACCCCTGTCATCCTTGATGCTTTGGTTGCTTCATGTCTCTGGTTCCAGTTGCGCTCCATGTGTTATTTCTCCTCTTTATGGAAATATAATGAGGTGGAAACAATCAGCATCTGTGGAGGCCATGATGGCTCTGGCAGCCATGGTGTATTATGGAGAACCCAGCAGCAAGTAAAAATGTGAGGACCTTAAAGCAGCTGGGGTCAAGAGCAGGTTTAGATGCTCATGTCAGGACCTCCACACTTAGCATTGGGGTCAAGAGCAGGTTTAGAAGCTCAGGTGTTCTCACAGGTTATGAGGTGTTTGGTGCTTGTTTGTGGAATGATGATCAAAGCTAACAAGCTGACAGGAGACCGTCTGTGTACTGTACCTGTGTGTAAAACCTTGCTACTGGCTATGACCTGACAAAGTGTGTGTGTGTGTGTGTGTGTCCGTGCGTGTATGTGTGTGTGTGTGTAGAATTGCCTGCATGTGTGTGTGTGTGTGTGTGTGTGTGTGTGTGTGTGTGTGTGTGTGTGTGTGTGTGAGTGTGTGTGTGTGTGTGTGTGTGTGGTTGTGTGTGTGAGTGTATAAAATTGACTTTGTGTGGGTTCTGGCATGGTCATGGCTGTTATTTGATTTGCGTGGTTTGCCAGGCCTCCTCTCCCTCTGCTTTTCAGTGGAGCTCTGCTGAGTGGACTGCTGGCTGCTGATAGTTCCGCAAATAGTGGGATTCCAAACTCCCATTTTCTGGATGGCTCTCCTGTAAACACACACAATAACTGGGGTCTTTCTGCACTCATTCTTGAACTATGTTTGCCACTATCATCCCCCTCATTTCCTTTGACTATCACATTCTCACACACATGCCCCATACACATACACACAAACACACACATATACATCAATCCCCCCATTCCTTTTGACTTTTACACACTCACACACCCACACCCACACACACACACACACAGACACACACACACACACACACACACCCACACACACACACACACACACACACACACACACACACACACACACATATTGTGTTTGCCTCTATCAATTTTCCCCCATTTCCTTTTGACTATCACACACACAAATAATCACAATCACACACACACACACACACACACACACACACACACACACACACACACACACACACACACACACACACACACACACACACACACACACACACACACATACACACACACACACACACACACACACACACACACACACACACACACACACACACACACACACACACACACACACAGTGCTGGATTAGGCCTTTCAGCTCTTCTCACTGGTAGTAGCAGGCCAGCTGAGGAAATCAATAGCTTTTAAAGCATTGTTTGAATTAGGCATGCAGCCTTGTTTGTTTTGATGCCTCTGCTGCTTTACAAAAAAAAAAATATAAAAAAGTAAAAACTATCCAATGAATTTTGTAGTGCAGACATTCTTTCACTACCTTCAGGGTTCCCACAGTCATTGGAATCCTGGAAGTCATTTTCCAGGTAAATTTATTGAAAGATTTGATGTCATGCCATTTGACTATGTTGTGTGTATGTGTAATGAAATGTATTATGTTATTGTGCTCTTCCAAGTTCCATTGATAATGTTTTGTTGTGCCGTGCTGCAGTGTGATCATTTCCACTTAAATTGACATCCTAACTGGCCATTTAGAAAAGGAATGGAAGAGGTTGTTTTTTAATTTTCCTTGACTAATTAGTCCCAACCTGTAGAGTAAAGTATGTGTAGGGTCTTTTAAAGTTCATTAAATGTCTTGTAATGTTTGACATGGAAATGTTTTAAAATGAAAGAGTGGTGGAAACCCTGTACCCCATTGATTCAATATCCAGTGTCTGCTCCCCAAAAGAAGCAGTGATAAAAAATGTACTTGTCAAGGGGAAAGGGGGGGGGGGGGGGGGTACAAGAAAGTGTGAGGGTGTGGGAAAGGGAGGGACGGATGGGGGGGGGGGGGGGGGGTACAAGAAAGTGTGGGGGTGTGGGAAAGGGAGGGACGGATGGGGAGAGAAAGAGAGAAGAAGACAGAGAAATGGTGAGGAGAGAAATCTAGGAGAGTGAAACATGAAAATCAATATGTGAGAGAGAAAAGAAGGGCTGGATAGAGGGAGAGAGAGAGGGAGAGAGAGAGATGGAGAGGGAGAAGGGAGAGAGTATGAAAAAAGAAAGAGAAAATCGATCAGATAGTTTTCTAAATTGTCGAGAGGAAAAAAGTGGTGTGAGGCGTACAAGTCTTAAACTGTCATATTTGTTTCATATTGACCGCACCATCTGAGAGTGCTCTGAGAGGTCTTAAAAGCATACACACACACACACACAAACACAGAAGTCTGGTGGGGGTGTATTTACATGCTCAGGTGCTGCTGCAGCAGGTGTACCTATATGCATTCCTTACAGGTTAAGGGCCACGTGCCATCTGCTTGTTTGTTGAATGAACACTCAGGACTAACAAGCTGACAGCTGGCTGTCTGTTTAGGTGTGTGTAAAACATTGCTACTGGCTATGACCTAACATAGGTGTGTGTGTGTGTGTTTGTCTGTGTGTGTGTGTGTGTGTGTGTGTGTGTGTGTCTGTGTGTGTGTGTGTGTGTGTGTGTGTGTGTGTGTCTGTGTCTGTGTGTGTGTGTCTGTGTGTGTGTGTGTGTGTGTGTGTAGGAGCTGTAAGGGAGAGCAGCTGTGGGAAATTGAGCTCTGCCCGACTGTAATAGGAGGGAAAGTTCCACAGAAAATGGACTTTGAATTCAACCTAGAATGGAAATTGATCTGATTACTCCTGCCCCAGTAGGGACAGAGAGACCAAGAGAAAGAGATAGAGAGGTAGAAAGAGAGGGAAAGGAGGGTTGGGTGAGAGGAGGATCAGATGTAAATGGATAGGAAAGAGAAACAGTGAAATTCTATTAAAGGAGACATGGTGTGTGTGTGTTTATGTTTCAGGGTGGGGGTTAGGCTTTTGCTGTTGAAAGGTGAGACAAGGTCTTGAACAGGAGCAGAGGGAGCACGTGTGTGTGGATGTTACCTGCTATGTACTGACTGGGCCTCCATGCAGCTCCAAAGGACATTTGTTCCCTGTACAACTAGTTGTTCTCTTGCTGTACGGTCTCATGAATAGAGAGTGAATCAGAGGATGCATTAACCTTTGGCTCTGAATCACAATGCAGCTTTTTAAATGCAGTTAAAAGGCAGTTAATCAGACAAAGAGCTAGAGTCTGCCTTTATGTGGAGTTATGGGCCCGTGTGCTTCCCAGCAGGCAGAGTCCGTTCTGGTTAGTGATCAGACTGAGTTATTTAGTGCACCTGCAGACACACAGGACTGACTCTACCGTTTACAGACTGGGAGAAACCATCACTGAGACTGAGAGTCTATGCTTTGTGTGAGATGTAGGTTACTGTCAACAGAGTTGTGATGTCACCATCTCAGATGCTTCTGGTAGATGAAGTAGTCAAGGGCCTTGTGAAACACACAAAATAAAGGGGACATTTGAAATTCCAGTAGAAAAGAGAGTTAAATATTTTATATTTTCTAATCCTCATTATGGTTCCTACAGTGTTGCTTTTGACATTGGTATTCCTTACATAATAGTATGCAATTGATATAATAGTATCATGGGTTTGTTGTGTTGTTCTAAACACTGTATAATACTTTTTTAAACACTATATACAAATATAAATACCAAATTACATGTTTTTGAAATGATCCTGTTAAAAATCTAGTATCACACTTTACCTCTTTAATTATTTTTTAAATTTGTATTAAAATATCTGTCTCGATGAATGTAATCGTTGTGTGCTGTCTTGAAGATTTGTCCTGTCTTGTGCCTCTCTGTCCTCCTGCAGAGCCCATGCAGGGCCCGCGCCATGTGGAGGTGGTGGATGTGCAGGCCAGGCAGGTCACCGTGCGCTGGGAGCCGTTTGGCTACAACGTCACTCGCTGTCATAGCTACAACCTGACGGTGCAGTACCGGGAACGTGTGAGAGGAGGCGCCGGCGAGCAGGAGCAGCAGAACCGGGAGGAGCTGTGCCTGGACACACTGAGCAGCACACCGCAGCACACCATCCACAACCTCACACCCTTCACCAACCTCAGCCTCCGACTGCTGCTCAGGAACCCAGAGGGGAGCAAGGAGTCTGCAGAGATCCACCTCCAGACAGACGAGGACGGTGAGGACAGAGAGGGAGGAAGGGATGGATGGGTTGGTGGAAGGCATGGGTAAATGGATGAATGGGTTGGTTGAAGGCATGGGTGAATGGATGAATGGGTTGGTGAGTGGGTTGGTGGATGAATAGGTTGGTGGAAGGCATGGGTGAATGGATGAATGGGTTGGTGAGTTGGTTGGTGGATGAATGGGTTGGTGGAAGGCATGGGTGAATGAATGAATGAGTTGGTTTCATACACATTGGGTTGGTGGAAGGCATGGGTGAATGGATGAATGAATTGGTGGAAGGCATGGGTGAATGGATGAATGGGTTGGTGTGTGGGTGGATGTATGGTGGTGAGCTAAGAAAGCCAGGGAGGCAGAATGGGTGGAGGGATGGATAGGGTGGTGGAATGGAAGATGACTGATAGTTACCCTGCACCATCCTTGGCCTCACACTTATCAAACCAACCTGTAAATATGGAGTGGGTGAAGAAAGAGACAGATAGAGAAAAAGATGAAGCATCCCCTAGTTACATTAAAGCACCTCAGCTGTCAGGCTGACTAACTTCTGACATCAAAAAGACAAGCCTTTTAGGATAGTTCACCTTTTTGAAGGTGGGGTTTAGAGATATATCTGTGTTAAGAACAGACGTTTATCCGTTTCATCTTTGACAATGAAGTTTCTTCGGTGTCCCTGTGGAAGCAGTTGTAGAAGATGAAATCAGTCACTGCTCAGACACATAGAGAGACATACACATACACATGCAGACAAACATGACACAGAGACACACACACACACAGACACACACGCATTGTCTAACACAGAGACGTACACATAGACACACACACACACACACACATCAGGGTCAAAGGTCTCCCGCAATAATGAGTGAAGGTTCTCTAGGCTTTTACTGACTGAGCTCAGCTTTTTCATTATGGACCTCTCTGCACACACACTCTCTGGAAAGAAGCCCCGTTATCACTGTTATACGCGCGTGTGTGCGTGTGTGTGTGTGTGTGTGTGTGTGTGTGTGTGTGTGTGTTTGTGTGTGTGTATGTTCAGGACCCCAGGAGAGAAGCCACAGTGGCACATACACACTTTTATTGAACCGAGAAAAGAGCTAATTAGGAGCATGTCTTGTCACTGTGGCTGCGGTGTAGATTGAAGCATGTATCCATCCTCCTGGGGTCTTACCTGAGTGTGTTCTCTCTCTTTCCCCCTCCCTTTTCAAATCTTCCTTTAACCCCCCCTCCCCCTCCCTCTCAAATTCAAATTCAAAATAAGCTTTTATGGCATGACCATAATGTTACACAGTTTTTCCAAAGCATTTTTGGTTGGGTGTATACACTGTGTTCACAAGATACATCATAAGGGAAAGGGTAGAAACAATAAAATAAAAATAACAATCATCAAGGACATGAAGCTATGTAAAGATGAACATGAACATATTGTATATTTATATATATGTAAATTATGTGAATGTATGGGCTGTCCCTCAGTTTATGGGAGGACGTCACGTATAGTGGACTGAGGACGGGGCATTCCTCATTTTCTCCAATGAGGCTTTAAAGCCTCTCCTCTCTGCTCACTAGCAGGAACTCAGGAAGGACCTCACCAGTCTTTTGCAAATAGTTTCTCCTATTGTCCTCATATTTTGTGCACTGTGTCAAAAAGTGCAACTGTGTCTCTACTGTTCCTTGGTTGCAGGGGGGGGCAGTTTCCCTTTGGCTGCCAGGTTTGTCTGTACCTACCCACCTCTATGGCCTGGCTGTGTTCCCTCTCTCTCTCTCGCTGTCTCTCTCTCTCTCGCTCTCTCTCTCTCTCTCTCTCTCTCTCTCTTTTATTTATCCTCTTCCTATGCTGAGACTGTCTTGTTTTCCATGTGTCAGGGTCTCTCTAACATTCATACACATTGTCTCTAAATGCATACTGCACCCCTTTAATTGCTATAAGAGTGGAAGTACTACAACAAGTTATAGATTGATTGCACATACACATACGACACCATCATACACATCCAATTTAATGAGTGAATGTTAAGAACTGAGTTCTCTCAGTGTGGCTGTGACATGAATTAAATATTATTGAATCTCCTGGGGCACTACCTATCTCTCCTTAGTTATTCTGTAATGTGATTCTCAGAGACAGTAACCACTATTATTAATTGTCTCGTGTGGACTTCATTTCCCATCAGTCCCTGGTGCAGTGCCTCTGGACTCCATCCAGGCCAGTGCGTATGAGGAGAAGATCATCCTGAAGTGGAGGGAGCCCACTCAGAAGTACGGAGTCATTACTCAGTATGAGGTGAGAGACAAGGAACAACAGCACAGACACCCACATCTATAAGCCTACACAAACGGCCATGAAAGACACCCCCCCCCCCCCCCCCCCCCCCAATGAAAATCAAGTTTTTAACCTTGTCTACATGTCCATATGTTTTTTATAGATAGGCATACCATTTCATTAGGGAAATCAAGTATTTCCACCTTGGAACTGCAGTGTACCAATAACAAGATACGTAATCAGACCGCCTGGGTTTGAATGTCACAGAACTACGGAACCAATCCCCTCAACTTGCAGAGTGGGGATTTACATCTCATTAGCATAAGGCTATGTCGAAATAAGAGCTGATTCAGAAGCCAGGTGTAGCATCTGCATATTCATAGCTCCACAACTACTCAATGTGGCAATGGTTTTTAGAGGTTTTTTATATGATATGGGCCATTCTACCGAATTCGTGTAATATGCAGTCCCTCAACAATAAAAACTATTTACAAAACAATTAGGTATTTAGGCATAGATATTTAATTAGAAAATGTTATGGTCTATATAAACCCAATGCATTACATGAGATAGTGATAAGCTAAATATATACAAAATCATCATTTATAGGGTACTTTCTATTGGGAAGTAGCTGTCCCCAACCCTGACATCTAAATTTCAATGCCTTTAAATAACACTTTTCAATTTTTTTAGATTTTTTTCAATGATTTAATTTCAAAGATCTTTATGATTGGGTTGAAACAGAACTTGGAATATTTAGATTTATTGTGGGTTTAATTTTTAAATCAATTTTCTATACATAAAAAATCATGTCCCTAGTTTTCATGTCACTACCGAAACACAAGAGTTTTAGTCCATTGGCTGAGCCTGTGTTTTAGCCACGACTCTGCATTTTTGACCATGCAGTGACACTGCATCTCTGACCCTCATGGTTGAATGGTAAGTAGCTAAATCCCATAGTTTTTATATAAATGTGTTCCAAAGTCTGAAAATCGACGTGTAACCTTAAGAATTGTCACTACCGAAACGCATGTTTTCTTCAATTAAGTAAACCTTTTGGGGTTTCATGGAAAATCTTATGTTTGTATGTGTGTTCACCTCTTCAAAGATGTGTTTGCATGCCGTGTGCTTGTTAGAATTCTTTATTTATGCTTAAAGTTAGCTAGAATTGTCACTACCGAAACAGTCACTACCGAAACATATGGTAGTGACCTGATGATTTCAGTAGTGACAAAATGAATTGGTAAGTAGTTCAATCCCATAATTTTTAAATAAATGTGTTGTGTGGACTAAAGGGCGGCCCAGAGCACCTTTTGGAAGATTTTGGGAGAGAAATGAACATCCATCCAACAGTGCAGTCACTACCGAAACACTGGATGTCACTACCGAAACAGTGCAGCACTACCGAAACACAGGATGTTTTGTAAAAAATTAAGTATATTGAGTAATCAACTAAAATGTTATGATACTGATTGGATTAATGTATGTTCAATTTCATCAATGAACAACTCTGGAATCAATATGATCAGTATTTAGCATTTTACAAAGAAATATTGCACTTAGATTTTGATGAATTGTATAAATTGAACTTGAAAATTTGGTAAAAAATTCATTTTTATGGATTTCATTGTGAAAACCTTCAAGAAATATTTGTAAAAATACTCTTCAGAGAAGGGAAGGAAACACAATCTGAACAGGTCAATAATAATACTTTTTTACTATAGTAAATGTGATGTTTCGGTAGTGACAATTTTTGGAAGAGGAAAAACATTCCAACACATTCTGAAAATACAATATAAAAATTGACTGTTCTTTTACTAGATAAGTGTACTTTAGATATGGTACAATATACATACGGACAAAGTTTTGGGAATAAAACATAAAAAAAATCCAAATATTTCCGACCTGACTTTGCACCAATTCGGTAGAATGGCCCATATACAAAATATCATGAGTGAAATCAACAGTATGAGGTGAGAGACAAGGAAGTCCCCGAAAGCTACTGACTTAAAGAATATCCGTTATTACGTTGACTAATTATGGGTCTTTTATTATCTCTTAGAACAACACAGACACCCAGCCATCAGACAACCTGTCTCTCTGGTAAACCAAGGAAAAGATTGTGTGAAACTACATTCATGAACCTAAATCATATCAGACAGAAATCAATACACAAGCTGTATTCAAGCTCAGTATGGCAATCAAGATTGACGCATTGTTTTACAGCTATAACGTCTCAACTCCGAAACTTTGCTTTTATAACACATGAACCTAACTGAAATATAATGGTGTTGGTTGTCTCTGTTTCAAGTGAGCCCACACTGAACGATCCTCATAATGAGTTTTGGCAAGGTTATAATCTGGTCTATGTTCAGTGTGGATGTGCCGGTTTTAATCTGGCCTATGTTCAGTGTGGATGAGCCGGTTTTAATCTGGCCTATGTTCAGTGTGGATGTGTCGGTTTTAATCTGGCCTATGTTCCGTGTGGATGTGCCGGCTTTAATCTGGCCTATGTTCCGTGTGGATGTGCCGGTTTTAACCTGGCCTATGTTCCATGTGGATGTACCGGCACACACACAAACATACATTCCTACTCCTAGAGACTGTGCTTAGTCCCCAGAAGTTGGCAGCCTTGAAGCCTGAGTCCTGCTCTTTGATTTGACTGTATCAAAGGGACTCAAAGTGAGATCCCAGAGACAAGCTCAGATATCAGCCCCACATCACATCTCACCTCCTCTGCCCCCACCACACCCAGGGTACACTGCCATGCTTTCCCCTCAGTTCTTTCTCTTTCTATCGCTCTCTCTTCTCTCTTCTCTCTCTCTCTTTCTCTCTCTCTTCTCTCTCTCTCTCTCTCAACTCAGTGGCTTGGGCTCATTGTGATGGCTGGTCTGAGCTCCTGCCCTCTTTCTTCTGTTTTGAGAGAAAATGAACAAATGAAGACAGTTGACAGGTCACAACCGTTTCAGACCAGTGAAGGTTTATCAGCCTTTAATCTTTTAGCTGGGTTCTACTCACGTGTGTTGAACACACTGACAGATGGACCATTATGAACTATATCAAATGAGAACTAAAGGATGAAAGAACTCCGTTTTAAATGTCTGGGTTAATTTCTATGTTCCTACCCAATCTAACCCCCTCTTCATTTTCCTCCTACTGAAGGATGGCCATGGCAAATGGACCACAGAAGATCCATCTTAAATTAATTTAACCAGAACCCTTAGAGCATACAATTCATTCTGACAATTTTTTTAATTTAGTGCACAATCAGTAATGTCACACTGAATACAAATGAATCATTCAAATGCAAAAGCTGATGTGTCGCGTGAAAGGCTTGCTAAGGTTGCATTTTTAACTCTATATCCCACTTCATTTAAAACTTTGTTTCTTAATTAATCCGTTGGCTTTTATCTTTAAGTGTTTTTTTTTTTAAATTAAGACAAATCCTGCAACCACTTGTGTGCCGGAATAAAAATAATAATCACCCTTTCAATTGGCTGTTGTGATTATTGGATTTGGAAGCGTAGCCTATGACATTTTGTGATTAAGAGCCATATGAAGAGCTCCTTGAAACACTGTGGAATTAGTTGGAAGCTGAATTAACTGGCCTTTCAAAAGAAGGCCCCTTCTGTGTTTGCTAATTAGAATTATATTGGAGCACTTTGATTGGAGGCAGAATGAAAGTGTATTTTTAAGTGGGCCTTATAGATAGGCTCAATTATGGTCAAGTAAAAAACGACTTTCAGGAAGCCCTTTGCCTTCCTCCTCTGAAGGCCCTTTGTGGTTAAAGGCTCAGAGAAGGAAGTGATTCAGACTCACACTGCATGTCTTAACAGTATTTGCATGTTTGAAATGTTTGAAAAGATCAGTCCTAATAACAAGTCCTCATTTTTGGATTGAATTGTCCTTTGTTA
>NC_137923.1:27539101-27544101 GCF_963457725.1 Sprattus sprattus | reverse complement strand
TGATCCAAGTCCAGCAGCCAGCCAACATCTCAGAGCACAGATGGGTCCCTAAATCAGTCACACTTATCTTCCAGTTTAATGGATTCCCAACATTATTTTAAAAGCTTCACAGGGCGGATAACCATTCGCTGTCTTGACAGCAATGTAACGAATGCCAAGAATGTGAGCCATCGCTCTGTGTGTGCATGTTTGTGTATGTGTGTTCGTTTGTGTGTGTGTGTGTGCGCGACGGTGTTTGTGTGTGCATGCATGTCTGTGGGTGTTTGTGTGTGTATGTGTGTTCCTGTGTATTTGTATTTGTGTCATCATACTTGGCGTACTTGGTCTAATTACCGTAATAAAATATCTGCTCTGAAACCAATGCTGGCTTGTTGGCATGTTGGCAGCTGCAGTGCTGGAACAGAGCCTCAGATCAGAGCCTTCATGTCCAGAGGGCATATGGAAAAGGAAACAAGTGTTACTGTTAATTTAAGAGGGTTAAAACATGCCAGTTATGTCACATCACATCACTACAGAGAGATTTAGGAACAGGCAAAAACTCTCCCTCTCTCACACACACACACACAGGTTTACTTTTGGAATTTAATATGGATGTGTGTGTGTGTGTGTGTGTTTGTGTGTGTGTGCATGTGTGTGTGTGTGTATGTTATGGTGACCCCTCAATTGGATTGGATTAAATGTCCTACCAGTAAAGGGGAAGAGTTCAGAGAAAGAAAGATAGAGAGAGGGAAGAGAGAAAGACGTGTATGCATACCTGATGGGTCTCATATTTGAGCTGGGTTCTGTGCAAAGCTTCCTCCTTGTTCCTGCTCTAGGGGTTTTATGTCTTGGGCTCTGTAAAGCGCTTTGAGACATTGTCTATTGTTAATGCTGCTATATAAATTAATACAATTGAATTGAATAAGAGATAAGAGATGGAAATGGAAGAGGAGAGAAAGGTGTGATGTAAAATCTGCTCTCTTTGCGAAGCTCAGAAATGGACAGTGTTGTGCAAGTTCACACCTCTCATGAACTAGTTCAAGGTTCAGTTCATACAAGTAAATATGAATCGTTCACGTTCATAGTTCACCATTTAAATTCTGAACTAGTTCAGTTCAGTTTTTTATATTTGCTAATTTTCCAGGAGGACATAATTTGCACAGAAGGGTACAATTTTTACTGTCGGAAACGTTATCAGATACACAGCCCTGTGGTACCTTTTAAATAATGAATTATACAGGGAACTAACGGTAAGAATTCAACCTCTTAAGCAATGACATGCAACTGGCTTAATCTATGATCAACAAGGGCATGTAAACTAAATGGAAGACTGCTCAAAAGTTAGCGAAGGTAAACCCTGTAACACTCGTATTTGTACATAAGCAGCTTATGCTAAGCAAGTTCACGAACAGTACCATCATGCTAGATTAATTAAGTGACAGTGCTCGTAACAATTATGAGTAAGCAAAACTATAACAAACACATAATGACAAGGTAGGCTTCAAAGTCCAACTTACGTATACATGGACGCACACAACTTCAACAAAGTGCAACGTTCAATTATGTGAAAATATGCTCGAAATGAACTGCCACTCCATCTAAATATGCCGTGAAGAGAAATCAAAACACTGTCACATGACCAATTCAATTACCAAATATGGTCATTTACTAAAACATGCGCTGTCTTGGCAACTTAACAAATAATTTCTATGGCCTTTTAACAGGTACTGAGCAATGACATGGTGCAAGCATTTGATTTAGACAGCGTCTTTCCTCAGTAGAAGGAAAACATTCCGTAACATTTTAGCCAGACCTCAGTGGCACCGGACCCATATAACATGAACGTGTTCACCGTTCAAATTCATTATTTCTATTAAGTTGCGTTCAGTTCATCGTTCTCATAAAAATGAACGTGTTCAATGATCACGTTCATGCACAGCACTGAAAATGGAGTGAGGGCCTTCAAAGAGTCAGCGGTAACTGGTTGCCATGGCATTTGTAGCTCAGTGGAAGGATAATTGGTGTCAGATGACGAAGAGAGAATCTGTCAAGGCCACAGGTGATGGCCTCCAACTCCAGCAAGTCCACCTCAACTTTTTCATTAAAAAGCCCATCAGAGGGCTGCTGCAACCTCTCTTTCTCTCTCTCTCTCTCTCTCTCTCTCTCTCTCTCTCTCTCTGTATCAGTCTCTCTCTCTCTCTCTCTTTCTCTCTCTCTCTCTCTCTCTCTCTCTGGGTTTGTCACTCTCTTTGTCTCTGCCAGCCTCTCTCTCTTTTCTCTTTCCAATTTATCTCCCCTTATCTCTCTCTCAAGCCCTTCCCTCTCTCTAACTCAGAGACTCTACCATTTCTCTCTCTCTGCCTCTCTCTCTCCCCCTCCCTATCACTCTCTCTTCTTCTCTCTTCTGCTCTTCTCCCTGTAGGGTCTCTGAGATGCATGTGTCAGGATGAGCTGCAGTCACAGATTTTAATCAATTAGTTATCTGACCTGGAGGACTCGTGATGGAGGCAAGCCAAGAAGCAGGAGACGGATAGAAAGAGAGAGGAGAGATAGGGGGGAGGATGGAGTCGGAGGGATAGGAGAAGACAGAGAGGTCTAGATAGAGGAAGCGCTAAGCAGAAAGCCACAGGAGATACCTAAAGGGGAAGGAAAGAAGACAGGAGGAGAGAGAATGCAGACAGGAACAGATGGGGGAACTTTAAGAAAGAGAGTTTGAGGGATGGATAGAGTGATAGAATGAGAGAGAGGTAGAGAGCAGTACAAAAATTGGATCGAAAGCGAGAGCATGTTTTATGCTCCCTAACTGCTCCTCCATACTAAAGACCTATTTCTGTAGCCCCCCAAACTCCCATGAGAACCCAGGGTGATCTGTAGGGCCAAAGGGAAGGGGCTTTAAAAGGCCACCGTGTCAAGAACAGGAGCCACTTCATTCATCACCACCTGCATTACATTCACATTCATACGCTTCTCACACTGCCATTAATCACTGCCATTGTAATACACTAATTCTGTCTAAACGTCTCATTAAGAAATCAAAGACAGCAGCTCAGGACCATGGCCAGCTCAGGGCCACATCTGTCCAGGAGTTACCTGTCGTCCAGAGTACTTCTCTGTACTCAGTGTTATGTTGAGACCCTGCACTTACTGCAGCTAGGCTTTGGAAGTAGAGTTTAAACTGTGCACATGCTTATAAGCTGTTGCTGTTAATGTGAGTAAGGGTTGTTTAGTTAGTTGTTTACATGTTTGCTTGTTTATTTGCTGTCGCTGTTGTGTTGATTATTTAGCCACATGTTACACTTCATTGAGCAGATGATTTAATGTTCTCCACACACCATGAGGTGTGTCTGTGTGTGTGTGTGTGTGTGTGTGTATTTGTCCATTTTCATGTTTGATATGGGTGGGTGGTTGCTGACAAACAGATGACAAACATGACAGGAATAGACAAATAGACAGGAATAGAAAAAACACAGATTACTCACCTCCATTAGAACTTGAACACACACAAAAAAAACGGACTTGTTCCAGTCTGCTACCCCCAGGTGGTGTTATAAGGTGAAGTAGCGTGGAGGATTTGATTTCCTCTGCTGTCGTGTGGATGTGTCAAGGGTGAGTTGAATAGGTCTGTGAGGTGGCAATTCAGACTCAGTCACACTGTGACTTTCTATTATCAGGGGTAATAAAGTTATCGTTACACTGTTTATCCATCTGCCCTCTTGTCCTCATCAAACTCTTCAGTGTAATCCTCCCAAACAAATGTTTTCTGTCTGTTCACACAGCCCTCAGAGCTCCAACCATCTCAAGCAGATGCTCTGAAAATCCAAGCAGCATGGATCTCTGTTCTGATGAAGGTTTGATACACGGAAAGAGGGTCCCCAGCCAGTAGTGAATGTGCTTTAGGTTTGGTGCACGATCCCTGATGAAAGCATAAAGAGAGACTATAGAGTGGCGAATGCAAAGTGCTGTCTTTGTTTGCTCTACTGATGTTTTGTAAAGAGAGAAATGGAGAGCAGTAGAGTGGCAAAGGCAAAGGCCAGTTGGGTTCCTTGGTGAGGCTACAGTATCCAGTGGCCTAATTAAGTCCTGTGCTGATATACCCACACACTTTATATTCAACGATAACCTTTTCCATCCGAGCAAACACACTAGACAAACTCCCAACTTATTACAGATTAGCCAGCCCAAAGGTCAGATCAGCATTAGTTAACATGAGCTCTTGCCATGTCCATGGGCCATTTGTTTTTTTTATGAGTAGTCTTGTTTGTAAAAAGGGACTCGTTCTCTGGACGCAAGCATGTACACACACACACACACACACACACACACACACACACACACACACACACACACACACACACACACATAAACATCCACCGATGCACACACATACACATCCAGAGATAGATGTGAGATGAAGGAATGGGAAGAGAAGGAGAAAAGTGACCTTTACGGTATGCCTTTATAACATTATTGTATAAAATGAATTATTATTTGCATTATTAAACAGGAAAAAAGACCACATGTACCAAAGCTAGAGGAGGGAGGGAGGGATGGAGAGTAAGACAGGCAGGGAACAGAGGTAAAAATAAGGTAGGAGAGTCTGGAGTATGGTGTGAATAGTGTATGTGTGCGTTTGTACTGTATGTGTGTTTGCATGCCTGCGTAACAGAGAGAGGATTTGTGTGTGAATGAAATGATCAACTGGAGTGTTGTGTTCCATGTAAGCGATGAAAGGAACCCTCAGACAGTCTCAGCAGCATCGCTCGTTGCAGTCAGCACCCCTGATGGGTACGGACTAGCTGATAGATGATGTGGGCCATTATGTTCCCATTCCAGAGAGCTGCAGCAGAAGAGAACAGAACAGAACAGAAGAGCTCATCTGTCTGAGTGGCACCTGGCGCTGCAGGGGGCCTGTGGGCCTGGCTGCTGTTTCTAATCCATCACCCAGAGAGAAGCTGGGGAAGGAACCAGTCTGGTTCTGATCCGGCTCTAATCAGGTCCTGATCCGGCTCTAATCAGGTCCT
>NC_137923.1:27522735-27527735 GCF_963457725.1 Sprattus sprattus | reverse complement strand
ATAGTGAGTGAGACAGAATAAGAGAGAAAGATCAAAATAGACAGAGCAAGAGAGAGGGAACGGAAGAGAGAGAGAGAGATCAAAATAGACAGAGCAAGAGAGCAAGAGACACAAGGAGAAAGAAAGATCAAAATCATAGCAAGATGGAGAGAGACAGAATGAGAGAGCCTTATGAGTGAGGAGAGTTCCTCTGGAGTCTATGTTAAGCCATGCGTGTCAGTAGTGGTTGTGAGCAGGGCTCATAGAGTCTCTCCCGTCCTCAGCCAGTCAGAACTGAGACCTGCCCCTTAGGCTCATAGAGTCCTCTTGACTCAGGAAGTCAGATCTGAGACCTGCCCCTTAGGCTCATAGGACTTGCCCCTGAGGCTCATACAGTCTCCTGACTCAGGAAGTCAGAACTGAGACCTGCCCTGAGGCTCATACAGTCTCCTGACTCAGGGAAGTCAGAACTGAGACCTGCCCCTGAGGCTCATACAGTCTCCTGACTCAGGAAGACAGATCTGAGACCTGCCCCTGAGGCTCATACAGTCTCCTGACTCAGGAAGTCAGATCTGAGACCTGCCTTTGAGGCAGCTACTCTGGTGGAGGTCCATATTGGAACACAGCAGTTCCTCCTGGTGATGAACAGCAGGACTTTTAGACCCTTCAAGCATTGCACAACTTCTCACATTTCACCTTTGACCCCTGACTCCCTGTGTTACCCACAGGTGCGGCCACCCATAAGCCAGACGCTGTTGAACCAGAGAAGCAGACTGACCACACAGTGAAGATCGCCGTGGTCATCGCTGGGATCCTGCTCTTCGTCATCATCTTCCTCGGTGTGGTGCTCCTCATGAAGAAAAGGTAAGGCCAGAACTAGCCTGCAGATGGAGGGAGAGAGGGGTAGAAACGGTCTGGGGATGGAAAAGAAGACCGGACCCCACCCACACTCACCTCTCCTTAACCCTATCCCCCCCACACACACACACACACACACGCTACACACTCAGTCCCCCCCCCCCCCCCCCCCCCCCCCCCCCCCACACACACACACACACACACGCTACACACTCAGTCCCCCCCCCCCCCCCCCCCCCCCCACACACACACAAACACACACACGTTACACACACCACCATGAATTCTTCATGAGCGGCTCTGACTTTTAAAAGTCCCTCTGAAAACTCTCTTCTGAGAGGACATCTCTCCAGTGAGTCAGAGAGTTTGGTGTGTGTTTGTGTGTGTTTGTGTGTGTGTGTGTGTGTGTGTGTGTGTGTGTGTGTGTGTGTGTGTTGTGTGTGTGTGTGTGTGTGTGTGTGTGTGTGTATGAAGGGCTTATGTGAAGTAGGTGGGAAGTGTATGCATGTGTGTGTTTGTCAGCACACATCGACACACACACACTTGTGTTATGAAGGACTTTGGTAAGGTGGTGGAGTGTTTTTTCGACTCGCTGACGGCCATACATAAAAGGGTTTCAAAGGTTGCTCTCTTCTCTGCACTGACCTCAAGTCAGTGGGGCTCTGGTTGGAGGCTGAACAATGAATAATGAATGTAATTATGTTGATAAGCTCCATTAAAAACCCAGTTTACAGTGGAGAGGAGCGGTCTGTCATTAAACTTTAATACAGCTGCTCCACTCGTTCCTGTCACCCCTTTGGAAAATAAAAGCAGATAAGAGTCAGGTAAAAAAGAGTGAATTAAGTCAGGACAGCTGTAGCTGCTGACAAGTTCTCCTCTGCCAGTGGTCCGCACAGCCAGAGGGGACTACTTACCACACGACACTTTTTGTACATAGATACCTATATATTTATTGTATGTGCCTACACAGAACTACAGACCACATAAGGGAGTAATTGGACCTTTACACTCCGGTGGGCATGTGAACACACACACATAACACACACAACACAGAATAAAGACTGGTGGAATTAACCACACTGTCACAGAGGAATCAGGGTGTGCAAACACACTCACACAGGTGAACTTCAGACGTGTTGAGAGCAGAGATGAAAGGGCTTTTTTCCTCTTCCTTCTTCATTCTGTCTGCGTCTGTCCTCTCGGTGTCTTTAATTCAGTCAAGGGGGACTCATAATTCCCAAAGTCTGATTGACAGTTATGTGTAATTACCACCAGGCACCATTCCCTTTTAATTGAATTCTCGCTCAATACGCCTTATCAAATGAAAAGGTGTGATTGAATCCGTCGCATCTATTTGGTTTAATTTGTGGGATTAAATCTGGATCTGGCCATGGTATGACATACTAATGTCCATGTTACTGCAGAGCAACTTGGATTATATTACTCTGAGCTTTTACTGTCTGAGCTGATAGATGGAAGGATTAATGAAACGAGATCATATGAAAGGAAAACAGAGATATCTCTACTGTGTGTTTGTTTATGTGTGTGTGTCAATAGTTTTAATAGTTTAATGTCACAGACACACAGTTGATATACATTTTATGTCGTGTTTATGCCATATGAAAATATCAGGATCCAGGGTGTGGCACGCTTAGGTCATGTCTTTCGCTATGAAAATACCAGATAACCACGGTGTGTCCATGTTTTATGTGAGTGTGTGTGTGTGTTTGTTTGTCTGTGATTGAAAAGGCAAAGGGGAGCTCTTGACTTTGCCTTACACAAACAGAAAAACGCACACGCACACACACGCACACGCACACACACACACACCACACACCACACACACACCACACACACACACACACACACACACACACACACACACACACACACACACACACACACGACACACACACACACACACACACACATACATACACACAAACACACACACACACACACACGCCAACACAAGATTAGTGTTACCTCTTTCACTCATATTCGTAGCCATCATATCTGCTTTTGTTCATCTTTTTTTTGCCTATTTTTACTCAGAACATTAATATTTTTTCCTATTTTTTTTCCTTTTCCCCCTCCCCTTGTCATCCCATCCCCGTCCTCCCTCACTGCTTAAACTCTTCACCACCCCCCCTCGGCAGAAGAAACTATCACTCCTACACTTACTACCTGTAAGTAAAACACTTTGTCCAATCTCACTCTCTATTCTGTGCTGTGGCCACTGACCCTGGAACAGTTTTGGGTCTGATCAAGGTTCGATCTGTCCTAGATCGGCTGTTCTCTAGGCAGCTATCCTCCTACCGTTTGCATGCATGACAGTTAGCAATGCCATCTGCCCCCTCGCACACAGCAGCAGGCAGCCTGCTCCCAGCCAAAGAGAAGAAGATGCAGCTATTCAATTTAACATTCATCATTGTAATGAAATATTCTATTTATTATTGATGAGTCTGACAGACCAAGGGTAAGGTGTTCTGACAAGAGACAAAAAAAATCAATGGAGCTTAATGCACTTTTAACTGGATGTGAATCTGATCCAATGATTTCATCACTAAGTTTCAGTGAGTCTGATTCTGAAAAGCCTGCCTCCTTACAGTCAGTGCACCTTTCTGAAAGGAGACCTTGAAAAGCAGCCAATCATGGAGAAGGTTTTATAGGGCAGTACACACCATAAACAAAAACATCTTTGTTGGTAGTTTAATAGACAGGATAGACAGATACCGGTTTACCCTCAGGCCCAGGTCTAAGATAGAGGGGAGCAATGGCTGCAGTTTATCCCCCAGCAGGCATCACCAGGCCTGGGTTAAGCATGTTGGCCCTCACCCCCTCTGCCCCCCTAGCCTGGTGCCCGGCTCCTGGTGTTTGTAAGTGCTTACCATTCCCTGGATGCTCACCCTTTAAAACATAAACACAACACTCTGCCTCCACTGTCATATCATATCATCTCCCCTACCCGCATGGTATATTTATGTTGTTTGCATGAAAGCACCCTATTGCAACCTGTATGTTACAAAGGTCACTACAGCAACTAGAATGTAGATGAAAAACTGGTATTTAAGAAGAGGAAATGTGGTGTATTTCAGTGTAGTATAGACAACAAAACAGCGAGAAGTTGATATGGGATATTTGGGAGTTATGTAACCAAGACTCCTAGACCAAGTTCCTCAGTTGGAAAGTGAACATTGCATTTTTCTTTAAAACAAAACCCTATCGGAATGCCTGGTGGAACCCAGAGGTGGGACAAAGTCATTGTTTGGCCAGAGTCTGTAGTCTTGTGTCTTGAGTCTTTAGTCTTGAGTCCAGTACCAAGTCAAGTCAGAGAAGTCCCTAGCAAGTTCCAAATCCTGGATTACCAAATCCAAAGTAAAGTTCAAGTGTGTAACCTTATGTTTCAAGGCCTAAAGAAGTAATTGTGCACTCTTTGACTGATTTAATGTGCCTGTATTTTTTGCCAGTTAGTGTGCTAAATTAACACAAATAGTGGATGCCTTTTAGAATGCTCACATAAACTGTAAAAATGAAAGACTGAATTAACAGCATATTTAAATAGCATATTAGCATATTTGTTACAAAACAACATGATAAAGCAACATCGACTGAATGGGTGAGGTGAATAAGTGAGGTTTGTGTGGGTGAATGTTTGAGTGAGTGAAGTGTGTGTGTGGGTGACTGAGTGGGTGAGGTGAATAAGTGAGGTTTGTGTGGGTGAATGTTTGAGTGAGTGAGTTGCTTTTACTGTATGGATTTCAGTCATGTAGTGAAGTTCACTTTGCTGGTTCAGCTCTGCTCACCCAAAACACATTCTGCTGATAAATATCATTTCAAAGATTATCTCCTCTCTGCCATTGCTTTTGTAATAATCGTGTTTTGGTTGTAGTAAAATCCTTCAAGAAGCTGCTTCAAAAAGGCACACACACACACACACACACACACACACACACACACACACACACACACACACACACACACACACACACACACACACACACACACACACACACACACACACACAAGGCTATCAACACTTAGACTTAGATACAGACATGTTTGCAACCAATGTTTTAAGATATGATTGTGTTACTGTACGTGTCGAGAGCTTACTTTTTTGGGAGTTAATAGTTAATCCAGCTAGAGCTAGATAGAACCAT
>NC_137923.1:27502735-27512735 GCF_963457725.1 Sprattus sprattus | reverse complement strand
CTCTTCTTCTGTATATTTATCTTTCTCCCTCTCTCTACCTCTATCCCCTCTCTCTGTCTTTCTCCTCCCCGCCCTTTTGACCTCTAATGTATCTCCTATAAAGTGCCCATTAATGGTAAGTTTGGCCAATTCTGTCTGCTCTTGGGGTTTTGGGGGAGTCTGGGAGTTAGTGTTCTTCATTTTCCTGAGGGAGGTGTTCCTTCCATCTGGGGGTGGTCCTGCTTGTCATGTGCATGGCAGTGGATGTGATGTCATCTCACCATGATGCTCTTGTGTGGCATGACTCCATGATGCCCCCCCCACCCATCCTGATCCCCCCCCCCCCCCCCCACCCCCATCATGGCTTCACAGGCTTCACCCCACTCATGCGGCACATCGTCTCTGTCTCCGTTCTAACCAGCATCTCATTTTTTTAGTTAGCTTTTATGATTTACATTGATCTGAGATGGGTTCCCTTGTGTTTGTGTTTGGTTGGGTTCCTGTTGCCAGGTGATTTCTCTACTTCGATTATTTCATCACTATAGTGGACATCACTACTGGTTACTATTTGGCCTTGACATCCCACCACATACCATGTTTCACTTCTTCAGTCATGTGTTTCTCTCCCTTCCTTCCTCTCCCTCTCACTGTATCTCTCACCCTCTCTGTAAAATGTATTTAAAATGACAAACATTTTCTACACTGATCTAGGACCAGAATTAATCAGTGTCTGATTAGGGCCAGATCTGTTTCAAATAGGTTCCTGCTTTGTGAAATGATGAAGTGATCATATCATTGAAAGTCTGAGTGGTGAGACACAGCAGAGCCATCCAGCCTGGTGTATTTGGTCTCTCTTCTTCATTTTCTCTCCTCTCACACACTGGTCTCTCTTCTTCTTTCTCTCTCCTCTCACACACTGGTCTCTCTTCTTCTTTCTCTCTCCTCTCACACTCTGGTCTCTCTTCTTCTTTCTCTCTCCTCTCACACACTGGTCTCTCTTCTTCTTTCTCTCACACACTGGTCTTTTTTTTCTTTCTCTCTCCTCTTACACACATGCACTGTGTCATGTTCCTGTCACCCCATCACCCGCCTGTGAGGACGCGTCACATCATCACACGTCTGTGTTTTCTCACTGAGAATGCTTTGTCAGGAAGGTTAACATTATAGTGATTGGCTTATAAGAAGAGTTTCTAAATTAACGTACTACAAATAGTACTTTTCAAATTTACATTTCCAATGGTTAAAATGTTGAATGTTACTTATTTGAAAAAAATCACTAGTTTTCCAGCTGAGCATTCATTAACGTCTGTTAACCCGACACTCGACACGCAGAGCCAGTGAGAGTCCAGATAGAAGCTGAGTGTGGTACTGATCCAGCCCTGATTAGCTGGATATCCGCTCTATCTGGGCCAGAACTGGGCTGGGTTCAAAACACACCCAGCTGTTATCTGGTAGAAAGGCAAACCTGAAATGTGTGAAGTTGTCAGTGTTGTGATATGGCTGTTGTTCTATCTCCAGTGGTAACCATCCTCTCCCCCGACTCATTCCCTCCCTCTGACAGACGAGAGCCAGACGATGGGCAGCGACACCAGTAGCCTGGTGCAGTCGCACTCGCACTCGCTGACACACACCTTTAAGAAGCAGCGTGAGCGCGACCGCGAGCGGGACGGTGCAGTGGAGGGCGTCTCTTACCAGACGGGCCAGCTGCACCCTGCCATTCGTGTGGCCGACCTCCTGCAGCACATCACCCAGATGAAGTGCTCCGAAGGATACGGCTTCAAGGAGGAGTACGAGGTACGAGGCTGTTCTCTCTCTCTCTCTCCATCTCACTCACACATTCACTATCTCTCTCTGTGACCGCTCTCTCTCTATCTGTGAAAGTTCTCTCTCATTGTCATTTTCATGTCTTTCTTCTCTTCATCGCTTTCATTATTCTTTTGTATTCATTTAACTTAATCTTTTTTCATCCTTGCTTGTTCATGCCAATTTGTTTACTTTTTAATTTGTATTTCCTGCACCATATTTCTATTGTCAAAGTTTTGGACTTTTTCCCCCCACAAAAACTCACATCCCCACAAACACTCAAGTCCCCACAAGTACATCCCAAAACTCACAGCTCATTTACGTACCCCTTTCACAACAAATGTTTTACTGTTAAAAGAAAGTTCACAAGACCTCTATATGCCTGCATACTCTAATGAGACACATCAACATAAGTTCCTTTAAGACCGGTTTGAAAAATTAAGTGTATACATGATTAGGAATATGCTAGGCCAAAGTAACTTCATGAAGCCTTTACACTGATGCTATCCCTGTTAGCACCAAAACTGTCACTTATACTTGATATCTCTCTCTGATCCATGTTTATGCTGTACCTTAACTTGGGACCAGATTAACGAGGTGAGCCTACACTTTCCAATAATTTGTACAATTTAATTTTTATTTTTGAATGCATTTTTCTTCAGGAGAGTGTGTTCAGTAGCTATACTATAACACTGTAGACACTATCTTGCAAGTTGATGTTTTAAGTAATGCATTAGATCTGTTATTTGTGCTTGCCTGTGATGAACTTTTATTTTGGAAATCCCCACCAGTGTTTTAAACTGTGTGTTTAGATGTGCTAGGGTAGTAGGAAAACACAGGGTCAGATGAGAACACAGTTCATGAGAACAGGTGTTTTGAGGGAGTGTGCTTTTGAGGCGGCCATTGGTCTTATTAATTAATGTTTTAGGCCATGGGCTCTGTAACGCACCTTGAGACAATTGTATGGTTTGACGCTATATACTGTTAGTCAAATTGAATTGAATTGAATTGAATTGAATTGAATTGAATTGAATTGAATTGAATTGAATTGAATTGAATTGAATTGAATTGAAACACATTGCAGCCACAGATAGTAAAACACTAAAATCCTTAAGTCCAGAACATGGTTAATAAGTCCCCTTAAGCCTTAAGACTGAGATGTGGTTAGATTTAGGCACTTTTAAGCCTAATTTATACTTCGGTAGACGACACTTTTGAAAAGGTCGCCGACAAAAATTACGTCATGGACGACACTTTAAACCGTCGTTTTGAAGTGTTGGCTACATGGAGAAATTTCTACTGGCGCTGAAGTCGTCACAGTAGCGTAACATAGATACAACGGGCCCCGGTGCCTGCCATTGTGACGAGCCCCTGACAGTGGCATAAGGAAGATGTGCAAGTTTACTAGTCATGAGGCGCGATCACACACCATTGGCGAATATATATCAACAATGTGTTGGATTTTACAGTTGAATTAGTTACTTCGGTTATTGTATTGGGAAAGTAGACAGGTCAACGAGAAAGCAATCAGAAACATGGATAGTGCTTTGACTCGCGGTAACGTAAACAGACGGTCAAAGTGCTGAAACATTTTTAAAACACTGATGAAAGGAATTATTTGGTGCAGCAGCACACACAGCAACTTTCCCACATCTGAAAAACACATACACAATTAAACAGGCGCTCGGCGGCGACCTGACTCCGAAAGTATAACAACCTGTTCAATAATGGTTGGCAGTTAGAAGGATAGGAGTTGTGCATACAACGTTATTGCTACGTCCCTGTTGTAGTTGTAATTAGCTTGCAGGCAATGATGAGCTATGACAGGCAAACCTTCTGTCTGGCTGGGGGACTGCCCAGTGATCCGAAAGCTCAATATTTCGAACAAATGTCCAAAATATCTTTACCAATTTAAACCCTCTGTTCCAAAATGCCTTGGTTCCAACTAGTGGTGCCGGATTCATGTTTGTGGTGGGGTGGCAAAAAGTGCGTGTGCAAGGTGAAGAATGCAAGAGGTCAGCTCACTGGAGGAATTTTCATGTTTTACACATAGGGCTAAACAAGGAAGCTGGAAGTGCAGGCTCTGGCATAATTTAGAAATATTTTAGGTGGCACAAAACACACGCAGCATTTAATTTGCGCAGCGGAGACGCTTACCAGACCTTTACGCATATAACTTTTCCTAGGCAATATTTGTTAACTTAATCTACTCTGGTTTTGAATATAGGGTAGGCTACCGTGAGAAGGAAATCACCGGCAGATTGTCGCAGGACATTACGCAGATCTTGTTAAGCACTGACAAAGCATGCATGCGCAATGCACATCATAGGCCTGATTTATTCAATGCAATGCCATTTTGGAAAGTGTGTGTTTGTCTGCTGGTAACAAGAGGTAGGCTAATAAGCAAATGTTGCATTTGTTTCGCCAACTTTATTAGGAGACGGGCAAACCCTGTCTCTGCGCCTAAGCTGCATCCTCCACATTAAAGCATATACTTTAATTATAGCTTGCTTCCTCCACAAATAATACCTGCCTGTTAAAACGGATATATATCATTAAACACTCTTCATAATTATGTCAGTGTGATTAGCTAGATAGACGGCACGTGCCGTTGATTTTCAAGGTAGAATGTAGTGGCAGATAAATGTCGTTAGCGCCTCTCCCATTATGACGAAGTCGGCGAGCGCTCGCCTGAAGTATAAACACACAAGCCTGGACGACACTTTTTTTTTGTGTCGGCGACCTTTTCAAAAGTGTCTTCTACCGAAGTATAAATCAGCCTTTAAGCTCCTGTAATATTTTTGAAAATTTAAGCAACTTTAAATAATTATTCCAACGACACATTTATTTGTTTTAATTCCCCACCCCACTTACCAGCAGTGTTGGGAGTAACGCATTACTGTAATTCCACTACTTTTAGTGGTAACGAGCATGTAACAAAGTATTATTTTTAATCAAGTAGCGCAGTTACATTTACTGAAATTTAAATGAGTTCGTTACCCGCGTTACTCTCTTTTGTGGAAAAATTAACACTTGCAGACAAGAAGACAAGATAGGCTGACTTTTTAATTGCTACTGATCTGACGTCGCAGGACCTTGGTGGCGCAACGAATGAGCATTTAACCCAGAGGTAGAAAAAAAATGTGCCGGTCAAAGTAACCTGCAGAGTTTTCATTATCCGGACATCTTAATTATAAGCCGCCGGTATAATTACAATTGTGTTAATATTAAATCAAAATGTAAATGTTACAGTCAAAATGTTAATGTTACATCTGTAAAATTGCACGCTAGCTAGCGATAGCAAACGGCAGCTAGTTACAGGAGCTTAACATATTGTATCAATGTTAAACGAAACCTGGCGATCTGATACAAAGCCATAGCATTACATCAGGCTCATCATTTTATGTTATCGCTACAGTGACTGTGAAATACTTTCAGCAACATGCACACACATCCTGGGCCTCGTTTCCCGATAACGACGTATTTTAATGGCCTACGTGGATTTTGGCGACATAGTAGACTCAGTAACACTTTCTATTTACGAGCGTTTCCCGAACATCATCTTAAAGTCAGGTGCACGAGCGCCACGTGCACGAGTTCTTAAGTATCTCTTAGGGTGGAGGTCGCCTGTTCATCGATTTCAGACGAGTCGATTTTCTCACTTGTGTATACATGGGTTTCTCGGCTACGTCATCACTGGTTGCGTGCGCAATCTCGCGGCAGAAAGAAGCAAGATAACGTTGAAGTGGATGAGAAAGCTGTGGAGAAAGGCAACATGACAGGGAGTTGTTGTGTGGTGAACTGCTCTAACAGAGTTGGTAAGATGTTCAGTATACCTAGGAGGAAGCATCCGTTTGCCAGGAAAAATAAAATATCAAATCAAATCAAGTATAGAAAAAGGCTCAACAATGTACAAGGTTACGTTAGGGAATATGTTGAGGGTGTGTGCAAGCATTCATGGCAACAGAATAGGGAACGGTAGGCTAAATAAGTAATAAACAATACATTTAAACTGGGCTTTCTGTATTCATTTGTATTAGGGTAGATGGCTTTCTGCCGCGGATTTGAGCGCGCAGCCTTCAATGTTTGTATACAAGAAACCCATGTATAGGCTCATGAATGAAGTTCCAATATAACAAGTGTCGACATAAGAACAATACCTCAATAAATATACATAGGCTAGCGGGTGCCACCCTCTTGATTGATTTCCAGCCCGGCTCAATGACATGTCAATTTCCTAATATTGCAGCCTAACTACACAGTCAGAAAAGCCATCTCCTTAGTTCAATAACATATTATTTTGTATAATCTTTATTTTCAAATACTTCTTTATTTCTATTTTGATGGGAATAGGCAGGTGAAACAATGACATTCTCATGATGTGCTATACACAGAAACATCGTTTGGATTTCTTCTATAATAGGCCGAACGACGCCCCTGGTGGATTGCATCGCTAAGTGTGAAGTTACTACTGGTCCTGACCACACGTAAAATTCTTCTCAATGAAAGATAAACTTAAGCTAAGTGCGGCGTCGGGAAACCGCTCTGCAACGTAGGATCCCTCTTACGACCGATTTCAAGTCCTTTTTCGCGTTCGGGAAACGAGGCCCTGAACATTTACGTTACTGGGATAGTAGCTATCTTGCTCCAAACTGCTACGTTACTGTACTGTTATCTAGATTGTCCATCCTAGCTAGCTAGATGGATACCTCACCACAGTGTCTCGCCAGAGACGGAATAAAAAATAAGAATAAAGAATCTTTGTAGGTTATAAGCTAGTCTCAACTATTATGTACATATCTAACCCAGTGGTGAAGTAACATGACTAGTCTACAATGTTGTGCTCGTTGCATTTAATGAGGAGGTCTTGGGGTTTCTCATTTTTTGATTGAGACCTGTATGCTTTTGCTTCGATTGCTATGTTAAATGACTGAGACAGTTATTTTGTATTAAGTTAAGTGTTAAAAGGGACTTTTGAACTACTGCTTGATTTGAAGGCATGTTGCCCTGTTGTTTAAAATAAATAGGGGGAAAAAAACATGTTTATTGTGTTTGACTGTTCAGTACTGCTCATATTCATTACATTAAACGCAGATATAAAAGTAAGGTAAAAGTAACTTTCCCTAGTAACCCATTACTTTTGATTTACAGTAACTGGGGAAGTAATTCAATAACTTTTAAAAGAAGTAACTAGTAACTGTAACTAAGTACAAAATTTCAGTATCTTGCCCAACACTGCTCACCAGCCAGGTAGCTCTTTTATGGCCCAGCAACCAATCAGGCAACTACCTGCACCTGTCCACAAGCTCAGGCAGACTGACACAGACAAACACAGACAAAAATGAGGCAGGGTCGTAACAGTGTTGACACTGTCCTACTGGTGCTGTGACTGAAAAATGTGAAAAACCTGAACATTTAACTTATTTTGGGTTCTTTTCAATCAGGAATTTTATTTAATTAGGTGTATTAATTGGAAGGAAAAGTTTTCTGGCAACGATATTATCACGTTAGCGTGATAATGTGGTGCAAAGATTACATTTGAGTGAGTGTGAGTGTGAGTGTGTGTGTGTGTGTGTGTGTGTGTGTGTGTGTGTGTGTGTGTGTGTGTGTGTGTGTGTGTGTTTGTGTGTGTTTGTGTGTGTGTGTGTGTGTGTGTGTGAGTGTGTGTGTGTGTGTGTGTGTGTGTGAGTGTGTGTGTGTGTGTGTGAGTGTGAGTGTGAGTGTGTGTGGGTGTGTGTGTGTGTGTGTGTGTGTGTGTGTGTGTGTGTGTGTGTGTGTGTGTGTGTGTTTGTGTGTGTATGAATATAGGCACAGTAATTATCCTTTGGCCACTACTCTCATGTGCCTTTGTTACTGATTTATTACAGTGTTATGACACATCTTCAAATGTGAGCGCTTAAACTGTAAATTTAGCCTTTGTTTGTGTCAGTTTGTTAACTCAGTTAGCATTGAGTCTGCTTCCTTATCTGTGCAGAAATTAATATTCATGATTTTAGGGGGTGAATTGAAGACTATAACTGTGGACACAAGCCAAACACGCTTTTTTTCTTCAAAGAGGACCAGCACAGAATATTCATGAGTAATGCATTAATTATGATTCTTATTCTCTTGTTTTTTAGTCTCTCTCCACCTCTCCTCTTAAATAAAGCTAATTTTAAGGACACTATGCCAAGCTATAGTGATTTTTATCGTGATTTCTTTTAATGTTCTTCTTTATGTTTTCTTTTTTCTCGATTTCATTGTTAATTTATTTTGTTGCCATCTTTCCATTTTTTTTGTTTTGTTTTTATTTAAACATGGTTTTTCTCTCTCTCTCTCTCTCTCTCTTTCTATCTATCTCTCTCTCGCTCGCTCACTCTCTCTGTCTGTTTGTGTGAACAGCAGTGGCTGAGGGAAGATGGCTTTCACTGTTTTCCATCCTCAGCTTTAATGGCTTTCATTGATGTGCAGCCTTCAGTTCCCAAAGCCCTTTTCTCTGCCTTTCTCTCCTTTTCACCGCTGTCTTTTCTTTTTATTTTGACTTTTGCTGGAGAAAATCGGTTTCCACACAGTGAGAATTTATTTAAAGTCAGGAAAGTAAGTATCATCAAAGTCAAATGTCAAATGAAAAGGAATCTTAAAGAGAGAGGGATAGAGAGAGAGAGAGAGAGAGAGAGAGAGAGAGAGAGAGAGAGAGAGAGAGAGAGAGAATTTGAATTTGAGAAAGGAGGTGGAAATTGATTTTTGGACCACTGTATGCCACTGAAACTGAGTGTGTGTGTGTAAGAGTGTGTGTCAATTCCAAAATGCAAGACAGAGTAACAGAGTGTTCAAGTAAAGCAGTGTATCGGGATGATATAATGAGAAAAAGAGGAAGAGAGAGAAAAAGAGGAGATGCGCTTCATAAAGTTCTGTGGCATTGCCGTCTCACATTGACAGGAGATAAGAGAGCTGCGTCTGCGATGAGGCCAGAGCTAATCCAGTCATGAGACCCTTTTCCATCTCTGTCAGAGGATTAAAACACACATTACCATTAACACACACACACACACACACACACACACACACACACACACACACGCACACACACACACACACACAGACGCACACACACTCTTTCAATCTCTCATATAAGCTCTCCCACACACACACACACATGTGCACACAGTCCTTTTGTTGTTACTTATGCTTAAACTCACACACATATATAAACTGTCTCTGTCACTCACACACTAATTTCCCTTAATCTCACAGATTAATTTAACTTCAATGCATATTAATTATTAGTGCAAGCTCTATAGGTTCTGTCCTTGTCACACACACACATTGAACAAACCCTTGTATATGTGCAGTTCTCTCTCTCTTTGTCGCTTCTTACCTATATGTTTCCATTCAGCAGGACTGCTGCTCCATTCATTTCCTGTCTCTGTCATCTTTGTGTGTGTGTGTGTGTGTGTGTGTACGTGCGTGTTCGTGCTTGTGTGTGTGTGTGTGTGTGTGCGTGTGTGCAGGCCCGCCGACAGGGGGGGACAAACGGGTACGTTGTCCCGGGCCCTAGACTGGCCCTGGAATGGGGGGGGCCCATAACTGGGACCCCATGAAGTTGGGATTAATTATTGTGGGCCGGTCCACATTTCGGCGTGCGAGGGCCGGCCATCCTTCAATCATACCGGCCCCATTATTTATTATACGACCACCTTACTGACCTGACAATACGGATAAAGAAAGACCCTAAAGACAAATTGTTGGGGAGGTGCATCCAATATAGCGCTTCCTTGTCATGCACATCTATGTGACGGTTGGTATATGGTATAATTTTCTATTTCTTCAAACTGTACAATCATTGCAGCAAACTAAATCAAAATAAAACTAAAATGCTTTCTTTAAACTAAACTACGATGTTCTTATATTTGGCGAATTTATGTTCGAATATTTTGCAAAAATATGTTGCGGTGCATGATGGGATTATACAGCTAACGTGTGCAGTAGTTGGCTGTACAAACTGAAGAAAACACCTGAACGAGTGGTTAGATAGAGAGTGCTTTGACCACAAACCAGCCTCCAAGAGACAATGTTCATGTTATTTCGCAAGCATGATGCCGACTCGGAATCACGGGCCTGGCATGTAATTAACTCTCATTTTACCCTACAACGGATTCTCTCTATTTTACCCTACAACGGATTCTTATGTGAATTAGCAATGCAAACATAATCCATTGCTTGCTAGCAGGGCTGTCCG
>NC_137923.1:27492735-27500235 GCF_963457725.1 Sprattus sprattus | reverse complement strand
TTTTAAAACACAATTCTAAAATATAGCTGCAAGCAGCAATGGAGGGTTCATGCAGCGAATCGGCCAAATTCGATTGAATGTTGAAGGCGAATGCTTTCAGAACGCAATCTACTGATAAAGCATGGTCTTTAGAAAGTCCGTGCCAATTTTGGTGAAGATCGGATCAAATTCGCGACCTGTGCAAACTTTTTAGTGTTTTGGATTAAATTAAGGTCAAAGGTCACCAAATGTATTGATTGTCCCCCAGATGGGGTCAGCAGTCCATGTACCAAGTTTGGTTTTGATACATTACAGGGTTGCCGAGATATGAGCTCACTTCCTGTTTGGCGGCTTTGCCGCCTAATTCGATTGGCTGCTACTGGCGAACGCTTTCATCAATTGTTCCATAAACTAATGCAGTTATAAGGCATGGTCTAATGATGGTCTGCGCCAATTTTGGTGAAGATCAGATCAAATTTGTGACCTGTGTTTGCTTTTTAGTGTTTTTGACTAAATTCAATATGGCGCCCTGATCAATTATGATAATGTCACATATTTGCATGTGTCAACCTAAAGACCTCCAAGAGCATGAGTAGATCCCACTAATAAGTTGAAATTCCAAACATGTCAACCGCTACAGGCCAAAATGCATTTTTTGTAATTACAGCGCCACCTAGAGGTCAAAGGTCACCAAATTTTTTAAGCGTCTTCCTGATGAGGTAAGCGGTCTATGTAGTAAGATTGGTCTTGATAAATAAAATCGTTGCTGAGATATGAGCCCACGTCCTGTCTGGCGACTTCGTTGCAAACTTTAATTGGCTCTCACGGGCGAACGGGTTTAGTTGCGAAGATGAACTACAATGATTTTTGTGAGGCTTGGTCTGAAGATGATGTGTGTCAAGTTTGGTGTTGATCGGACAAAAATTGTGACCCGTGAAAAATTTTGAAGGTTTTTGATAAAATCCAAAATGGCGGAAAATCCATCTTGGCGCAAAATGACGTAATAGGGTGCGTTGAACTCGTGCTGGTCCAAGGATTCCAAGGATGCCTCATTTTTGAAAATCGGGCCAACGGGTCAAAAGTTACGTGTGTGAACTTACGTCCAACTTTGACCTGTTGGTGGCGCTAGAGCGCTCCATCTGCCTACATGAAACTTGGTGAAATGAATCATGGGACTGTCCCCAATCAGTGTGCCAAATTTCACAACTTTTTACCAGACGGTTCTATGGGCTGCCATAGGATCCCAGCAAAGAATCATAATAATAAAGAACAAATAGAAACACAATAGGTTTCTGCAGCTTCGCTGCATGAACCCTAAATAATAATGGTAGGGATAGGCTGGCCTAGACATTCTAAATTATTTAGCAAGTAGTCTATGCGATCTCCGAAGCACTTTTCTCATTCCTAGCTGGATGAATTTCAAACTTATTTGTATCTATGAATTGCAGTGCATTGCCTAGGCTATTTATTTGTGAATACCGTAGGTCCTGTGATTTAATGTTTGCATATAGTCTACACAGCAGGTTAGATTTAAAAGCCTGCGTTAACATGATGGTCATCTGAATCTTCCTCCTGGCTATGCGTTGGTCCTTGAACATACACTACTCACAAACAGTTAGGGATATCTGGCTTTCGTTGTGAGTAGTGTATTTTAGCATTGACCCTGTGAATATTTTTTAAATAAAAAAAATGTGATTAGAGAAAAGTAACCTACTAACAAATACTTTCCATTTCCCACCACTTGTTTGTTATGTCATCCATTCATATGGATGTAAATCAATCAATACTAATACAACTTTAACAGTGATGTGTTTTTTGTTTAATTTGGCAACTTATTTACTGCATAATCCACAAAAGATTTGTGAAATTTGCCCCTCCGGATCAAAGCCCCCCCCACATAGAAAATCCCAATTTAACCCCTGCATGTCACCATCCAAGTCTCACTCAGGCAGAGGCCCAGTCACAGCAACTATCACAGCTCCACCTGCATGACAGCAGTATACTTCCTATATCTGTCGCTCCCACTTTCTCTATCCCCCCTCTTGTTTTCTTCCTCTCCCCCTGTCGCTCTCACTCTGTGATTATCTAAATTGGCTCTGTGAAGGGGGTTAGACACCCCTCTGTCGGTAGTTTAGAGTGAAAGTTCTCACTGGTGCGATCCTTGAGAAATCCCTGGCTGCTCCTAGGGTTGGTCAGCAGTGCCATGTGTCACTCGCTTTAATTTTTAGATTCTTTCAAATTCTAATTAGACCAGCCTCTCCTGGAAAGCCTGGAGGACCCCAGGGAGTGCTTAAGCCAGCGCTGCCCACAGAGAGGAGACCCTGGTGGGGGAACTCACCGGCAGTGGCCCCCCGAGCTCCCTGGAGCTCAGACAAATAGCAGAGACCTCTGTTACTCTAACTCTCTCTGGTCTCTATCTGTTCTGCCCTCTCTCTCTTTCTATCTGTCCCTTGCTCTCTCTCTCTTCTCTGTGTCCCTCTATCTAGCTGTCCTTTGCTCTCTCTCTCTGTCCTCTCTGTGTCCCTCTATCTATCTGCCCCTCTCTCTCTCTCTCTCTCTTCTCTGTGTCCCTCTATCTATCTGCCCCTCTCTCTCTCTCTCTCTCTCTCGCTCTCTCCTCTCTGTGTCCCTCTATCTATCTGCCCCTTGCTCTCTCTTTTCTCTCTCTCTCCTATCTGTGTCCCTCTATATATCTGTCTGACTCTTTCCATTGGTCTTGTATTCACACACCTTTCTCTCTGCCTTGTTGTGTCTGCCTAGTTAATATGATGAATCTTATTCTAATATCCCCCTTTTTTGCTGTGTGTCTGTGTGTGTGTTTTTTTGTGTGTGTGTGTGTGTGTGTGTGTGTGTGTGTGTGTGTGTGTGTGTGTGTGTGTGTGTGTGTGTGTGTGTGTGTGTGTTCTTTTAGATGATCACTCCCGCGTACGCCTGCAGGCTCAGGAGGGGGAGCAGAGTTCAGATTACATTAATGCAAATTATGTTGATGTAAGTACACACATGCACACACACACACACAAACACACACGCACACACTCACACACTCACACACACACACTCACAAGCACCAGTTTGCACCAGAACCACAAAGTTCTGTTTGTTTTGAGTCAGGGTGTGGACGGATGTGGAATTAGGGGACCACACACAGCTCCCTCTCTCCCTCTCCCTCTCCCTCTCTCTCTCCCTCTCTCTATCTCCCTCTGTCTCTCTTTCTCTCTCACCCACACACTCACAAACACACACACACACACACCTAAATTGTGTCAGAAACATGTGTTTTCATGTAAACCTCTGGTGTGAGTGTTATGGTATGTGTCCTATGTAGATTTATGCAGCTGACAAATGTGTATGTGTGTAGAGACAATGAGAGTGAGGGAGAGAGACATAGGGCCCTATCTTGCCGATCAGAAACGCAAGTAGGACGGCGCCAAACGCAAGTAGCTGTGTGGGCGGCTCTATGGCGCAGTTGCTATTTTAACGGCGGAAAAAACACACTTGCGTCCAGCGCAAGTGTCAAAAGGGTTGGTCCAAAGGAGGTTACTCAGCCATAGGTGTGGTTTGGGCGTAATATGCAATAAACCAATCCGTGCGTCATCTCACATTCCCTTTAAGAGCGAGGAGCGCATAGTCCATAGCGGCTTTTTATTTTGATGGCGGAATTACCTGGTGGAAGACCGGAAAAGTTCACAGCCGAGAAGACCGACGTGAGATTTACACCAATTTTTTGGCAAGCCATATATAATTACAAGGAAAATAAAGTATTTACCACATGAGGAAATCATTGTGATATCCATATCCAAGATATTTTAAAAATAGGCATACATCTAGCGTACACATTGACCCAAATGATTCAGGTTAATTGAAGCTGCGTGACATTTGATTTATTGTATGGCTTTGTAAAAAGCCGGGAGATAGATATATATGGGGATGCGAGAAACCCTCCAAAAGTTAGCAAAGTCAAGCAAGCATGGGAAGATATTGCCGTGATTGTTTCTGCTACGGGGCACCCGAAAACGGTGCCGAAAACGCTATAATGACGTCCGGAGACGTGGGACATCTAAGCTGGAAGGTAACACACGTTCTTGTGGCCTCACGGGAGGTGGCTCTGCCTCGACCCAGGATCTGACGGCAGCAGAGGACATCGCCACGTCTACCCTCACGCCTGAGAGCGTGCAGGGATTTGGTGGCATGGAAATCGGCACCCAAGCCAGTGCACCAGCTGACCAAACCCAAGGTACATAAATAAAGTCCACATACACAGAGATGAGTTTACAAGATTTATAATAATACTGGCATTAAATAAATGCAACAAAGCCATACAATAAATCAAATGTCACGCAGCTTCAATTAACCTGAATCATTTGGGTCAATGTGTACGCTAGATGTATGCCTAGTTTTAAAATGTCTTGGATACGGATATCACAATGATTTCCTCATGTGGTAAATACTTTATTTTCCTTGTAATTATATATGGCTTGCCAAAAAATTGGTGTAAATCTCTCGTGAAGACGACAGAAGTAAAGTGTAGCCTATAGGTCCTATACTGTGCGGGCAAGCACATGCGCCCTTAAAATAGCGTTCTGAATACGCGTTACAGACTTTAGACATTGTGCCTCTGACATTAGACCAGCTTTTTTGTGGTCAATGGCGCACGGCGCACGGCGTTGTTTTGAAACTGCAAAATACCACCTGCGCCAGAGAAACGCCTTCTCTGTTCCGCCCACGCCCATGTCGACGCAAGTTCATTTCGAAGCGCGCCTCTGGAGGGAAAATCGCGCTGTGCGCCGGGTGCAAGATAGGAATGATACATGCGTCGGTGACAATGTCAATTGCGCTGGGTGCAAGATAGGGCCCATAAAGACAAAGTGGGAAAAAGTGAGGGAGAGTGTGTGTGTGTGCGTGTGTGAGAGAAAGTAAGGGGTAAAGAGGGAGAGAGTGTGTGTGAGAGCGAGGGGGAGAGGGAAATATAGAGTGTGTGTGTGAGAGAGAGTAAGGGGTAAATAGAGATAGTGTGTGTGTGAGAGTGAGGGGTAAATAGGGAGAGTGTGTGTGTAACTAAGGGGTAAAGAAAGACAGAATGTGTGTGAGAGTGAGGGGTAGATGAAAAGATAGCGAGTGTGTGTGAGAGAGAGTAAGGGGTAAAGAAAGATATTGTGTGTGTGTGTGTAAGAGAGAGAGAGAAAGGGGTAAAGAGAGATAGTGTGAGTGTGTGTGAGAGTAAGGGGTAAAGAGGGAGCGTGTGTGAGAGAGTGAGGGGTAAAGCGTAAAAGAGAGTGTGTGTGTGAGAGTTAAGGGGTAGAAGAAAAGTGTGTGTCTGTGAGAAGGAGAGCATTGCCGAACTGGTACTGGCCTTAGCACACACACACACACACACACAAACACACACACACACACACACACACACACACACACACACACACACACACACACACACACACACACACACACACACACACACACACACACACACGCACACACCCCAACTGTTCTGCTGGTTAACTCTCTGTGCCCTGGGGACTGCTGGCCTGCACTGTGGCAGAGTCCATTATGGCAGAGGAATAAAGTCCGAGCATATTAACCAGCAGAGCTGATTGTAAAGGATTTGCCTTCCTCTCCTTTTCCCTCCGTTCCAACCCGGAGCCTTCCGGAAAAGCTCTCAGTCAGGGAGGGGCAGCACCAAGAGTGACGTCCCCCCTCCCTCATCTCTCGCTCGCTGTCCCTTTCCCCCCTCCCAAGAGCCTTTTAACCTCCTCTCCTGCATCACGGCTCAGGCTAATGAAGTCTTTACGTATCATGTATTTATGATTACTCTTTTCTTTAGCTCTCCCTCTCTCTCCATCTCTCACTTACTCTCTACCTGTCTGTCAACACTCTCCTTTTCTCTCTCACTCAATTATTCACTGTAGACGACAAAAGTGCACTCACTGCATCTCTCTCTCTCTTTAGCTCTCCCTCTCCCTCCAACGCTTACTTACTCCCTACCTGACTCCTATAGTGTTAAGCACTCACCACAGATTTCACCGTCTCCAACACACACACACACACACACACACAAACACACACACACACACACACACACACACACACACACACACACCTGTCTCTCTCTCTCCATCACTCACTCTCACTGGAAAAATGACTATGCTCTCTGCTAATCTCTCTCTCTCTCTCTCGCGCACGCTTTCTCTCTCTCTCTCTCTATTTCACTCTCACTCTCGTACTTGTCCATCCATTGAGATATAGTTTAAGACAGACAGAGGGCTGTTTTCAGGGATGGCATATTGGCACACCTCTCTCTAATGGTCTTTCTGTATCTCTAATATATGTGGGGACCCAAATGTGGGTGTAATAGCCACTCACTGCTCCAACAGCCCTATAACTCAATTACTGACCGTGTGTGAGTGCCTCCTACCCAATTTATCTTAAATTAAATAGTTCTGGTCATGGCCACACACTCAGTGTGCAATGCTGCACACCCTCTGAAAGCTGCGGCACAAATATGCTCATCTGAGAACAGGCTCCAGAATGTTGCTGGGGAAGTACTACGCAAAGCCTTTTTGTTCTGTTTTTTTTCTTTCCATATGAATATAAATAGCGATGTAAATGTCTGTGACTGGACAGCACAAAACGTCAAGCAGCCAATAACTCTTTCCTCAGCTCAGCCTGATAAAGAAGCCGTTTAAATATGGAAGGGATTTGTTGAACAGCTGAAGGAACCAGGTAGAGAAAGAAGGAAGGAAAGAGAGATGGGGAGAGTTAGAGGTTAGGAGAGAGAAAACGAGTTTAGATAGAGACATAGAGAAAGAGAGAGAGAGAGAAAGAGGGAGAGAGAGAGAGAGAGAGAGAGAGAGAGAGAGAGAGAGAGAGAGAGAAAGAGATTAAAGAGTGGAAGTGAAAGGGAAAGACAGATTTGTGTCCATTGTGTTCTGGGTTCCTCAGGGAGACAGTAATCAGGCTGAAGGTAAATTGAATATGCCTCTGATAAGCCCTGAGTGTGTGTGTGTGTGTGTGCGTGTGTGTGTGTGTGTGTGTGTGTGTGTGTGTGTGTGTGCATGTGTGTGTGTGTGTGTGTGTGTGTGTGTGTGTGTGTGTGTGTGTGTGTGTGTGTGTGTGCGCACGCGTGAGAGTGTGTGTGTGGACTGAATAGGAGGGATGCTGCAGTGCATGGTGGGTAGAGAGCCTCTCATTGTTTTGTGGGCTCCTCCTGAGAGAGTACACTAAATTGGACAAATAAAACTACAGGGATTAGTTTAATACCTCAAAGAAGGTTCCCATCACACGGATTAGCAACAATCAACTGTGTGTGAGTGTGTTTTTTTGTGTGTGTGTGTTTGTGTCCTTGTTTGTTTGTTTATGTGTGTGTGTGTGTGTGTGTGTGAAAGAGAGTGACAGAGAGAGAGTGTGTGCGTGTGTGTGTGTGTGTGTGTGTGTGTGTGTGTGTGTGTGTGTGTGTGCGTTTTTGTGTGTGTGTGTGTGTGTGTGTGTGTGTGTGTGTGTGTGTGTGTGTGTGTTCGTGTGTGT
>NC_137923.1:27482735-27487735 GCF_963457725.1 Sprattus sprattus | reverse complement strand
TCTAGCAGTGAGTTTGGGAAAGATAGATTTGTGATTATACGATACACTTAAGGTCTCTTCACTCACATCTCACATCAGTGTGTGATTAAAAGAGACTCTTAAATACACACATATGTGTGTGTGAGCTGGAAAGACCCCCACCCCAGACACTCTGCTTTGGCACTGTCACCATGGAGACCCCCAGAGCAATGATAATGGGGTGTTTGTTGGCTTAGTCACCATCCCTTCACTTGTGTCTAATATCACCAGCAGGCCTGGGGCCCGAGTGTTTGTGTGTGTTTGTGTGTGTTTGTTTGTGTGTGTGTGTGTGTGTGTTTGTGTGTGTGTGTGTGTGTGTGTGTGTGTGTGTGTGTGTGTGTGTGTGTGTGTGTGTGTGTGTGTGTGTGTGTGTGTGTGTGTGTGTGTGTGGTGTGACAGGTTGTGGCATTTTGCATCTTAAAATCCTACACACCAGATGCCACTCTATGTATTCTCTACTCCCAGTTCTTCTCCTGAAGCTTATGAAATATTACGAGCACTCCCTCCGGAGTTGTGGTGGGCGTCTGAGTGGGAATGGAGATGGAAGAGTGACAAGACAGAAACAGGAGAAAACGAGGGATGTGGAAAAGAGGCCTTAACATCTGTCAGAGCTCCATTTCTCTTTCATTTTCTCTGTAGTTTTGTTTTTATCAGTCAAAGGAAGACATGACTAAAAGTGTTTTAAAGTGCAAAGTGTTGTAAGAGGAACTTGGGGACAGTGGAAGGAAAAGTGACGTGAAGCACGCTGTATGTTTGTGTCACACTGTCTCTGTTAATGGATGGAGTAAAGTAAGGGAGTGTTTTTAGATAGAACAACAGTATGTGTGTGTGTCTCTGTTAATGGATGGAGTAAAGTATGGGAGTGTTTTTAGTAGGGGTGGGAATCTCTTGGCACCTCACGATTCGATTCGATTCCGATTCAGAGGTCAACAATTCTAAACCAATTATCGATTTTAAGCCAATTATCGATTATCAATTCAAAACCGATAAAACGATTATCGATGCATTTTGACTTTTTTTTTAAATCATTTGAGTTTGCAACTCAGAGTCTAAAATCACTTCCTACTTTGTGTTTGATAATTAAAGAAAATCAACAGATGAATTACCTTCTCTATTTTCTTTATTAGAGAAAAAGCTTTTTCTTGTCACAATTTTGACTTTCTATGAGCAATGCAATAATTGATGCAGCTTGCATTTCAACATAAAATGGATGTGTAAAAAAAAATAATAATAATCAATTATAAACTTTTCTGAATCGAGACAGAATCGTTTTAGAGAGAATCGAGAAAAATCGATGAATCGATTTTTTTCCCCCACCCCTAGTTTTTAGATAGATCACCAGTATGTGTGTGTGTGTCTCTGTTAATGGATGGAGTAAAGTAAGGGTGTGTTTTTAGGTAGATCACCAGTATGTGTGTGTATCTCTCTTATTGGGTGGAGTAAAGTGTTGGAGTGTTTCTTTGTATGTGTGTGTCTTTTCATGTGGGTCCTTCTTGTCGTCTCTGTGTCAGTGTGTCTCTGTATGTGTGTTTAAATCCCATTCTAGCTGTTCCCTGATGATATTTGCATGAACTGTAGGAAGTGCTTTAAGCCTGTAATATGTGTCTTGTGCAGAGTGGCATGTGTGTGTGTGTGTGTGAACATGAGGGCTTTTTTGTGTCCAGTTTTCTAAACTTGTGTTTGTCACTTGCTCTGTGTTAGTGTTCTTGTGTGTATGTATTTATATGTCTGCCTCTCTGTGTGTGTGTGTGTGTGTGTGTGTGTGTGTGTGTGTGTGTGTGTGTGCGCGCGTGCGTGCAATTGTGTGTGTTTATTTGACTCCGGGTTGGTTTACCATTGGGAGGTATTTCATTTAAGGGATTTTCTGATTCTAATTAATTTGTCATAACTAATTCCTTACAGTTGGCTGTTGATTTAAAGAAATATTTTTTAAGTTTATTTATTTCCTTAATGAACTTCCTCTTAAAATGCAATTATTGCTCAGTGAAGTTTTAAATGTGGGAATGAGCAGTGATAGTGTGGAGCCCAGCACTGCACACACCAGTGGCCAAATCACTAATTCCTTAGGCTAGCAAGGCAAGTTTATTTAAATAGCACATAGGCAATTCATTGTGCCTTACATATATAAAAGCAAAAGGTACATCCAAAGGAAAAACAAATACAAAATAAACAACAATGAAAAACAATAAAAGTTAAAATATATATATATAAAAAGTACATTATAAAGCAATAAGGTACGAGAGGCAGTACTGTATCGTCAATAATGTACTGTTTAAGGGTGTTGTTAGGCCCTATGCGTAGCGGAGTACATAGAGATAGAGAGAGAGATAATAATGACTACATCATTGATGATACAGTACTGCCTCAAGTACCTTATTGCTTTTATAATATGGTTGCCAGCGACATTATAAATAGTAGGTAAATTTTAAGCTGCCTTTCAGCACAGAATAGTTGTAGCCACCAAACGTTGTGTATCGCATTTCATTAGCCTAGAGAAAATATTCTGCGTATTTGTGGCTGTTGCTATGCAACAGACAAATAGTATTGGGCACATCACGTTTGTAAACCTAGCACCAATAGTTTGTTGATGATTAGCTAGGAGATAAACATTGATTTGTGTGTTGTTTGAAAACTTCCATCTGCATAATAATGGTAATCATTATTGTTTTTCTGTATTTTTTGACCCAAAGGCAGCATATATAGATTGAACAGAAGAGGTCCAAGAACTGATCCCTGAGGGGTCCTAACCACCCTATCAGATTCATAATTGATAGGATTAAGGACTGCTTTGGGACTGCAAGTCCTCTCCAGCAGTAGGCTATTCTATGAGTTCTACAGTGTCAAATGCAGCACTGAAATGTAATAGAACTAGAACATATATTTTCCCAAAATCAGTATCAAGCCGTATATAATTTCAGATGTATATCATTCATCTGTATATCACTATTATAAAAGCCATTTTCCGTACTGTAGTGAGGTCAGAAGGCTGTTTGAAATGTTTTTAAATCACCACTTGAGTTCAGGTGATTGCTGAGTTGATTGAAAACAATGATCTCAGCTATACAAGGATGATTAGAGACAGTCCTGTAGGTATTTAACATAGAGACATTCTGAGTTCTCTTTTTTTAAGAGGGGCATAATAGCAGTTGTTTTTAGTGACTTTGGGAAAACGCGTGAATGCAGCAGTGTTGTATAGTAACGAAGTAGAAATACTTTGTAACTGTATTTAAGTCGTTTATTTGGATATCTGTACTTTACTTTACTACTTATATTTCTGTTTACTTTTACTTCGCTACATTTGGCAAAGAAAACTGATACTTTTACTCCGATACATTTCCCCTGAAACCTTCGTTACTCGTTACAAAATCAAATCATCTTTCGAAAAAATAATAATCATGAGAGTCATGAGACCAGCGTCGTAGTGGTAGAACTGCAAGCAGGTGTGGCGAATCAGCTGTCCTAGCGCACGTTAAGGCGCTTTTGAGCGTTCGCAAAAGCCACCTTAAAGTTACTTAGTTACTGTTGCTACGTCGGACAAAACTCCTAGGACTGTCAACACAAAAGCATGGCTAGGACGAGGACAAGCTATATATCTGTCAGTGTCAGTGATTCTTTTTGGAGTAATATCTCCGTGATATCCGCCAGATCAAGGCAAAATGGACAGAAATAAGCAGTGGAAGGATATATCAAAAACATTAAGATCATCAACGAAGGGGACACAACAATAATCGAAGCAGAAGCATACAGGTCTCAATACAAAAATGAGAAATCCATCGACCTCTTCATTAAATGCCACCAGCACAACTTTGTAAAGTGTAAACTAGTCATGTTCTTTCACCGCTGGGTAAGATCTTTATATAATATTTCAAGCTAGTTAATAGCTAAATTATTTTCTAAAAGCTTTATTCCATCTCTAGTATTGCCTATTCACCCTATTGTGTTAAAATTGTGTTTAAATCAGCTCATGTTTATAAGTTTGCTAATTGAAGTCTGAATAAACGTCATAATTCTCAAAATTATTTTTTTTATTAACAGCATTTACTTGTACTTTTAATTTCAATACTTAAGTACATTTCAGAAAAATACTTTTGATACTTAAGTACAGTAAAGATCAGATACTTTAATACTTTTACTCAAGTAGTATTTTGAAAGGTGACTTTTACTTTTACTTGAGTCAGTTTCCAGTTAGGTATCTGTACTTTTACTCAAGTATGGCTTTTGGGTACTTTATACACCACTGGAAAGCAGTGGAAATTGATTTAAAAAAGTATTATGGATGTGTGTTGAGAAAACACAGCGATTTAAATTGCTGAACTGTTTTTTGGTTAATTGTATCATAATTGTTGAGTAAGAATTAAAGTTTTTTTGCATTAAATGTACTTGTATGAGTACAATTTATTGAAAAAAAAATTATAATGTCACAATTTAATACTAATTTGTTTTACTTATTCTCTGTTCCATAACTACACTGATTTGGTTACACAAACATTTACACAGACGCAGCATACGTTCTTTGGTCATAGGGCTCTGCAATGGCCTAGCTCCAAATGTGTTGCACTCTTACTGTAGCTAGGATGCTTGTCGACCTCCTCTGTCGCACAAGCCAGGTTCCCACTTCACTTTTGCACAGCTATATTGCACTAGGGCACTTGGCAGTTGAAATTTATGGAAGTCAATACCAAACCATTAGTATCTTTATCGGCTGCATGCTGGTGTGCATGTTTGTTTGTTTTTTGTTTTTTGTTGTTTTAATATCCTGCTTTCATTATTGATGCTGTAGCTTGTGTATACAGGGAACACCCCCAAACCAAACTGATTTGGCAATACTATAGAGCGTTATGGTCATGCCAACACAGCTTCTTTTCAATTTTAATATGAATGTCTGCTCCCGATTCACAACAGGGAATACAGCTAAGATCTCTCTCTCTCTCTCTCTCTCTCTCTCTCTCTCTCACTCTCTCTCTCTCTCTCTCTCTCTCTCT
>NC_137923.1:27442735-27480235 GCF_963457725.1 Sprattus sprattus | reverse complement strand
CATTCACATGTTCCCACGCTCTGTATTCATACAGTTCCACTGTATAGTGTATTCACTGGAGTTGTCTGTGAGTACATAAATCCACCATTCATTTTTGGGCCTTGATCCAGGAAAGGCATTTCAATTTTGTTTGAAAAGTAACTTCATACAACAAATGTTCTGCTTTTCTAACTAGTGCACATAATCCAGCTCAGATGTAACATTTAAGCATCTAGAGTAACAATCCTCAAAGAGCTTGTCAGGTTCTTGAGTCAGATTACAAAAGCAGTTCTCAATAGCAAGCGCTCCTTATTGAACCATCTGCTCTGGCCGTGTAAGACTCCATGTTCTCATTCAGCATTTATGGATGTGTGAATAGAGTGAAATTGAGAATCACCTGACAGTCATTATACCACCTAAGTCCTCCAAAGGGAGCGACCACCGCGTTTTGGCGCATCCATGCCAGCGACAGCATGAACTCATTTAGAGCAGAGACGGATGGTGTGACTGACACCATCTCAGACTGAGAGGAACCTATTGATTTATGTGTGGTGCTGCTGATGAACAAGAGAGCACAGACACTCAAAATAGCACCGGCTTTCTATACATATTTTATTAGACTTTGACGTTAACACGTGTTTGTCCTTCACCTTGTCCTTGTCATCAATGCTTAACAGCAGACAGATGTGACCCAGTGTGACAAATGAAACCCATTTATTTAGTTATTTTATGAATGAATCCCACGCTGACATACGCAGATGTCCCTGGGTCTCCTGAAAGGCGTCTCTTCTTTTCAGGAAAAAATCAAGAAGAAACGTTTCTAATTAAATGTATTTGTCATTTTTAAACAAATAAGTTATATTGCCTGGTATGAACATTTTCATGCTGTGAAAAATCTAAAGCCATGAACTTTTGGCCATGTGGTAAGATACAGGTGTAGGTGTAGGTATGAAGGATATCTCAGCATTTCATTCTCAATTTGTACAGACTGGAAAGTTCTTTGAATGTGCCAGAATGTGCCAGAATGTGTCAGAATGTACCAGATTTCTGGATTTTATATTTCTGTCTGTACTCATTGTGAGGGACTCAAGAACAAAAAACTTCCTGGAATGAAATGTCTACCTGCATAGTTGATATCTGGTCTCACTTCCAGCACCAAGAGTGAATTATTTCAATTTACAACCTCAATCTGCATTTTCAGCTACACAAGATATCCACCACATTTATCTACAGGCCATTATGGAAGGGTGTTATGCATGAAACATGAAGCAGATTGGTGAATGGTCGGCTCAGCCCATCAGTGAAATGATTCATGATTGGCCGCTGTGGCTTTTATAGGCTGTGCCGTCATGAGCGAATCACTTCATTCTGAGTGAAAATGACTTTCTGTCTCTGACTGGCGCCCAGACCACTGAGAGAAAATGCTGTTATGGGTGAAAGACGGTGAGATAGGTGAAGGCTGTATTGCTGGTCTGGGAGGATTTGGTTGAGGGGGGGGGGGGGGGGGGGATCTTTTGAGGAGGCTTTTCAGGGTTCTAAGATGCATCATCAATATGTAAACTATTCCAAACTGTTTGCAGTTATTTTGCTCTTGAAATTAATTGAACAGGTTAGCGATAGCTGAGAGGTATTACATTTTATCCAATGCCTCATTAACAGTTTAGACGATATTAAAACTTCATTAAAGTTTTAGACGATAGAAATATTTATTTTTTTATAGTATATGAAAGTTATTAATGATCCTTCAGTTCTTACTCTGCTTCTCTGGAGAAGAGTCAGTTCATTCAAGTCATCTGTCTGCTTGGCAGATGTTTAGAGTACTACTTCAGCAAGCCTGTATGTGTGTGTGAGTTTGTGTGTGCTAATGGTGTGTGTTTGTGTTTCTCTCCCACAGGTGAAGTGCTGTAAATACTGGCCTGATGACACTGAGGTGTACAGGGACATGAAGGTGACTCTGATTGAGACGCAGCTCTTGTCTGAGTACGTCATCAGGACCTTGGCTGTTGAGAAGGTGAGCTCATCGAGGAGAAAAATAATCTAAGTGGTTAAGGGTCATCATTCAGCATGATCACTCACCAGCGAGAAAAAGAACACTGGTGATGGAAGGTATCCATTTAAATGTGTGCACTTACTGCTGTGATGAAGAGCCTCCATGTTTACAGCTCAGTGAGACTGGGTCTGGGATTTAGAGATAGAAAGTTAGCACAATGCCGTGGAGTACATTTAGTTAATATATCATATTTTCCTGTTGTTGTTGTTGTTGTTGTGTGTGTATCTCACAGTGGTGCCGGAATGATTTCAGTGGTGGGGGGGCCAAATGCGCGTGCATGTGTCACTCTCCTTAATTTTTGATATATCAATCGCGCGCATGCAGGTGGCCAGGCGCTAAGTGGCCTAAGCATGGGACAGTGCGTGACACCTCATCAGCCAATAATAAACAACCTACATCTACTCAGCTCTGCTGCTCATCCTACAAATACATGTTCCTTATGCGGCACAAATTAAAACAGGCTTTCCAATGGTATAATATTTAATTGCCCAGAGGCATTGATACAAAAATAAATAATCTACCAAACACACATTTCCTTACTTTTTGTCCAATGTTTATCTATACCACAAAATAGGCTAGTCTTTGTATTGTAAGGAACTGGCTAAAGTCCAAATCTCTCGCCATCTCAAGAGAGCATTCAGTCTCCCTCTCCTGAATATGGGAACAGTCAGGTCCCCCTGTTTAACGGTCTTCGCCATAGACATGATTAGGTCTATGGTCTTTGCTGCCGCTATTCTATTCTACATCTATGGTCTTGCCGACCGCGCCGTGTCTTCGGACTTTAGTTGAGCAGGAGCACTACACTGCGACGGTTAGCTTAAATTCTAAGAATATGTGTGTTGTATTCATCAATAATATGTTTGGTTTGTGTGTAAGCCTTCCTGTTATTATGTCAATGTGTTCTCATTCATGTAGTTTGAAGTGTGTACCGTGCTCATGTTGTACACCATGGTACTGAAAATTAAGCCAAACAGTTAAAGACAACGTGGAAACTTTGGTTATTGTTGAAGTGCTGGAATGTATCTTACTTACTTAACGCCCCCGAGATGATCATCCTGTTAATTAATGAAACGTCGATTCTTCCAAAATACTATACGAAATGTGGGCCTGGCACTTCTAATCAGTGGTGGAAGAAGTACTGACGTTTAGTACTTAAGTAAAAGTACAAGTACCCAGGAAAATGAAAGTAAAAGTAAAAGTACTACATCAACAATCCTACTTAAGTAAAAAGTAAAAAGTACTCACTTTTACATTTATTTTAAAAGTTAAAGTAAAAGTACTCACGCAATGGGTTGTCTCTCAATGTCTAGGCTGTGCCATTTTGATAAAGAAATAGCGGCTGGTAATAAATGCCTCTACATATGTCACTACTAGTAATAATTAAAAGCAACAACATTTGTTAATTCAACTCAATTCAATTCAATTTTATTTGTATAGCGCCATAACAATACAATTGCCTCTAGGCGCTTAACAGAGCCCAGAGCCTGAACCCCCTTAGTGCATGCACAACGGCAACAGGGGCAAGGAAAAACTCCCTGTTGGGCAGGAAGAAACCTTAAGCAGAACCACGGCACATAAGGGGGGACCCATCTGCTTGAGGTCGGCCGGGTGGAGACAGGAAGGTGGGAAGGGGGGAAGGGGAAGGGTTGTGTGGCAGAAGGAGAAAGGAAGCAACAGGGGTTATACACAACCAGCATTTGGTCACTGGACATATGTATACATACATCTGGTGGTAAATACATGATACAGGCAAGAGCAGATTACTGTGCCAATAGGGTTACTGTTACAGGGGTAAGGGATGTAGGGACAGAGAAACATTTCGGTGGAGGCAATAATGTATATTGTATATAAATGCTAGCATAGGGTATTGGGTAGAGTAGGTGTACGGCAATGCAGTGGCGGTGGGTGCGATTGGCCGAGGGTTTCTCCAGGTAGACCAGGTAGAGAGACTACGTGCAGAGTGGTGGTGGTGAGGAGCGATAGTTCCACTTCCATCAGCGATTGGAACATGCTATAGGGGAGAGAGAACATTTATGTTAGTAGACAACAATTTCAGAGACAGATAGGGAGATGCATTTGGGTAGTAGATTTAACAGTAGGCAATATGGCTATTTTATCAGTGTTATTATAGGCAAAAGCAATATGATATGGAAGGAGAGAGAGAGAGAAAGGGAGAAGATATATGTAGTAATTTTGGCATATATTGTTAGTCTGCTTGCAAACACACTATTGTTCTTCTTAAGTTTTATTTATTTATGCCGGGGCCGTACATGCATCCACTCGGCAATGTTTGAGACGGTGAGATGATGGTGTGGACAAACCGAGAGGCAGTATTGTTCGTTACATTGAAGTATAAGCTGTTATGCTGGGGCCGTACATGCATCCACTCAGCAAACAGGATACACTTTTGGCTAGCGGAGCAGGTGATGGGTTTGTTGACGCAATTACTTTTGGCTATAGGATGCACTAAAGAGGAATGTCTTAGCTGTATTGTTCGTTACATTGAAGTATAAGCTGTTATGCCGGGGCCGTACATGCATCCACTCAGCAAACAGGATACACTTTTGGCTAGCGCAGCAGGTGATGGGTTTGTTGACGCAATTACTTTTGGCTGTATAATTCGTTACATTGAAGTATAAGCTGTTATGCCGGGGCCGTACATGCATCCACTCAGCAAACAGGATACACTTTTGGCTAGCGCAGCAGGTGATGGGTTTGTTGACGCAATTACTTTTGGCTATAAGATGCACTAAAGAGGAATGTCTTAAGCTTTGATTTGAATATAGGGACAGTGTCTGCATATCGGATGGAGGCAGGGAGGTTGTTCCAGAGGAGGGGTAGCTGAAGGCTCTGCCTCCTATTGTGGTTTTTGAAATTCTTGGAATTACCAGGAGGCCTGCACTCTGGGAACGGAGCAGCCTTGAAGGGCAATAGGGGACGACTAATTCCTTGAGGTAGTTTGGAGCCAGGTCGTTTAGGGTTTTATATGTTAGCAGGAGTACTTTGAAATCGATTCTACTTTTGACGGGGAGCCAATGCAACGAGGCGAGTACCGGTGAGATGTGTTCATATTTTTTAGTTCTGGTGAGTGTACGAGCAGCAGCGTTCTGTATAAGTTGAATGCTCTTTATTGTGGCAATGCTGCATCCGGGCAGGAGAGCATTACAGTAATCAAGGCGGGAAGTAATAAATGCATGGATTAGTTTTTCTGCATCTTGGAGGGATAGGACCTTTCTAATTTTGGCAATATTGCGTAAATGAAAAAATGATGTCTTTGAGATCTGTTTTATGTGTGAGTCAAGTAGGAGGTCTTGGTTGATAGTTACGCCAAGGTTTTTGATGATAGTGTTGGGTGTTGGGAAGCCATTGAGTGTGGGTAGATGGGTAGATAGTGTAGTTCTCAGTTGATCAGGGCCTACAAGCATAACCTCAGTTTTATCAGAGTTGAGGAGCAGAAAGTTGTTAGTCATCCAAGATTTTACATCATGGAGGCAAGCTTCTATCTTGGGTAGATGTACAATTTCATCAGGTTTCATTGATAGGTAGAGTTGGGTGTCGTCAGCATAGCAATGGAAGTTAATGCCATGTTTCCTTATGACAGCACCTAAGGGTAGCATATAAAGGGAAAAAAGCAGTGGTCCAAGGACAGAGAATTGGAAAGGTTGATGTACTTATTGGGCCTATTGTCTGTAATACTGTTCACACTCTATCTTACAATTCTGCGGATGACAATTTATCTACCAGGAATTATTTACAAAGTTAATACCATTAAGCCAAACCAATAAAGACTCAAATGTATATCTTTTCATCTTTTATTTAATTGTAAACGTGTAAAAAATGGAAATATGAAACATGAAAAACAAATGGAGTTGTTGAACTGGTCAATGCAGAGTTTTATGCTCTATTGATTGCAGAAAAGGAAAAAAAAACATCACTGCACGAAAAGCAAGATTATCGGGCCCGTATACGCTGTGATACAGCCGCGAATGATCACCATTCCTGGCTGATCGCGGACATTCCCCCGAAATATCCGTCTGCCGCATACGAACGGAAATTCCCGGGAAGGAACCTGCAAGGGGAGGGGGGCCGATGTGTTTAGCATTCTCACCTCCCGCTGACAGAGGTGCGAAATGCTCTTATTAGCATATTGACTGTCAGCAGTCTAGCCACACACACCCTGCTGCAGCCATTGGTTGAAAACGGCAAGGAATTGAATTAAAACGTCTTGTGATGAGACAAAATGAGATTCTGTCTATAGGTCAGCTTTCAACTGACAAAACGTATCCCCTCCCATTTACAGCTATTGCCCCATAAAAACGAAATTAAAATGTACACGATAATAATTTAATTAAAATTCTGTCTTTAGGGGTTTGCTCCGGGGTTATCACATTTCTTGATTTGCCTTCCGTTTTCAGAGTTCTGTCACGATTCTTGCTTTGCCTTTCATTTTCAGAGTTCGAGGGTTGCAATGTACTTTCGAGGCTGTTCCACTCATATTCCGGAGCTTCCTCTCTGTAATGTTCTTGAGATTCACTTTTGGCATGTAATTATACAGAGTCGGGCTTACTCTGATATTGAGATAGTCATTTCGCAACTTGGGACATGTTTGCCACTCGTAAATATCTAACCTGTGACTTTTCAGGTAGATTTTACGCGAACTTTGCGAGATTTGAACCTGTGCTCTTCAGGTTAGTGGTACTGTGTTGCTGTTTCTAACCGCTTAGCCACCTTTGCTGGTAAGGATCTAGCTTGTTGGTGCGACCAAGTACCTGGTTTATCATTCCTCCCTCATCTGGGGTATTTCTGTTACTGGAGCGTGCGAATTGGGAATTGTTTAGTGGACTTATGTGACGTTTTAATTATGTTCACGTAAAGGCGCCCGAGGCAACATTAGAAACTTTAGACTCGAATAATAAACGTTCAATTTCTAGTCTTTTTTACACGTAGTAAGTTTCAATAACACCATACCATTACATATCGACATTCATAGTGGTGTAGTGGTCCCTGGAGAAGTGGGTATACTCTTTATTTATTCATACAGCACAGGATAAACACCCTGTTTTGAGAAGTGGGTATACCCAATGCTGACTGAAAAATAAGTGGGTATACTCCGTATACCTGCGTATACACTGGACTACACCACTGGACATTCAAGGAGCAAAGATGAGACGTCGTTGTGTGGTGAGAACTGATAAAAAAAAAATCGCCTGCCTTCTGTTTTCCACGGTAGATTCCATGTTATGCTAGAAATGGCTTAGCATGGGTGAGATGGGGAAAGATAACACCTTTCCATCCAGACGCAAATTTAGCTAATCGGAATCTGTTAGTGGTTTCCAGATATATATAGTTGATCTCTCTTATTTGACGAAGCAGTGAGTTAGCTGTCTTTCAATGTCTCTTGTCGAATGATCTCACATGTTTATGGTGGTATGTGTTTAAAAGTTTTAACTTAGGCTATGTGTAATGTTCCTAACTTATATATTTTTATTTCACCTTAATGTTCTTGAGATTCGTTTCTGGCATGTAATTATACAGAGTCAGGCTTAAGAGTCGTTAACAGTCTTTAAGCAACTTGGGCCATGGTTGCCACTAGTGGGGATCGAACCTGTAACTTTCAGGTTTTTTAAATCAGTGAAGCAGTGACGACGGGCCTCTTGAGTAACCCAGGACTAGGCATTAAGTTTGCATGCCAGGCAATAACCAGTCAATAAAAAAGGCAAATCTTCACGTTAGCTTGACATTGCTAAACTACCAGCTTTATCTTACCACTACGTTAAATAAATAATCATGGTACAATCGTGTTATTTTGATGCTATTGCTGTATGTCAACATGTATTTTGCTAGATAAGAGTATAAAAACATGTCAGTAACCGCATACGATATGCAAAAGTCATAGACATTAACTTAGCATAGCAAGAACTCTGCATAACTCGACCTGTTTCTCCAAATTTGAAGGCGAATTTTGGAGTCTAGCAACTCCTTTTTTGAGGTAGACAGGAAACGCATGTCTTGAACATGTCCTCAGATGAGGCTAACTCTGAATCCATGCTGAAAAGTTGTTTGTTAGTCAGGCTGTTTGTCGAATGTTTAAGCAAAACAGGCAAGGCTACCGTAGTGCTGCTGCCAAATACACACTCTGCTGTCATTGGAGCTGATAGAGCCACCTGATTGGTTGAAACGTCCTAAATCAACTCAATCCATATTTTTGTGTAGGCAACAGTTTGGGGAAACTGTGTTCATAAAATGTAACGAATAACGACACATATTGTAGAAATGTAGCGGAGTAAAAGTATAGATAAAAGCTGCAAAATGTAACGAAGTAAAAGTAAAAAGTATGCACTATTATTTTTACTTAAGTAAAGTACAGATGCGTAAAAATGTAACGAAGTACAGTAACGAAGTAAAAATACTTTGTTACATTCCACCACTGCTTCTAATGGACCCCCCACTATGACTATCTTCAGGTTAGCAGCAATGTAATGTCAATGAATGGCTTAGGAATGACGTGTGCAACCAATACAAATTTGAAAAAAAAAAAGAAAATCCCGAAAAGTGGGGGGGCCATTGGCCCTGCGGCCTCTATGGTTCCGGCGCCAATGATCTGGTACGTGTATATGCTTCAGATGTATGTATGTGATCTTATCTTTGGGGGGGTGTGCACCCACAGAGGGGAGCTCATGAGATTCGGGAGATCCATCTGTTCCACTTCACGGGATGGCCGGACCATGGTGTTCCCTACCACGCCACTGGGCTGCTGGGCTTCGTCCGGCGGGTGAAAGCCAAGAACCATGCCAACGCTGGCCCCATGGTCGTGCACTGCAGGTGGGTCACTTCACAAACACACTCCCCTCTCCTCCTCTGCCTCTGGTGACCTGTGTGTGTGTGTGTGTGTGTGTGTGTGTTTTACATAGGAGCTCACTGTTCGGCCTTTCTGCAGACACATGTTGCTCTTTCCCACCCAAACCCTTGCTGCATAATGCTTTTTGAGTGATTACCTTCTGTGTTTGTACCATTGTAGTTTAAGTAGATCTCTAAGCATTCTTATTTTAGACCAGACCAGGGCCATGCCAGATCTATGTAGAACAGAATGATGGGGTGAAAAGAATGAAAACGAAGAGTCCTGTTACAAGGACGAATAAAGAAAAGAGTCTACATCTTCTAGCTATCCTCGTACTAGTATGACACACACACAAACACACACAAACGTGCACATACACACACGCACGCACGCACACACACGCACGCACGCACACTCACACACACACACACACACACACACACACACACACACACACACACACACACACACACACACACACACACACACACACACACACACACACACACACACACACACACTCACACACACACACACACATGCACACACACACAGGCACGCACACAAACACCAGTCAGAAATGGCTTGAGGCAACCCATTTTCTCATTTCTTCTCTGCTCAGTTGGGGTGGGGGGGTCTCTAACCTCGTGTGGGACGGAGGCAAGGCCATCTCGCCTCAGTCTCTCTGGCCTCTTGAAGGTGTCATGTCCATGGGGGGGCTCAGTGACCCCAATTAGGAGTGAGGTCATGCCTGGCAGCCTTTCCCTAGGATGGAGATGTCACCAAGCAACGATCACCATGACGCCCACACTAGAGTGGGACTGCTCTATAAAACTCTCGCCCACGTTGAAAGGTCAACACAGAGCAGCTGCAGGGGATTTCCTATGTGTGTGTGTGTGTGTGTGTGTGTGTGTGTGTGTGTGTGTGTGTGTGTGTGTGTGTGTGTGTGTGTGTGTGTGTCTAAGTTTTGTCTAATTATGATTTATAATAATTGTTTCATGATCATTTTTGTGGTTGCTATATAAATCCGGTCACCTTCATGTTCATGAAACATTTATGTGTGCATTCAGTGCATAAGTCATTCAGCAGACATGCATATGTAATGAGAGTCATATGACAGTCATACACATATGATATGTAAAGATGAAGGGATTATTAATAGACTATTCATAGCCAATCATTTCCTATCTATGTGTTTATGATGTGGATATTCTAATGTGGCCATTGTTCCTCCTTTGGTGAGGTATTTCTACCGAAGCTGCACTGATGTGAGAACCCTTACTCTACGATCAGCTATACCAGGACTATTGAGCTCATATACAGATCTGTGTACGCAGAGACTGGCAGGTATATAGTGAGGGAGGGTAGAAGTAGTGCTATTAAAGTGTGTGTGAATTGTTTTTATAATTCATTGTTTCTGATTGCAATATGAATCCAGTTACAATCTTCTTCATTAAACATTTACGTAGGGTTATTAAATGTAAGTCCTTCAACAAACATTCATTTTTAATGGGAGTCATATGACACTGACAATATATGTAGAGGAAGATAATATAGTTTTGTTCATAGCCAATCATTCTGGCAGCCATATTGTGGGGGTGGAATGTAATGGAGGGAATCTATGAATGCCTCAGTCTATGTGAACATTCACAGTGTCCTCATATTTGAGAAGAGTAATGTGGCATTAAAGTACCAGTACTGTCTGACTACCTGTATGTCTGACTATGAACTGTCAGACTGTTTTCGAGGAGAGTAAAGTGCCAATACGGTCTGTCTGTCTGACTCTTAACTGTCTGACTGTCTGAACGGTTATCACGGAGAGTAAAGTTTTTTGCAGCCACTAGCAGTTCAGTACAGCAGCACTGTGTTCCAGAATCAGCTGCTGACTGGCCACTACCAGAGTATAGGGACTGGAAACTGTCTGACTCAAGACTAACTGAGTCTGAACTATCAGACTTTATCCTGAAGGACTTAAACTATCTGACTTTAGTCTGTCTGATTGTAGACTGTCTTAGTGTTGTCTGGAGACTGGAGACTGTCTCACTCTAGACTCACTTATAGGTTTTTAGGAATTATTCATGACTAAATAAATAAGCTACATAATGTATGAGGTGTTATATGATGTGTATTAGGGTTATGGATAGGTATTTAAACATGCCATATCCCTCACACATTTCGCTACCCTAGAATAATAAGGTTCTATCTGACATTTTTGTCAAAATTGAGTTATTTACATATTCCTATTCTGGCATAATTTATGAACATTATTTAAGGTGTTTAAAAAAAAAAAAAAAAATGTGAGTGTTTTGTTCTGAAAAATGTGCCCCATTTGTCAGTTTTGGTAAATGCAATGCTAAAACTTTAAACCTCAATATCTCAAAACTGACCTGAACGCAGATAGAACCTTATTATTCTGAGGTAGCGATTTCGTAGCTTAACACAGGTGAATGGGGTGTTACGTTTTGCATCAATAAACCACAAAGTAACACTTTTTGTCTACTTTCCAAGTATCATTGGACATTTCACTGGTAAGTCTGCAGGACTGAGTGGAAATGTTCCAATCAGGAAATGACTGGCAATTGCATTCTGACTGAGTCTGTGTTGTGATTGGTCTATCTGCAGTGCGGGGGCGGGCCGAACTGGCTGCTTCGTTGTGATTGACATCATGCTGGATATGGCGGAGAGAGAGGGCGTGGTCGACATCTACAACTGTGTGAGAGAGCTACGATCACGGCGCACCAACATGGTACAGACAGAGGTACAAGCACACACACATTGACATTTTCACACACTCACTTTTACAAACACAGAAATGATGATGTGGGCATCAATAGAAGAGGAAATCAAGCTGATGTGTCACAATACACCATTTCACCCTATATCTTAATGTTATCATGCTGTTTGTGTGTATGTGTGTGTGTGTGTGTGTGTGAGAGAGAGAGTGAGAGAGAGAGAGAGAGAGAGAGAGAGAGAGAGAAAGAGTGAGAGTGAGCTTGAGACCCCATGCAGGGATCATTTGCCCGGATCTGTTGACTCTTTTAAGAGTCTTCCAATATATACATAATCAAACTACACCATCACACACACACACACACACACACACACACACACACACACACACACACACACACACACACACACACACACACACACACACACACACACACACACACACACACACACACACACACACACACACACACACACACACACACACACACACCATCCGGGTGCTGTGCAACTAACACTCAACGCACCATTTCCCTGTAATTCCACTGAATCACAAGCACCATTGGACTTAATGGGCAAATGTTTCATAGATGACATGCAGAGAGCATAACTGGACCAACCAGGGACCTCACACTGCACCTTCAACTCAGGTTTAGTCACCTACAAAGTGTATGTGTGTTTATAGCTATGTATCTGTTTGTTTGTGTTTGTGAGAGAGAGACACAGAGAGACAGAGAGAGAGAGAGAGAGAGAGAGAGAGAGAGAGAGAGAGAGAGAGTATATGTATGTGAATGTGTTCCAGTGAAACATACACATGCATGGATAAGGGTGTGAGGCTTCTTGTGTTTGAGTGTGTGTGTGACTATGTGTGTGTGTGTGTGTGCAAGGCAGCTTTCTCGGCTGTGTTTGCCTCAGGGGTGTTTGGTCACGTTGGCTTTGACCTGCCTTGTTGGCAACGCCCTGTGGCTGTTGATTACCTTTTCATGGGCACATGGATCTATCAGAGGGAATTACATGTTGACATCACAAGCAGTGTTTCATTATTTTTGCTTGAGTACTTGTTTAACAGAAAGGATTAAAGGCCTCATTAGTCTTTTTTTGTCACGCTCTTCTGAGCTGACCGAACACCTACTGTAGATCTACGGAATAAAATAATGTGAAAGAAATCAAAGTGAAAAGCACATAATTTCATCCAAGGCTTGTTTATTTCTCTATAATATATGATTATTAAATCTGATTATATGAAATTCATGTTTTTTTCATGTTCCTCAAATTTGCACTGGCTTGTTTTGCGTTTGGACAAACAATTTTGTGGACTTTGAAAATTATATGTTTTATTCTTATTTGGTAAGAATGCTCTTGGCAAAATCATAAAATATTCTATTCCCCAAGAGAAACATAAGAAAACATTTGGGAATCACAGAAATCAATGGGGGTAACAAAATAAGAACAAACCATAGATGCAAACAAATTAATAGGAAATATGTTCATCAATTGCTTCCTGCATGTGTACACTAGTGTGTGTGAATTTGATTGCGAAAGGCATGTGCATATGACTGTGTGTGTGTGTGTGTGCGTGTGTGTGTGTGTGTGCAACCCAGCTCTCTCGACTGCGTTTGCCTCAGAGGTGTTTGGTCGCCTTGGCATCAGCTTCACCCCTTTGGCTGTTGATTACCTTTTCATGGGCAGATGGATCTGTCAGAGGAAATGACATCACAGGCAGTTTGTTTTCCACAGACACGGTGGCAGGTGATATCATTAGCATAAAACTTCAGTTAGGTGCAGGAATTATTGTACTCGTTTTTTTGCTTGCATACTATTTTATCAGCTTGGATGAGAGAAGGACATTGAATACTGTATGTCTCAATGATTTTTCTCGATTTTCTTCTCTTTTTTGAGTGCTGAACACCTACTATAGATCTGAGTGATAAAATCATTAGTAATACATTTAAGTGAAAAGCATAGCTGCTAGCTTACGTCACACATAAACACAGGTCTGAGAACAAAACCAGTGACCCCTACACTAAAGATGTTTTAGTCAGACGTGACAGGGTAATGTCCTCACAGAATGTCACTTCAGAAGTGATTTCCATCAGGCACTGAATGTGCTCCTCTTCCCTGCTCTCGAGGGGGGGGTGTGAGGTTCGGGTCTTTGGGACCACGTCAGCCCCTCCCACTCCACTCTGTGATGGGGGCACAGAGAAAGCTGAATTACTCATGATAATTAGGAGACGCTATTGCACGCCAAATGGAAATCCCACTCACGGTCCTCAGGTGTTGATTACGGCACCAAGCAGCTGTGGCATGAAGGAAGTGTTACAAGTTGGAGAGTTTTACATCCCAGTCTGAGGGAGTGAGGAGGTGTAGGAGGTGGTGTTTTAATGAGAGCGAGTGAAAGGATGACTTGTGTGTCTAATGATCGTCAATCTGTAATCTGTGATTGACTATGTTGGGTACCCACGTATGAATTGATTCTAAAACAGATCCAGTCCAAATTTAAATCAGATGTTTGTGTTTAGTCAGCTTGGTTTGACTGACACTTACATCAACACCAAACCTGAGCAGATCTTAATGTCTGTGTGGAGTAATGTATCAGAGATTAAGAGTGGATTATTATAGAGGGATATACAGAACAGTATGTTAGGCTACTGCATGCTTTACTGACAGCGCTGTTTGTCCCTTCTCAGGAGCAGTACATTTTCATCCATGACGCCATCCTGGAGGCGTGCCTCTGCGGTGACACCACTATTCCAGCCAATCAGCTGCGCTCCATCTACTACGAGATGAACCGATTGGACCCCCAAACTAACTCCAGTCAGATCAAGGAGGAGTTCAGGGTAAGCATTCAGTGGGGGTCAAAGATCACAGTGGAAGTGGAAAAGAAAAAAGGCTTTTCAGAAAGTCCCATACATTATTTAGGATCCTGGTTTATATCATCTGTTTATTCCAATAAAACAATAAAAAGTGTTGGGTGTAAAATGAACCGATTTATGTACCCCTCACCCCACATTGGCTAGATGACCCACTGTACTCTACCAATCTCAACTGGGTGGCCCATCTTTATCTACCACACCCATCTCAGCAGGCTTAACCATGCCTTCTCTACTCTTTTCTGATGTTCTGTGTGGGTTCTTGTGTGTTCCCTCTGGGTTCTGCAGACGCTGAATATGGTGACTCCCACACTGCGTGTGGAGGACTGCAGCATTGCTCTGCTCCCACGGAACCATGAGAAGAACCGCTGCATGGACGTTCTCCCACCTGACCGCTGTCTGCCCTTCCTCATCACCATCGATGGAGAGAGCAGCAACTACATCAATGCAGCACTTATGGATGTGAGTGTATGTGTGTGTGTGATTGAGGGATTCATGTATCTACTTGTTATATATATATGTGTGTGTGTGTAATTTCAGTCACAAATTGCCTAAGAGACACCTCTGAATCAAGTGTAATCTGTAATCCCTCTCTTTCTGTCCCACTCACAGAGCTACAAGCAGCCATCTGCTTTCATTGTTACCCAGCATCCTTTGCCAAACACAGTGAAAGACTTCTGGAGGCTGGTGTTGGACTACCACTGTACCTCCATCGTCATGCTCAACGACGTTGACCCTGCTCAGGTACACCCAGTGTTTATATGTGTGTGTGTTTGTTTGTGTGTGTTTTCCTGTGTTTGTTTTTTTGTGTGGGTGTGTCTATGGATTTGTTGGAAAACTCTTAAAATGCTGTTTTACTAATTCCATCTCTTTAAGAAGAGAAGAATCCGTGTATCATTCGTTCATTTGTTTTGTCCGATTTAGACGAGAATTGAAAAAATGAAAACAACGTTTGATTTCTCGTTTTTCCCTTTTCAAAACGAAAACCAGAAATCGGATTACGGTTCGTTTTCTCGTTTTTTCCATTCTGCACCCCCCAAACGGAAAATGGAAAATGAAACATTCGAATAACAAATCCACGCTGCTTGCGCGGTCCGTGTATTATCCGATCATTCAAGTATTCCATTCAATCTGGCAAACGGAAAACGAAATAACGACTCAATGTTTTGTTTTCCCGTTTTTCTGTATGACCAAATAAATGGGAATTGGTGTTTGTTTTCCTTTTTTCAACACAAAACAGAACACATAATAAACAGGGAAACCAAAACGAAATAATACCTGTAATTTATGATTATTGTTTTTCTGTTTCCCCACACCCCCATGATCCTATGCGAAAGTTACCAGTGTTCGTCTAGGGAAGGCCTGTTGTTATAATGCAGAGCTGCCAAGCGCCACGCTTTGAGTGTGACAGTCACGCAATTTGACCCATTCTCACACCACACGCTACACTTGACATTTCTCACGCTTATTTACCCATTCAATAGTCTATATTTTTATTTTCATGATAATAAACTTTGGTCCTTGTGGCTTCGAGTAACTCTGATTGACTGACCGAGATAACCAATCCGGCAGTCCTTTGTGCCCAAATCCAACCAACCACGGAAGGCACCACGCAATATAAACCAATCAGAAGCAACGCAAGGCGGGTCTTGACACAGGGGTGCAAACTAGGGATGCACCGATCCGATATTTGTATCGGTATCGGTACCGATATTGAAGACATTTCTAGATCGGGTATCGGTGACAATTTAAAAAAAAAAAAAAAATGATTTTTTTTTTTTTTTTTATGTTTATGTATATAGGTATTGTATTATGAGTGCACGTTGCTATTAGTAGCGATTAGCATGCTAAGCGGAGATTAAGTTATGTCCTGATGTTGATTCACTCTAATAAAGATGGGTTCATCCTGTTAAGATTTCGACTGGATGAGCTATGAATGAGATTCATGTTGCCTTGTGTAATGTCCACAATTATATGTATCGAGTAATATTAGTTGTGTAATTGTTATCGTGTAGCAATAAAATGTTAAAGTAATTCAGTGCAGTGCTAATTAGTCCCCATTCTCATTGCAGACACTCACATAATAGGATCACATGCATCGTCATGTAATGGAAATTGATGAATGCACATTAAAGGGAGATAAAGAATACTGCTTTGGTAATCGTGGGTCTTTTAACAGACTAGAACCAGCAAATACATTAACAGGTCACCATGCTGAGCCTCTACAATGTAACGTAAAAGTTGGCGCTAGCGGATATATGATTGCTAACACTCCTCATTTCTCCCTCTCGCACGTGTGGTCACACACATACACACAGTTACCAGTTTCGCGCTGTTTTTTTATATCGGTATCGGCCGATACTAAACCTCAGATATCGGTATCGGTATCGGAGGTGAAAAAAGTGGATCGGTGCATCCCTAGTGCAAACTTGTCACCTTTCGGCGAAATTCGTCGTTTTTAAGCCAAAATAGGTTACAATAACGGTGTTAACGGATAGTACAGTGTCTATTTCTCGGTCCCTTTGGGAGAATCTTTTGTTAATGACTTAAGAATATGGTGTCTGGTATTATTATTACCTTATATGAATCATGTACTTATGTAAGCAGGAACATGGCTTTTCTGTGTTTCTGTGTGTGTGTAACAAATTATTTGTAACAAATTATTTGGCACCACTTTGTCTGCATATGTGCAACAACATGTTTGGGTGAGCTCATTGGTGACAGGGTCGAAATGTGCTCTTGACCATGGGAGGAACAGACATCCTTGCATGACAAGAAGCTCAGTCGAGGTCTTGACTGAGATGTGAAATATTTATGGTGTCAGCATTAGATTAATAACAGCGAAAACGCCACGGTCGTCAGCGGAGTTTAGTTGGTACTTTACAGATGCAGTATCTTAAATAACCATTAAATTGGCAGCTTGCACATTGATGACAGCACCCTGAGCGGTTTCTAACTTTCCCATTTTAGTTCTATGAGTTAAATCGCAGAGACTATAACGTCAGCTAGATCACTAGCTATCATTTAATGCAAATTGAACTCTTCTATTTAGCAACCAGACGTTTGCCTACCCTATGTGCTTTTTCACTGCGGTGTAGAACCTATTTAGTCTTGCTGATTTGTCATAAAACCGCAGTGAAAAAGCACATAGGGTAGGCAAACGTAACCTCGGCCTCACTGAAGGGGGCGTGCGAGAGCCTGGAAAGTGGACTTCCAATCCATTGAAGTGATAAATACATAATGGGCGACCAATGCCCGAGCTAAAATGATTGCATCAAAAGACGGGGCAGATGATAACTCGATCAACTACTCACATTCAAGGTCAAATTGCTTCGAAAATGTTTGGAAGCTGTATTTTTTTATGTCAATTTAAAAACACACAAGCCCTCTTTTTATTGGTGAGCTGATTTTGAGAAATTAAACTTAAATTGCAGCTTAAGTTGTGTTTTCTGGTTGCTAAATAGAAGAGTTCAATTTGCATTAAATGATAGCTAGTGATCTAGCTGATGTTATAGTCTCTGCGATTTAACTCATACAACTATAATGGGAAAAGTTAAAAACGACGAATTTCGCCGAAAGGTTTGCACCCCTGTGTCAAGACCCGCCTTACGTTGCTTCTGATTGGTTTATATTGCGTGGTGCCTTCCGTGGTTGGTTAGATTTGGGCACAAAGGACTGCCGGATTGGTTATCTCGGTCAGTCAATCAGAGTTACTCGAAGCCACGAGGACCAAAATGTATTATCATGGAAATAAAAATATAGACTATTGAATGGGTAAATAACATGAGAAATGTCAAGTGTAGCGTGTGGTGTGAGAATGGGTCAAATTGCGTGACTGTCACACTCAAAGCGTGACGCTTGGCAGCTCTGCATTATAACAACAGGCCTTCCCTAGACGAACACTGGTAACTTTCACATAGGATCATGGGAGTGTGGGGAAACAGAAAAACAATAATCATAAATTACAGGCATTATTTCGTTTTGGTTTCCCTCTTTATTATTTGTTCTGTTTTGTGTTGAAAAAAAGGAAAACAAACACCAATTCCCATTTATTTGGTCATACAGAAAAACGGGAAAACAAAACATTGAGTCGTTATTTCGTTTTCCGTTTGCCAGATTGAATGGAATACTTGAATGATCAGATGATACACGGACCTTGTGCAAGGCAGAACTCGTGTTGGTTGTCAGGGAAACCAATTGCGACCCACAGTCTGACTCTGAGTCGATTCGGAATTCGGCCTATTGTACATAGCAGCTTGTAATGGTGTTTCTGAGCATTTGATCTAAATAAATAAGTTCAGCTGGTCCGGAGCGCTCCTCAGCGCCCAGCCACCGCTTTTCCGCTGGAAAAAGGCGCTATATGGACATGGGCCCTTAGGCTGTCAGAGTAAGGCATTACACTTTACACGTTAGGTTAGGTTAGACCCTACTTTCGCCGAAATAACCGAATATGGATCTGGTAATTTAGGCTACAGTGCAAATCAAGCTCATGAGTCATGATTCCATCACCTCCCATCCAGGAGCAGCATGGCCTCCTACAAATTAGCAGGTTCAGGTTCATAGCGCATAGATAGTTCATACAATTGTAACTGGTAACACTTTATAATAACTACACACAATTCATCATTTATTAAGCATTTGTTAACTATTAGGTAATGGTTTGTTCACCATTAGTTATTTATTGTTCATTCATAATGTATCATTAGTAAAGCATTTCTTCACACAGTTATAAATGGTTTGTTCATAGTCAATGAGCCTTCTAAAAAACTATTAAATAATGGTTTGTTCATAATTAGTTATTTATTGTTCATACATAACGTATCATTAGTAAAGCATTTCTTCACACAGTTATAAATGGTTTGTTCATAGTAAATAAGCCTTCTAAAAAACTATTAAATAATGGTTTGTTCACCATTAGTTATTTATTGTTCATACATAATGTATCATTAGTAAAGCATTTGTACACACACTCATTAATGGCTTGTTCATAGTAACATTACGCTTAGTAATTTTACAATTATTATCTAGGTACTTAGGAATGTATAAGGCCGGTTAAAACCTGGAAGTTGATGATTAACAGACTATCTACACCTACATCTGTTCATGCCTTAAATAAAATGTTATGATTTAGAAATAGGCCTCAACTAATAGCTGGGGTGTTAATACATATGTTACAAATACTTACCAATTAGGTTATCCATGATTAATTCAAGAGTTACTGCTGGTTAGTAAAGTATATTATGTGAGCCCATCTAAAGTGAGCACTTTCTATGCTTTACAAAGCATTTAAAAATAAGTTGCAAACATCACCTGGACACAAACATGTATTATTCTATTTGGACATGCCTCCAGAAATATGCCTACGGATAGTTAGTGCTACTGCATCTTTAACAAGCAGTTAACAACACTTCAAATCATGATTAAATCATAAGTTACTACTGATGCGTTGACTACATGGTGTGAGCCCATCTAAAGTGTGGACTTGCTATGCTTTGCAAAGCATTTATAAATGGTTGCAAACAGAACCTGGACACAAACATGTATTATTCTATTTGGACATGCCTTCAGAAATATGCCTACGGATAGTTAGCGTTACTGCATCTTTAACAAGCACTTAACAACACTTCAATTCATGATTAACGCATGCGTTACTACTGATTAGTTGACTACATGGTGTGAGCCCATCTAAAGTGAGGACTTGCTATGCTTTACAAGGCATTTATTAATGAGTGGCAAAAGCTAGCAGATACCAAAGAGACACTAGTAAAAGTAGTATTATTTTAAGAAAAGGGAAAGAAATGCCAAAGTGATGAAAACGTACAAATATTTATTTAAAACTAAATATGCACACAAGTTGAAAATCATCACTTAAAATAATGAAACTGTTGAGTTCAAGTAATGCTTATATTTAGACATAAAAGCTTTACGCAGACATCAATAAAACAAAGAAATTATGAGATTCGGACTGGAAAGGCTTTTCGTATATCCTTGAACAACCGTCCAAGTGGCCGATCATCAGGGTGACCGGAGCCAAAAAGTCAATCATTTTATCCGGATCATGGCACCATAGTAACAAGTCCTGCGTTGCGTTCTGTTTGAGTCTGTTTGCTGGGCAAGAAATGGCCACGCACTGAAGTTCTGATGCCTTGTTCCAGCAAAGTGGAGCTCCTTACACTGAACACATTAACATACAATGTAAAAATGACTAAACTGTGTGAGTAAGGAACTGTATAGGTTCTGATGCAGATATGGTGGTGTCACCCTGGTGTGTCTGTAAGAACACCTCTGGAGTCGGAATGCAGTCTTTAGGGGGTTTATGTAGCTATTGTAGGCAGCACAGCAATACACAGGACTCAGGCATATTCAGTGAACTCAATGATCTTTGCATTTGTGTTTGTGGTCTATCAAAAGGAAATAAAGTACAAATTATACATTAGTATGCATAAATAACGTTAACATAAAGGCTTAATACATACATATCTCAGACACACAGCAAATAGTGGTGATAACTATGTCATTATACTGTCATCTAAAAATCGGTTTTATTAACCTACAATTACAACCTTAATGCTATTAACGTGCAACCTTACGGCAGGAATAGAAAACTCACTTATGTTACAAATAATAATACAAGAAAGCTTATACATATTACACAGGTCTAACATACTCACTAACATTAATAACAGTTCAACTAAACTTTGTTTAGAGTAGCCAGGCATACAGCTAACATCTCCACATATTAACTAACACTAACATATTAGCTGCTTACTAAACTAATGTCTTTACAGTACAGAATTATCGCATACATTTATATAACAGGAAAAAACAGACCTACGGTTCGCCAGTGACGCACAAACATGTCTAAAAGGAATATGAAACTTTAATCAGTTAAGGGCTCTGACCTTTCTAACATACGAGACAGTCTGTAACATGAAGTCCTCAAACACAATGGATATTAGCCTGTTAGCAGAGGGAAAACGTATGCTAGACCTCATGGCATATGACAAACAAGATACATGCTGCATTAAATATCACATCGTATGTAGCACATGTTGCAGTTCACAATCTATGAGTATATTCACCGCTGTGTCATCATTATACCATATCTTTGTGGGTTTATCACTTATAAATACGTTTAGTATAGCAAACGTACCTCTTTTCAGATCAGCAGCAATTTCAAACTGAAGTCTTAAAGGAGATGCCAGTTTAACCACGTTTCTTAAAAGGGCAATGCAATTTCACGTACTTAATCTTGTTATTTAAACACGCTGAGCTTGTATTGCCCCTTTAAACAACGTGGTTAAACTGGCATCTCCTTTAAGACTTCAGTTTGAACTTGCTGCTGATCTGAAAAGAGGTACGTATGCTATACTAAACGTATTTATAAGTGATAAACCCACAAAGATATGGTATAATGATGACACAGCGGTGAATATACTCATAGATTGTGAACTGCAACATGTGCTACATACGATGTGATATTTAATGCAGCATGTATCTTGTTTGTCATATGCCATGAGGTCTAGCATACGTTTTCCCTCTGCTAACAGGCTAATATCCATTGTGTTTGAGGACTTCATGTTACAGACTGTCTCGTATGTTAGAAAGGTCAGCGCCCTTAACTGATTGAAGTTTCACATTCCTTTCAGACATGTTTGTGCGTCACTGGCGAACCGTAGGTCTTTTTTTTTTCCTGTTATATAAATGTATGCGATAATTCTGTATTGTAAAGACGTTAGTTTAGTAAGAAGCTAATGTTAGTGTTAGTTAATATGTGGAGATGTTAGCTGTATGCCTGGCTACTCTAAGACACACAGCAAATAGTGGTGATAACTATGTCATTATACTGCCATCTACTGGTCATTTAAATCGGTTTTATTAACCTACAATTACAACTATAATGCCATTAACGTGCAATCTTACGGCAGGAATAGAAAACTCACTTATGTTACAAATAATAATACAAGAAAGCTTATACGTATTACACAGGTCTAACATACTCACTAACTTTAATAACAGTTCAACTAAACTTCGAACCAACCCATAGACTTATGTCCTCTGTAGTGGACATTTGTTTTTCATGCATACCCTCTTTGTCTTTGGAGCTATTCTGTTAATCCCTGCTGTCCTGTGAAGAGGACATCCTGGGCTTTCTAATGATGTATCATGTGACTGTGTGGGTTGCTGGGAACTTCCTCTCTCTCTTTTCAAAATGGCCGCTATTGGAACCCACACATTTTATGGAAGGAGAAAAGGTATGTCAAATATTGTCAGTTTATTGTGCTTTTTATTACAATGACCATAGAGATTCTTCTTTATAAAGGTGTTAGGGATTATATTTTGAATTCTGAAAATATTGTAATTGTTTATTTTTTGTAATAATAGCCGTTTTATGAATGTCCACTGTAATTGACATCAGGATCATCTTAAAGTAATTTAATTCTACATTGTCATAGGAAACAGAACTGAGGCAGAGAGGCTTCTCTATAGTATAGTTGAGGCAGGCTCAGATTTGGAGCTCTCAGATGATGAGAGAGATGAGGCCTTTGAGCCTGTGATTCAAGAAGATGGAGCAGAAGAAGATGAGGAGGAGGAGGAAGAAGAAGAAGAAGATGTAGAGGAGTCAGACACAGAGACAGGGACAGACAGGGACGAGCAGGAAAGGCGTTCTCTTTGGACCAGAAGTAGCATGTAGGTTTGAATTAGTTCCTAGAAAATGAATTCACTTCCTGTAATGAAGACAATAATGGTACAAAATACAAACAAATGAACAAAATACTGTTACTGTAGACCTGTTCCATGTCAGAAATGTGATGGATACTTACATACAAAAATATTATGCTTTGATTGTTTAAATGCTTTCATCTTCAATATCTCTATTTGTTTTATTTGTATTTCTTTTTATTGTTATAGGTTCACACCTGTGCTACCTGGGCTTCCTGCGTGTCATGATGACCCAACTCCCCGTACTTATTGGAGCCCAATGCAGTATTTTAAACAGTACATAGACAACCAACTCTTCGAAGAATTGGCCACGTTCACCAACCAGAGAGAGTTTCAGTGTAGAGGATTATTTCTCAACTGTACGGCGCAAGAGATGAAGGTCTTCTTCGGAATATCTATTCACATGGCCTGCCTTGGATATCCAAGAATTAAAATGTTTTGGGCCAAAAAAACTAAAGTGCCCAGCATCTGCCACAAAATGTCAAGGGATAGATTTTTCAAACTAAGGAGTTCCTTGAAGCTTGTAGATGATCTGGCGGTTACTGAAGTCCAGAAAAAGGCAGACATTCTGTGGAGAGTCAGGCCATTACTTGATCGTGTGAGGCAAGGCTGCCTCAGCCTCCCAAGATCCCAGAAGGTCTGCATTGATGAGCAAATTATACCCTTTACTGGCCGCTGTCCAGTCAGACAATTTGTTCCAGGCAAGCCAAACCCTACTGGCCTCAAGGTCTTCGTTCTTGCATCTCCAAATGGCCTTATGTTGGATTTTGAAGTCTATCAGGGGCCGAAAACATTCAGCAACCAAAAACAGGGCATTGGAGTAGCCTCAGTCCTACGCATGGCAGAATCCATTCCAAGAGGAAGTCACCTTTTCTTTGACCGGTACTTCACAACCATCAACCTCATGGATGCATTGCAGGAAAGGGGCTTTCCAGCTACAGGGACTATAATGTCCAACCGAGTGCCTAAGGAATGCAAGCTGCCAGAAGACAAGGTAATGAAAAAGCAGGGGAGAGGAACGACCGTTTCAGTAGTCAGAAAGAATCCAGAGCTGGCAATCACAAAATGGTATGACAACAAGGCAGTGCTGATGGCCTCCACTGTTCATGGAAGAGATCCAGAAGATATTTGCAACAGGTGGTGCAAAAAAGAAAAGAAATTTGTCCAGGTGAGAAGGCCAGCAGTGATCAAGCAGTACAATGACAACATGGGTGGTGTGGACCTCTGCGATCGTATGCTGAGCTTCTACCGCATGTCAAACAGGACCATAAAGTGGACAACAAGAGTGATAAGTCACTTCTTTGATGTTGCCATCACAAACTCCTGGATCCAATACAAGTCTGACAGCAAAGCAGTGAACAGAACAGCAAAGGACACCAACCAGTACCTGGACTTCAAATTGCACCTGGCCGAGGAGTTGATGGAGAGTCTAGCCAGTCCAGAACCTGATGCCGATGAAGACAGTGAAGAAGAATACGAACCACCAGCCAAAATAAGAATGCCACAACCAGAGCCATCTGTGCGCAGACTGGGAGCCACACACATGCCAGAAATGATGGATATCAAGCATGCAGAGAGATGCAGAAATAGGGGCTGCAAAGGCAAAACCTACATGAGGTGCGGGAAATGTAAAATGTTCCTATGCATCACCAAAAAGAAGAATTGCTTCAAGGATTACCATTTTTAAATGGAAGAGATTTGCTTTTCAGTATTTTTTCAAGATGATTTGGTTTTTTAATCCTGTTTGTAACATTACTACATGAATTCTCTGTTTATTTTTAATCTTTTAAATTTGTTCATCTTTTCGAACTATTATGGTCCATTTGTCCACCACAATGGACATGCTGTAAAATTTTAAATAAAATAAAATAAAAAAAATTCTGAATTGTAAGATGTTTATTTAACCCTAACTAGTAAGGAAATCACAAAAGAACAGGAATTGGATGGCACTTTTTTTTTCTTGGTTCCCAGGAGGATATGAAGCCTTTATGTTAACGTTATTTATGCACACTAATGTTTAATTTTTACTTTATTTCCTTTTGATAGACCACAAACACAAATGCAAAGATCATTGAGTTCACTGAATATGCCTGAGTCCTGTGTATTGCTGTGCTGCCTACAATAGCTGCATAAACCCCCTAAAGACTGCATTCCGACTCCAGAGGTGTTCTTACAGACACACCAGGGTGACACCACCATATCTGCATCAGAACCTATACAGTTCCTTACTCACACAGTTTAGTCATTTTTACATTGTATGTTAATGTGTTCAGTGTAAGGAGCTCCACTTTGCTGGAACAAGGCATCAGAACTTCAGTGCGTGGCCATTTCTTGCCCAGCAAACAGACTCACACAGAACGCAACGCAGGACTTGTTACAATGGTGCCATGATCCGGATAAAATTATTGACTTTTTGGCTCCGGTCACCCTGATGAACGGCCACTTGGACGGTTGTTCAAGGATATACGAAAAGCCTTTCCAGTCCGAATCTCATAATTTCTTTCCAAAAGTTGTATTGATGTCTGCGTAAAGCTTTTATGTCTAAATATAAGCATTACTTGAACTCAACAGTTTCATTATTTTAAGTGATGATTTTCAACTTGTGTGCATATTTAGTTTTAAATAAATATTTGTACGTTTTCATCACTTTGGCATTTCTTTCCCTTTTCTTAAAATAATACTACTTTTACTAGTGTCTCTTTGGTATCTGCTAGCTTTTGCCACTCATTAATAAATGCCTTGTAAAGCATAGCAAGTCCTCACTTTAGATGGGCTCACACCATGTAGTCAACTAATCAGTAGTAACGCATGAGTTAATCATGAATTGAAGTGTTGTTAAGTGCTTGTTAAAGATGCAGTAACACTTACTATCCGTAGGCATATTTCTGAAGTCATGTCCAAATAGAATAATACATGTTTGTGTCCAGGTTCTGTTTGCAACCATTTATAAATGCTTTGCAAAGCATAGCAAGTCCACACTTTAGATGGGCTCACACCATGTAGTCAACGAATCAGTAGTAACTTATGATTTAATCATGAATTGAAGTGTTGTTAACTGCTTGTTAAAGATGCAGTAGCACTAACTATCCGTAGGCATATTTCTGGAGGCATGTCCAAATAGAATAATACATGTTTGTGTCCAGGTGATGTTTGCAACTTATTTTTAAATGCTTTGTAAAGCATAGAAAGTGCTCACTTTAGATGAGCTCACATAATATACTTTACTAACCAGCAGTAACTCCTGAATTAATCATGGATAACCTAATTGGTAAGTATTTGTAACATATGTATTAACGCCCCAGCTATTAGTTGAGGCCTATTTCTAAATCATAACATTTTATTTAAGGCATGAACAAATGTAGGTCTAGATAGTCTGTTAATCATCAACTTCCAGGATTTAACCGGCCTTATACATTCCTAAGTACCTAGATAATAATGGTTAAATTACTTAGCGTAATTTTGGACAGCATTACTTACTATGAACAAGCCATTAATGATTGTGTGTACAAATGCTTTACTAATGATACATTATGTATGAACAATAAATAACTAATGGAGAACAAACCATTATCTAATAGTTTTTTAAAAGGCTTATTTACTATGAACAAACCATTTATAACTATGTGAAGAAATGCTTCACTAATGATACGTTATGTATGAACAATAAATAACTAATTATGAACAAACCATTATTTGATAGTTTTTTAGAAGGCTCATTGACTATGAACAAACCATTTATAAATGTGTGAAGAAATGCTTTACTAATGATACGTTATGTATGAACAATAAATAACTAATGGTGAACAAACCATTTCCTAATAGTTAATAAATGCTTAATAAATGATGAATTGTGTGTAGTTATTATAAAGTGTTACCTTGTAACTATATATTTCAGTCCCCCGTAATGCCTTGCATCAGTCGTTCTTGACTTTTTTTCAGCATCCCCTTTACCTATGCCCAAGACAAGCCGTGCACCCCCAACCCAAACTTCTACACGTGTGTACAAAATTATGTAGTGCAGATGGGGTCACCGGTGGGCCTTTTCACTATTTGCTGAAATGACTCAGCTACATCATAACAACATTCCTGTGGCATTACAGAGAGCCTTAAATTACAGATTAAGACATCTATCCATTAAAATTTTGGTGAAAGTAATGTTGTAATGTTGGCTCGGTGACAGTAGGTTATAACCTTGCTTGAGTCATTAATCAATACCTTAATGACTTTAAATGGGGGGTAAAACCTGTTTGAATTAAATTTGGCCAATAATCTTCCCAAGCAGAGTTAACGCCCATACTCCGCAATGTCTCGGACATTTCGGCATGGGTCTTCCCCGACCGAAACATTAGCGGGGTGCACCACCGGCCCGTCTCGCCTGCTCTGTGGAGCAAGAGCGCGCGCGATAGGACCCGAAAGATGGTGAACTATGCCTGGGCAGGGCGAAGCCAGAGGAAACTCTGGTGGAGGCCCGTAGCGGTCCTGACGTGCAAATCGGTCGTCCGACCTGGGTGGGCCTAGAAGCTCGTAGAGTCCGTTGATGGTGCATCTTTCTCGGACACATATTTTTGACATCCCGGTGCCTGTGGAGGTTGAAAACAAGGGCCTAGAAGCTCGTAGAGAGTCCGTTGATGGTGCACTGTCCTCGGACACATTATGTTCACATCCTGGTGCCTCTGGATGATGATAACAAGGGCCACACACCTCGTAGCGAGTCCGTTGATGGTGCACTGTCCTCGGACACATTATGTTCACATCCTGGTGCCTGTGGGGGATGGAACCAGGGGTGTAGCTGCTCAGGGCCAGTCCGCTGATGGTCTACTATTCTCGGACACCTGTTGCTCTCATCCTGGTCCCTCTGGAGGATGGAACCAGGGGTGTAGCTGCTCAAGGCCAGTCCGCTGATGGTGTACTATTCTCGGACACCTGTTCCCATGGTTAACCAGTTTGGACTTAGAAATATTTTGAAACATGACAACCAATACGGCCAGGATTTGTTATTCGAATGTTTCATTTTCCATTTTCCGTTTGGGGGTGCAGCATGGAAAAAACGAGAAAACGAACCGTAATCCGATTTCGTTTTTGCTTTTGAAAAGGGAAAAAACGAGAAATCAAACGTTGTTTTAATTTTTTCAATTCTCTTCTAAATCGGAAAAACAAATGAACGAATGATACACGGATTGAGAAGGAAGGACTTTTCGTAATCCATTATTCTGTCTTCAGGTTTTATAAGATACCTTGAAATCGTCCACATGATGGTCTTTCTTTAAGGTAGCATCGATGCAGCCTTGATGCCTATTACCCAAAAATCTGTGCGCCAGCTCTCTCCGGGGAAAGTGACTTATCCAAAGAGAACTTTATGAAATCTAAACTTGTGTTCAAGCAGCGAGAGTGTAGATTTAATAAAACCCTTTGGGCATACAAAATATGAAAAAGGTGAAGTGAGATGCAGGTGTGTGTGTGTGTGTGTGTCTGTGTGACTGTGTGTGTGTTTGAGCCTGAGGCCCTGTCATAACATCCCTGATCAAAGACCCTCCCTTGACCCAAGGCACACGCACTCACGCACACACACACACACCCACACACCCACACACACACCCACACACACCCACACACACACACACACACACACACACACACACTCACACACACACACACACACATACACCAAACCCAAAAACACACACTTCACCCCCACAGCTCTGCCTTTCATTGAATATTCTCATTGTGGCCACAAAGATAGGGGGCCTCAGGTGAAATACACACACAAACCTACAACGTCTCTCTCTTACACACACACACAAACACAAACAGAGAGACAGAGATTAAGGCACACACACTCACAGACTAGAGTTAGAATAAAGAACAGCCTGAGGGTAATTGTATAGAGACATGAGAATCTAAACTCGAAGGTTTCATTAAAGCATTGTTTTAGACTCTCTGTGCTTTGTGTGGGTAGGTGAGAGCCATCTCTTAGTGACAATTGCTGTGTAGGAAGTTTCTTTTAGAATTACTGTGTATAGTGTCTCCAGATAGCCCTGAAACAACTGAGGGGCCGTTAACATGAAGCCTAGTTTGTCAAACTAATACAGATAGCTAATACAGATAGCCCTATCATTTAGACGAGCACTCTCTATCCGCACACGGTATCCGCAACGATCCAAATCGGGGGTAGAAAGTGAATAGATTTGAATCGTTACGGGGGCTGGTGTTCATATGCACGGATTCACGCAACCTGATGATGTCATCGTGTTCGCCTCGCGATCTCCAACCAATAAATATATCACTTGTTCTCCCTCCACATCTCACTCGTGGTGGGTCTCGAATTCACTCATATTAATCCAGCCTACTGATTTTTGATTAGCCTCCTTACTTGATCTAATTATTTTTATTCAGACGTTACATAACTTTCATGACCACAAATATAAATTGGCCAGCGAATTAATTTGCTTTTTTATTCATAAATTGGTGTAAAATGGTCGGAGCAAAGCCTCATGTTGTACTGTTCAAACTCTTATTATCAATAGAAAATATAATTCATTTTCGCATAACCTTTAGTCTGACCACTGATTTTAGTAACCACTAGTGCTGTCAGTTTAACGCGTTATAAAAGGCGTTAACTCAAGCCCATTTTAACGCCGTTCATTTTTTTTTATCGTGCGATTAACGCGTTGTAAAAAAGATTAACTTTCTTTTTGCTCTCCCAAACTGTGTAGTAGGCTAACATTACATTTTAGTGAATGGTGAGCGCGATACGGCGAAATGGATGATAAAAAGCTTCTGAATAGAAAGTTTACCTTTAAAAGTTGTGTTGTGCAAAAAAAGCAAGCTTCACTGTTGTCTGAAAATGTCAACAGGCAGCTGGCTGAAAGCACAGAAGTAGTGGGCTTACCTTTTATTGGTAACCTAACTGTTACGGTTCATTGTTTTTGAAATAAGAGGCCTGACTTCTACAGTATGTTCACAGCAAACTTGAAAAAAGAAAATATTAAGCCATGGTTTAACTGCACTATAGGCTGAGTCCTTGTTTATCTGAAATATGCATTTTATAATTTGATTTTGTACCGCCTTGTTTGGCAATGTTGTTTTTCAATAAAATAAAACATTCGTAAAGCAAGCCAATACACTTTTCCATGTTGATAAGAGCATTAAAAAAAAATGATTGAAGGGACATTTAGAAGAGATAAAAATGTGGGATTAATAAATGTACGATTAATCGTGATTAATGTTCAGTTAACTATGACAAAAATGCGATTAATCACGATTAAATATTTTAATCGTTTGACAGCACTAGTAACCACCATAATGTAATGTTGCTAATTGGAGCTTAAATGTCTTGTGTAATGTGTTTATCCGTGTGCTGTGCTTTATCCGTGTGCTGTTTTTTCAGTTGTCTGTAGCAGCGCTATAGCGCCACCCACAGGCGTGGGGTATGTACTACAGCCTGTTCAACAAAATATGGTGCCTCTGTGTTTACGCAAGTCTCTCGTTACCAGGCTCCTTCCTTACGAAATTAAAAGATTCGATTTCGGTGAAACTAGACTTCGTTTAAAGGGCATCTGAGAAAACCTCAAGTAAACACACACACAAACACACACACACACACACACACACACACTCCCATTAAGAACATACACACACACATTAACTTACACACACACACAAACACACACTACCAAATATGAACATACGTACACATACATAAACACACACACACTTACACACCCACACACTCCCATATTTGAACCCGCACACACGCACACACACACACACACAGATTTTTCACATACACCTTATGATCACTAATTCCTTTACAAAAAGGAAATGCAGTGATGGTCCTGCTGTGTATCAAAGCAGGATGTGTGTACAATAAAGAAGTAGGGTAGTGATTTAACAATCAGACAGAGAATCTCATGAATATAAGAGCAGGCTGCTTGATCTGAGGCCTTGAAGACAAGAGCCGTCATGAGAACAGTTTCCTCTCCTACACACACAGAGCTTAAATCATTTAATATTTATTGCATCTCGCACTCCTCATCCACAGACGAGTGTGTGTTTCATCCTCCCTCTCTTCCTCCTCTTTATGCAGCGAGTACTGATGTGGACGGCAGCTTAGCATGGCTAATCCTTTTGTTTGAATCCCGTGTTTGGGTTTAGAACAGAGGCGCTGCTTGCTTTACACGTTCATCTGATGAAAGGCAATCATGCAATGACATCTCTTCTCCATTTGCTCTGATTGTTGTTGCTAATCTCTCCTCTGTGTGTGTTTGTGTGTGTGTGTGTGTGTGTGTGTGTGTGTGTGTGTGTGTGTGTGTGTGTGTTCTCCAGCTGTGTCCTCAGTATTGGCCAGAGAATGGGGTCCATCGCCTCGGTCCCCTGCAGGTGGAGTTTGTGTCGGCTGATCTGGAAGAGGACGTCATCAGCAGAATATTCCGCATCTACAATGCAGCACGGGTAAGGAACACATGCACACACCCACACACTCCCATATATGAGCATACACACTCACACATGAACTTACACACACACACACACACACACACACACACTCACACATACACTACCATATATGAACTTACACACCCAAACACTCTCATATATAAACATAGCTAAGTAGCAAACACTTAAATCTAAAAACATGCACACACACACCAAAAAAGAACGTACACACACACACACACACACAGTTACACACCCACACACTCACATATATGAACACCCACAACCTTGCTAGCCAATGAATTGGGCGAAGTAGCAAACACCAATGTGATTTAATTTTTCAAATACTCCCATGTATGAACATAATGTACACAAACTAGCAAGGCATTTGAGGACCCCGGTAAGTGTCCTTGCCTATCATGCTGTTCATTCAAAATAATCACTGAGGTGGGCAAACTTGTGAACACATATAGGTTCATACACACACATGCTATTGCTGTATGTCAACATGCATTTGGCTAGATAACAGTATAATATCATGTCAGTAACCGAATTAATATTCAAAAGTCAGGGACATTAACTTAGCAAAGCAAGAACTCTGCTTACCTCGATATGCTACTTTAAATTTCGAATTCTTGAAGGCTAGCAACTCCTTTTTTTGAGGGAGACAGGAAACGCATTAAAACCTCCACAAATCATTCTTGGGGCCATTGAACTCGAACATATCTAAATAGGGCCAAGTGTGGCTCATATCAGGGCTCAGTTGAGGCTGACTCTGGATCCATGTTGAATAGGCAGTTGGTCAGGCTGTCTGTTGAATGTTTAGTATAACATGCAAGACTTACTAGTGCTGCTAACAAATGAGAAACGCTATCATTAGAGCTTACAGAGCAGCCTGATTGGTTTAAACTTCCAAAACATCAACGCAATCTATATTTTTTGTGTAGGCAACATTTTGGCGAAACTGTGTTCATAAAATGTATCGAGTAACGACACATATTGTAGAAATGTAGCGGAGTAAAAGTAGAAGTAAAAGGTATGCCCTATTATTTATTCTTAAGTAAAGTACAGATACGTAAAAATTTACTTAAGTACAGTAACGACGTAAAAATACTTCGTTACATTCCACCACTGACGGACACAGACAGACTCTTACATAACCTCACACACTCAAACATGACCTCCATGTTTACCTCACCTGCTCTCAGTTAAGCTCCCTAGAGGCCTGTCAGCCCAGTCATGACAAAATGCCATGGCAACCTGCTGAGGGCTTTTTCTCATTCTCGGAACACAGGACATACTGACCCAGACATTGTGTGTCAATCCATTCACCTTTACCCTCACATACCCAAACATCCAATCATATTTCCCTTTAAATGGCTCCCGACATGGCCTGTCAAAGCAATTGCCTATCATCTTATATACCCCACCATCCAATCACCAATCTGTCAATTTGCCCAATTGTGTGTGTATGTGTTTGTGTGTGTGTGCGCGTTGACCTAACTGGGCGGTTTTTGTGTGTGTGTGTGTGTGTGTGTGTGTGTTTACCTAACATGTCTGTGTTTTGTGTCTTATGGTGTAGCCTCAGGACGGCTATCGGATGGTGCAGCAGTTCCAGTTCCTGGGCTGGCCCATGTACCGCGACACACCCGTGTCCAAACGCTCCCTCCTCAAACTTATCCACCAAGTGGACAAGTGGCAGGATGAGTACGACGAAGGGGAGGGACGCACCGTAGTACACTGCCTGTAAGTCTCTGGGGACACAAACACACCCACAAACACACACACACACACACACACACACACACACACACACAATAGTCAAATCAGCACACAAACAAGAGAAACAAACATAAGGGTCATATGCTGCGTGCAAGTCTCTTTCCACACACACACACGGTAATACACACACACGGACATACACACACACACATACTGCAGTCAACAAACATAAGAGACATACCATCATACAGTGTCTGTAAGTCTCTCTTTCTTTCTCACGCACAGATACAGAAACACATGCACATCAGGTATATTCATGATATCAAAAGAGATCCTACAACACCTCGTGGAAGCTGTGAAATTGAAGTAATTCCTGATGGAGTTTAATAATGCAAAATACACTACTTGTTGTTGAGGATTTTTTTGAAGATTAGTCTGTACCACAGAAGATGCCATCAAGTTACCAAAAAATAAACACCCATTGCGATGAGAAAACACTGCCTATGTGAATAACAAAACTAAAATAAACACACATTGCGATGAGAATACACTGCCTATGTAAATAACAAAACGTAAATGACTCTGCTGTTGTTGGTTTAGGACCCTGTGACCCCTGACCTTCGACCTCTGTATGACCTGTGTAATTTTAGGAATGGTGGTGGTCGCAGCGGGACCTTCTGTGCCATCAGCATTGTAAATGAGATGCTGCGACACCAGCGGGCTGTGGACGTGTTCAACGCCGTCAAGACGCTCCGCAACAACAAACCCAACATGGTGGACATGCTGGTATGGAATATACACACACTCACCTTGGTCATTTGGCCGACTGCACATTTCAGACACGAATGTGACAGTGACTAAATATTATACGTGGGTTAACATCATCAGCACACTGATCTCCCCACACATAGACAAACACAGGTACTCAAGACTTCAACCACCCGCACTTACTAAAGCCCCCCCCCCCCCAAACCCCTCCCCACACCCATCACACACACACCCATCACACACACACACACACACACACACACACACAACCACAGATGCAGTGGCGGCTGGTGATTTTTTTTTTTGGTGGGGCTATTTGAGCGGGGGGTCTGGGGGTTCTCCCCCCGAAATTTTTGAATTTCGTAGATGTGATTTCCTGCATTCTGGTTCATTTTCGGGTGGCCAGCCGGAGATCCCAAATCATTCACAATGATAAATTTGTTGTTCGCTATTTCATGTAGGCCAATAAATTAAAAACGAGACGTGAGCTGTTGATGCAGAGAAGTGCTGCTCAGTTTTAAAACAGCCCCTTGCCTATACCAATAAAATAACTCAAACCAGTCAATACCAATGGTCTAAAGACAATATTAATATATCTGCCATGTAGAAATCAACTGTTTCACAGGTAATGATAATGAACAAGTTACATGTTTATTATGGTCCATGTCCAGATAGAAAGTGCCAACACATAACGATAAATTATACTAGGGAACAACAGTTTTTTGTTACTACAACTACTATGTAGTGTACAACAATTTAGTTTTTTTAAAGACATGTATACTGCAGCTGTATGAGTATGAGAAGAAAGATTATTTTAACTGGTATGAAACAGTAACAGCTCACAACTTAGAAACAACAAATTGCACTCTTGACCGCACATGTTTTTAAACGCGTTCTGACCAATGCTTCAGTTCTGTCATTCCTGTCTGTGTCCACGAACTGTCTATCACACGCACTTGTTTTAAACAGCAGGCAAAGAAAACAAAAGATGGCATTGACATACCCACAGCTAGCCATGCCTTTCGATCGAACCAATCTCGGGAAAAGCTTCTGGTGTATGTTTTCCCCTTTTCTCGCGTCTGTTGGGTTATTTTCACTTCTGGCTTGTCTGGTCCGAGTTGTTTAACAATTAGCTTTTCCGCAAAAGTTCTTCTTCCAAAGGGATGCAGATGTAAGGATTTGACTGAATTTGGGGCTAGCCGAGCTCCCACAACTACATCCGACGTCGCCATGCTTAACACCTCTCTGCTAGAATGGAAAATACCTGTTAACAAGCAGTGGTGCATCTTGGTAGGGGCTCTAGCCTTCAGCGCCCGTAACCCATAAAATTCCTCGACGATGATTGGCGGATGTGTATTCTTTTTTGCCTAGCAACAGGGGAGCCATTGGCTTAAATACAGCACACACGGGCTGATCGACCAGGAGCCCCGGCAAGACATCCTATTGGCTACTACACCAAAAATGATAAACGTTCACGTTTTAAACGTGGAACTTGAAAGTGAATGTAATGTAAATATAATTTTGGAGAGTTCTAAACCCATTCTTAAGCAAAATCATCAATATCATTGTATTAACACAGGTTATTTTTTCAAAATGAGAGATTATTTAAAAAAGAAAAGAAAAGAAAAACAGGCAGTCAGGTCAGCGGGGGGGCGGAGCCCCAGCGCACCCTATGGGCGAGCCGCCACTGCACAGATGCATAGGACACACACCACAGACTCTATTATACACACACACACACACACACCTCACTGCCTTTCCACGGGCCTGCCTGAGTCATTAAGATGCCTGTGTTTAGGCATAGCGTCCAGCAGAAGAGGGGCCGTATTTACATCCCTCCTCGTTAGAGCCCTGTTAGCCATCACAGCCCCCTCGTTAGGCCTAATTTATTGTCTGAGGAGGTGAATATGAATAACCAGGGCATGCACAAGCATGGGTGTGTAATTGTAGTGCAACTCTGTGAACTACAGTGTAGATGTAAGGTCAGCTGTAGTCTAAAACCGAAAATGCATAAATAAGGGGTATACACATAGGTAGCTGACAGCTTCTAATTTAGGTTACACTCTTTGTGTAAATAAAGGCAATATGTATGTTATACATAGAGTATGCCTTGTATCTCTTCTTCTTGTCCTCGTCTTGGACTCCAAATCTACATCACTGATATGAGAAAGGGACCAAGGATTGAGCTTTGTGTGTGCTTTTGTATACCGGCCCTTTTGAGGTTTAATTTTTTGATTTACTTAATTTTAAGGTTTTAAACTAACTTTGTTTTCTCTTTTTTTTCAGGACCAGTATAAATTCTGCTATGAGGTGGCACTGGAATATTTAAATTCTGGATAGTTTTTCCCATGATGCCCAGACAGGAACAGAGTTTTTGGGACCTAGAAGTGATCTGAACTGAGGGTGTGCCTGTGTACGTGTGGATTCTCTTGTCTTGCAGAAGTTGTAACTGTTTGGACAGTGTGTATATCTCTACAAACACATTTCTGTTGGTCTGGCTTATTCATCATCACTATTGGACTCATCCGGCTCTCAAGCAGTCAAGCTCTAAAGTCCTACGTTTCTGGATCATTGGAACATTGGAAAACAAAACACAACTTTCCACTGGAATAAAGGCAACCCTGGAAGTCCAGACACTCTCTTCTCTGCCCGCGTGCTGACCTCTGATTCCGAGGTTACCGTGGCCTTCATGCCAGATTATGGTGTGGTTTGCGAGCGTCCTCCCATCGGCTTCGGTGAAAGTGTTTGGTTTACAAAATGTTTTTACCGTGACATGAATATTTGATACTCACCCTTTCTGCTGACTGCTTTGGTACAGATTGAAGAGAGAGAATATTCCAGATGGATGGCAGTTTACTATCACAGCAGTATTGCACTCGTCAAAGAGTCAAGTGTATATAGCCTATATACCATGCATTATATGTCATTCTAAGAGCTTAAAATGTGAGTTATTAAGTGATTTGATAATAATGCGATACCTGTTAAACTATTTTTTTTTAATCAATTGCAAAGCCAGACTACATATGCCTGATTGGTCTGAGATAATGTCAGAATCGGCGCTGGGTAGCCTGCGATCTGGACTGGCTGGAGGATGGGAGGCACCCTGTTTATATAAATATAATATATGAATGCCTGTTGACTTTGCTTCGGCCTCTTGAGCTCTATGCGTCAGTGTGCAGTCAGTTTTGCTCCGTGCTACAGACAGCTGTATGCGACTTTGAAGTGCGTTAAAGGCTATTTTGGCAAAAGTGAAGACCCATTGTTTTGACAGTGGTCACGTTTAAAGTATCCAAAGGTTCTCTATATGCTATGTTTCTTCGTCTCTGCCTTTCTTTCGGCGCTGTTCTCCCATTGATAATGTCAATATTGTAAATATTTCAAGC